>NC_081412.1:273993198-274308198 GCF_030272615.1 Cryptomeria japonica
AATTTGTATCAAAATCCCTCATCCAAAGAAGAATTCCTAAAATAGTTTGCTTCAACCTTCGATTTTCCTACAGCATCAACCTTTGAGTTTCCTACAGTTGACAAAGGTGAGCTTTCAGCCCTTCCTTCTAACTATTCAGCCATGATAATTCATAATAAACACTTCCATATTTTTGGAATTTATTTCTCCATAATAATATCCGTACTTCACTCCATTTCACCTTCATATCTTTCGTATCACTTCACCTCACTTCACATACAACTACTTTTCCAGTACTTTCAATAAGTTCACTAGAGGTATGCTCAAAGAGGACTCTGGCATGCATGACACTGCATCACTCCAAGTACGACACAAATTAATGCTTAAATTGTCTCCTATTAGATTCATTCATTAGTTGCATCATCATTGCAATGTATATTCTTCGTCACCTTCATATTATTTCTCTTCTACCATGTGCAGACACTTGGCACACTTTTGGTTGGGGGAAGTATACTGTGATTTGATATTCCCACATATGATTTCACTTTTCAATGTCCTACATCATCAATAATTTGTGTCACTTTTAATAATAATCAAATTTAAGTTAAGTGAATAAAGTGATTGTGACATTTTACTTCATAAGAAACACACATTTTTTATTTTTGAAGCCTTGCACGAGTTGCCTTTCTGGGATGTCATGCCACCTTTATGAGCCATAATTATACTATCATGTCACCTTTTTATCTGCCAATTGTTGTTTTTTTACTTATTCTCATCCAGGAACGGTTTTCTTTGAAAGATAGGAAAAAATGAGCTACAAGAGACACTAGTAAGTAGTTGGAATAGAGGGTTACAAAGTATTGTAGAACTTGAGCTAAAAAGAGAATAATGGGGAGTTCTTTGATAAGACACAAAACTACAGTCCATACCTCCATTTTACAAAAACAAATATGTGGTCAATAATTTGTTCAAAGTGGATGATTGAATTAATTTTTGAAGCTGGATGATCTTAATGAAGATATAGCCATCGAGTTTTCCATGACATTCTCTAATGGTGAAGTAAATGTTAAAGGTCTGAGAGTTCTAGCCACTGAAGAAAGGATTCTAGAAGTGACAGGTTTACCAATTGAAGGAGAAAAGTACCTAGAATCTAAGGATGCTAGGAGTGCCAGAGCAAAATTTAAAAGACCTAGAGATCATGCATTGATTGTTGACAAGCAAGGGGCCAGAAGAATCTCTTTACTAGACAAATGGATGGCAAAAACTGTTCACATAATTAAATATTTGACCTATGAAGGGAGGCAATCCTATTTGCACTCAATTCAATTTAATTTGCTCAGCCATCTCAAACATAGAATTAGGATGAACCTCCCAAATCTTCTATATAACCTTCTGATGATCATGGCCGCAAAAACTCAAAAACGTAGGTCAAATTCGATCTCTCACCATTGTTTAATTAAGATGTTAGTTGAACGGTCAGTGAGGGATGTTTCTTAGTTGTCTTGGGAGGAATTTGTTTCACTTCAGGATTTTAGGATAGAAGATTATAGGGGTCAACAAAGGGCTTCTAAAAGAGAGACTATGGTTTATAAAAAGAAAAGGAAACCTGCTCCTAGAGCCTAGAGCTCTAAGGATGTTCCTACTATATATTTTCTTGCAGAGAAAGGTAACCCCTAGCAATGTTGAGCCGACTCATGCAGTCACCAATGAAAATGTTCTAGCAGAAATTTACAGAAAAAAACTAAGGCTTCTACTCGTAGGGAAAAGGGTAAGGTAGTTGAGTCAACCGAGGTTGAGATTGAAGAAGAAACCCCACACCCTACACAAACAAAAAGGAAAAAGTTAACTAAGATTGTTGAGGAAATCCCTACTACGAAATTCCTGAGAGATTTTAGAAAATGCAGAAAGAAAGGGGGATCTCAAGTGTTAAAGGTGTAAAAAGGAAACTTGAGGAGGAACTAGAAGCAAAAACTTCAACCCTTGGAAGGAGAAACTAGGAAGTTGCGAAATCTCCTAAAAATAGAAAAGAGGTTGTTGTCATAAAATCTCCTACCATAGTTTTTCAGTTCAAAGAAACTACAAAGAAATCTAAACCTACCAAAATCCATAAGAGTGCTCCAACTATGCTTCAAAGAATAATTCATAGGCTTAGAGGAAGGCCCATGAAAAATTCAAATGTGAAATCTGGAGGACTTATCCAAATTGATTCTTCAAACTCAGCTTCTATAACTCTCGAGTCTGAGGAAAAAGAGAAGGAATTTGAGCGAGAGGAGGAGATGAGAGGAAGTTCTGAAAAATAAGCAAACTTATGAGGAAGAGCAGAGCACTAAAGAACATCAAGAATTTCAGGAAGGGAAATATTATGATGAAGAAAATCTGGATGGGTTAGATAATTTGACAAAATTAATAGATACAGTAATTGAAAAGGTTCAGGGAATGGGTCCTGCAACAATTACTTTCATGATGGAAAGAGAGAAAGTTCCTACAGGGTGAACTCATAATAATGGTTCCCACTTTTGACACTGAGATGAACAATTTTAAAATAATCTTCAACTTCCGACAACTATAACTTTTAAACTATTAAGAATTTGAAGATGATGTAAACTAGTGATTTGTAGAATTTTGTCTGTAGATTCTATATTTTTTTTTTTCAAGGATTTTTTAAAAAAATTTCCATCTCCCTCGAAAAGTAGTTTTCTACAACAAACTATATTTTTTAAGAGTGATGTGCCTCCCGAAACGCATAACTTTTTTTGTATAAATGATAAAAACTCAATTCTTTCAAATTTTGGTTTGTAACATCAATATCCAAGGCTTGCAGTTGGTTTGATAGTGTATGTTAAATATTTTTCATTTTATTAAGTTTTTAAGTCCGACTACTCATAATTCAGACATAGGTTTACGTTTGAACACAACTTATTCTATATATATCGAAATTCAATTTTATTTTTTTTGTTAGAAAGAAGACATCAATACCCAAGGCTTAGATATTTTTCAGAATTTTTTTGAATTAGTTTCCTATTTTTCCTAATGCGTTGAACAGAGAAGTTCATGTTTGGTGAAAAACCTATATTTGGTAAAATTAAAAAAACAAGTTCATAATAAACTCAATATGTAATAAAATTATATTCATTGGAAAGATTGCTTCAAGGACTATATTACTATATTTTGGGTTGTCAAGATCATTCCATTTGAGCCTTCAACTTGAGGTTTCAAGGACAAAAATCTGCAAAAAAATGTAGAAATCTTCAGAGAACTGTTAAAAAAGGGGTTCGAATGAAGGGGGGTTTGATTGAACCCCCACGCTATAATTGAAAAACAACATAAATGGGATTTAAAGGTGCTTCGCTCGAAAGATGGGGTTCGAGCAAAGTTGGGTCTTCACTCAAACCCCAAAGGGTATTCCGTTCGAACACCCCCACTTTGCTCAAATCCCTCGTAAACAAAATTTTCCACTTTTGCCAATTTCCTTCATTGGCAAAAGTGGGAACCAGCTTTGTGAGTTCACCCTGCAGCAAAAAGGCAAGCTCCCGCTACTAAAGAATAACCACAACAAGAAGAAATACATCAAAATTTTGGAACATAAGCAACTCCTACAGGAAACCAAGGAGGTGAAATAGGACAAAAAGAAACTCCTACACAAGAACCAATGAATGCACAAGTAGCAGAGAAAGGACAATTAATTGAGGAATAGAGTAAAAGGAAAGTAAAAGGGAAACTCCAGGTAGCTAGCCATAGGCTTAATCCTTTTTCTTGGATGTCAGTTGCATTCGATCTATATTGGGATATATTGGATAAGGAAGCAAAATGGAAAAATTAGAAGTGTCAACTACAGAAATAAATCAAGAAGAAGAATGAGGAGATTGTTTCTCTTAAGGGGAAAGTAGACACTATGGTGACTATGGTTCCCAAAATCCTTGAGTGTAGACCACCACCTAGGGTCTATGAAATGTAGTTAAAGTAACATTTTCTCAGTTTCAAAATGTCCAGTATTATTTTAGATTGATATCACTCCTTGGAAACTGCTCAATAATTTTATCAGGTTTATCAAAACTCTCCTGTTGTAATTAGAAACTTACTTTGTGAGTTTTATTTGCACAACTATGCAGTGCCTCATGATAAAGAATGGAACCCTCTATTATATATTGGTGGCATACATTTGAGAGCACTAATGTCTTGGATCCAAAATGAACTATCAAGATGCAAAGAAGCTAAGACTTATCAAGAAGAAGAACTTAGAATTCCTTTGCCAATAAAAGCAGAGAGTGATAATCCGAGGAGACTTTATTATGATTCACAGAAAGGGTTGCATCATCTAGACTTTAAGCCCAAAATATTGGCCTTGAGGGAGGAATCATACAAGGAGTTTGAAGAAATGAGGCCCTCTGAGGCACAGTCAACTATGGGTCATGTAGCAAGAAGGTGGAACAATCTTATAGAGGAATTGAAGAGGGAAAAACCACACTCTTTGCAGAATTACTATGCAGCTTTGAAAAGAACTTTGTGGTATCTTCAATTGGGTAGAACAAAAATGAATAATTGGCTTATGTTACTCTTTCAACCACCTATGCTTCTCTGGCCAATACTAGACTACAACAGATATCTCATTCATTTGATGAAACTACAGAAAAATCAAAATAGGATAAACTTGAGAAGAATGAAAGATTTTATTGGAGCCCTGCTACATAGTGTAGGAACACCCAAAGAGACAAATGAAGCCTAAAAGAGTATAATATCACCCATGAGGTGAAAATGATCATATATATTAGGCTGATAGGTTTGTGAGTCAATAAGACCCAATTGATGTAAGGCATTGTCATGGTTGCATTTTGTAAGCCACCATGGACAAATGACCATGTGGGTTGGTAGGAGTCTAGGAATGAGTCAAGAAAATAAATATTGGTCTTAGAAACATCAGACCCATCCTTAGAATAGGCCAAAACCTTGGAGTCACCAAATTTGAAAAGTTCATGTTGACAACTTTTGTTGCCATTGCAAAATATTGTAAAAAGGGATAACTAATCCTCCAATGGTTCCAAAGTTTCAAAAGTGGTTGGAAATTGTTAGGGAGGCTATATTATGCCCACTTGGATCGATTCCAAGTTTTTTGTTGGTGTTATTGTTGAAGTTGTTGAAATTGGTAATGTTTTGGAGTTTCTTGAAATTCTGCGTGTTTACTGTTCATTTCTAATTGGTATAGATTGGTGGATACCTAAAACCAATTGGATGAGTTAGGGAAGTCTCTTACCTTTCATTTGGATCAATTTTGAGGTCTTTTAACAATCAGGTTGTAGAGATCCATCAAAAAATAAACGGACTGGTAACAAACACTGTCAGCACCTAGGGTTTCACTGTAAATATGCCCTTAATCTGACATTTTCACCAAAGGACCAAAAAAATTGTGGGAAAATGTTAGAGGGTCCATTGTATCATAATATTTTGGTGTTTTTTTGCAAGGGGCTCCAAGCCCGAAGAGATTGAATTGACCCTAAGTGGACATCTCTATGTGACCGCCTGAACTGAAGAATTGAAAATCACTTGCACTAGATAAAGAAGATGGGATCAAGTCCTAAAACCTTGGATTTGATGGTTTGACACCTTACCCCACCTTTCAAAAGTGTTCATTTAGTTGGGGGACTAATAAAAGGGGTACTTACTTTGTAAATTAGGCCTAATTGGCTTAATTAGGTCTGGAAGGACAGTAAGGGTATAAACCTTTCAACTTATGGTTAGAGTCTAATCCTTTGGGGAATTGTGTAACTTATAAAGGGTATCTGAATCTATCCTTATTTTTTCTTATCCTTTGGAATTTTGTTAAGTTTTGTGTGGAGAACTCAACTGATAGGGTTATTAGTCTACCGGTAGGGCTACTAGATAGATAGGATGGTTGTGAGACAAGTACCCCCTAACACATTTGACACTCAGATCTTATGGGTGTTTTCTATTGGTTATACCACAAATAGTCAAAAATTCAATAGGTTTCCATCCCACCAGTACCGGAAGATTGTCTACCTTTCACACAAGGGTAGAGTGTTTTCATCCTACCGGTACCAGAAGATACAAAACCGGTATGGATCTGGTCACACAAATTGTTGTGTGAGTTGAGTACTTGGTAGGTGTGTTGATTGACACCTTGAACAAAAAAAATAACTTGATTTGTACATAGTAGTTGTGGGTTAGAGAAGGTCATCACATAGCTGGTTGCCTAGCTCTGCATCATATTAGTATCAGAGCACGAGTTAGATCACTTGGGGAAAGTCATTTGTGGTGTATGTCCATCGTAGGAAGTGAGGGAGAGGCTAGCAACATGCCTCCTAAGAGTATGTCTCAAGATGCCATCAAGAAGTTGTTTGAAGAGATGTTTGAAAATAGAGTGAGAAAGTTAGAGAAGGTCAAAGGCAAAGGAAAAGAGGGTGAATGTGACTTTGATGAAGAAGAAGAACAGGGGGAGAAGAAGAGACCCCAAGGCAGAAATCTGAGTTACCTGTAGATCAAGAGCATTTTTTGAGGTCCTAAAGTCCATTGGTAGAGAATCCTCATCAGGTAAATATGACATCCTTATGTTTAGTGGGAAAATGAATGCAGAAGAAGTGATGGATTGGATTGAGGCATTGAACAACCATTTTGAATGCAAGGAGACCCCAGCGAATAAGAAGGTAATCTTTTCTAAGTCCAAGATGAAAGGAGCAACACTCACTTGGTGGAATTACCTCCAAGGTGAGAGGGTGAGGGAAGGTAGAGGTATGATACCATCATGGGATAGAATGTTGGCAAAAGTGAAGGCGCAATTCATCGCAATAGACTATGAAGTCCAAGTCTACAATAAGTTGCAAGGTCTGAGGCAAAAAGACCTTGATGTGAGTACATATACCGAGGAGTTCCATAGGTTGATTCTAAGGACCAAACACCATGAGGAGGAACCAGAGAAAGTAGCAAGATATCTTAGTGGATTGAAATATAGTATCCAAGCTAAGATCAACATACTAGAACCAGAGATAGTGAAAAAGTGTTTTCAACTAGAACTAAGAGTAGAGGAGAATTTAAGGAGAAATAATGTTCAAAATAACATATGTAGAGGGGGAAGAAACTTCGGAGGTAGAGGCCCTATGAGTGGTAGAGGAAAGAGTTCTAGGCCACAAGGAGAGGCTAAACGAGAAAGTCAGCATGGAGATGGTAACATAAGAGGGGGTTTCAGAGGAAGAAGACCCAATCATAGAGGTAGATTTGGTGGAAGAAGCTCGGAGCCTTTCAGATGCTAAAACTGCAATCAAGTAGGTCATATCACAGCTAAGTGCTCTAAGAAGACCGAATCAAGCTCCCAAGAAGAGATGAGAACACATTTGGTTCAAGACACTGATTGTCAGAGTGTCAATTCACTTTACTCCTATGGACTTCTAGAGAGAGGAGAGACCTTGGTGATGAGGATAACATTGTTGAAGGTACCAAGCAATACTGAACCTCCACAAAGGAAGACACTCTTTCGGACCACATGCAAAGCAGGAGGCAAGGTATGTAAGGTTATAATAGATTTAGGTTCAACTAAAAATTTAGAAACCTTAGAAATGGTAGAGAAACTAAAATTTACAAGAAATCCTCATCCATTTCCATATAAAGTTTCTTGGCTTACTAAAGGAAAACAAACCTTGGTAGAGGAGCAATCATGGGTTGAATTTCAGATAGGAGCATAGAAAGACAAAATTATGTTTGATATTGTTGAGATGGATGCCTATCATTTTCTTTTTGGGAGGCCATTGTAATATGACCTCAAGGCTCGTCATGATGGACACAAGAATACTTACTTCTGTGTGTGTGAAAAGTGGACCTGTATCTATATCTATATCTGAATACACAACACTTCAATTAAGTCATTAGATGCATGGTTAGTAAATCAATAATGAACAATAAACCATTACAAAGTGACCTATTGCCTTCTAGTAGATGTGAGTTTAGTCTTGCTCTCAGATTTCATATGCAATACCGGTGATTAGACAACATCTAAACAAAGGATTTTTAATCTATATGAGCATGAATTTGAGCTAAATGAATGCAAGATTTAAGCTAGATATGCAAGATTAATCTAACATGATTTAAGCAATATTAAGCTAGATGATTTGACTAAGGATGCAATAACTAATATGTAATATCTTAATGCAAAATCTCAATGAACCTAGAGAAAAAACAACATAATAACAATATATTCTCCAGGATCCTTGAATGAGAGATGAGCGACTGAATTTATAGAAAATTTAGAAAGAAACCAACTGCTGAGATCAAATGATGATAAGTGGTCAAGATTTTCCAAGAGGAAGCACAATCTAGGTGAATTGATATGATTCGCTTCTTTTCTCAGTTTTAAAAGAAATTAAACTAAAATTAAGATAAAATCAGAAAAAATTGATTTATTCTCTATTTCATTCAATTTTGATATTTAAATGTTTTAATTGCTTTCTTTGAGATTATTTATCAATTTTTTAATTTGATTTTCAAGATTATCTCCAATTGATTTCTTTTCTCAATTAAATTCTTTTTGTAAATTAATTCCTTTTTTGATGATTTAATGGGAAATTGATTTATTTAATTAAACATGCTAGGATATTTAATTAAATAAATAAGATAATTGATTAAAATGATTTACTTGGAATGATCAATTAATTAAATAAATATTTAATTAATATTGGTTGATTAATTTGCCATGTGGCATTGGTGATTTAACAAATTAATTGTGTGCTCAAGATTAATTTAATTGCCTTTGGTTAGGACCTTGGTGATGAAATCAAGATTAGGGGGCCTATGGTTTGGATGACCATTTTTAGGGTATTACATTTTCCCCTCTTTGAATTAATGTGCGAGCAGTGCATTGGTTCAAAGAATAGTTGATGTCTAGGAGATACCAGTTTTGAACTTGACTGATCATGAACTAGATAAAGAGTGAGGTATTCAACTTGTTTTGAAGTGATGAAACTAAACAAAGTTTATTAAAGCGAAACCGATCCCAAACTTGATTGAACTAGGACCGATGAAGAGCGAAGATACCGACCTTGAACTTGATTGATCAAGAATCAGATCTTACTAATCTAGAACTTGATTGAACTAGACACAGTGAATGAAGATAAAACTGATCTTGAACTTGATGGATCAAGATACGATGAGTAAAGATAAACTGTCTAGCTTGATTCGAAGCGATGAAACTAAACACCTGCTTAGATTGAGTGTGATAAAAGATACTCTTTAAACCCTTGATTGAGTTTAAATGAATAATCAGTTTGATGAAAAGCTATGAAACTGATTAACCTTATGAGACTGATTCAGACAAAGACAATATCAGCTTGATTTGAAGTGATGAAATTGATATGCCCCTAGAGATTGATTTGATGAAGCTTAGCTACTTGACTTGTAACGAGGAGTTTTGAAAGAAATTCTCAACTTTGATTTCATGAGTATTCCCCCTCGGTAGCGAAATTGAAAGATAGTGAGGGTTGCACAGTGATTTCAAGCAATTATTTGAGTGATGATAAGTTATTTGAGCACAAAGATTAATGTTGATGATTAAAATTAGAGTTAACATGAGAATTAAATTGAGATTTAGCGTTGATTAACAAGAAATTGAGTGCAAATTGAAGAAGAGAATGAGCAGTTGATGAAAGCGCTAATTGGTCTCAGTTGTGCAAAATTGACTAGGAGGATGATCTCGAATTTTGATTTCGATCCTAAAAATGGAATCAGGACCGTCAATATAGCTTAGGGTGCAAGTTTGACGTCTATCGGAGCAAGTTAAAAAATTAGGTTTTTGGCTATATAAGGGGTCCATGTGTCATTTTCAAGTCATCTTCACCTAAATTTTAAAAGCCCTCTGTGAAGAAAAATGGCCATTCTAATCCAGGAGCACTGTTTTGAGCGCCAGAGATGACATAATCGATTGTAAAACTATGACCCAGCAGTAAGTGATCGATCTTAAGCCTGTTTGAATTCTTAAATTTTGAATTTTGATTGATTTTTTTATGTTTCTAAGTCATTTAAAGTTGTGTCTCATGGTTTATCATGTGAGATAAGACCATTTCGCGTACCATCAAATTTTGCCTGAGTGTTTTATCGTATGGGAATATAGGGTTTGTCATTCAGTGTTGTCTCATGTCTCATACGAACTTGTTCTTGAGTGCCCACTTTGTCGTGCGATGTGTAATGTTTTTTCATATTGTGATAGTTTGTTGTGCTATGTATAATTCTGATTCATACGAAATTCTACCCTTCTGTGAAAACTCGTATGAAAAACAACAAACATGTTTTAGGATCAAAATATCAAATTTTGATTTTGCTTTTTGTATATTTGTCTTTGCGAGCATGTTTAGCATATTTGTAGTGCAATTTGGATTACATGCTGGCAGTGTTTATGGTTGATTTTTGCAGATTTGGTTGCCAGATATCTTGTTTTGATGTGTGTATCCGCCTACGATGGGATTAGTTCATGGTTTATCAGACATAGATAGGGCACATATTGATTTGTGCAGTTTTGGACACCTTCTTCAAATGCTAGATATCTATGTAAATCATGGGATGTTGACTGCATTAGCAGAGCGGTTTCATTCAGAGCATAATACTTTCTATTTACCTATAGGATAGATGACTATCACAACTGAGGATGTCTACCAGATCTTAGGATTTTGTTCATTGGCAACAAGGTTGATTATGATTCTCCTCAGTGGCCAGGTATCTTAGCTTTGAGATGGATATTCCATGATGAGACTATCCTTGAGCGGGTCATCACATGGGATGTTTTGATGACTAGGTATAGTGAGCAGTTTCCGCTGGCATGCGTGTTAGCAGGTATCATTGGATGTTTTGTTATGTCGAACCGGGGACAGCAAGGTTTTCTGTGTGGCTGGGCTAGGATGCTCGAGAGACTATTAACTCATCCTGAGAGATTAGGGTGGGGATCTTGTTTGTTAGCCCATATGTATCTTGAGATGCACAAGGTTGCATATAGGGATGGGAAGAGCATTGCAACAAGATTCTTAGTTTTGCAGATATGGGCATGGGACAACATCCTAGTATGTAGGTCGATAGTAGATGATGCTAGAGGGCCTCACTATCCTATTGTATATTTCTATTTAGGTTATGTCACTCAGCCCCATCTGGGCAAGATAGATTATTGGAGGAGACAGCTCGATGATTTGATCGCGGTAGTATGGAGAACATATAGGGGTCTAGAGCTATGGGATGACTGGAGAGAGCAAAGGAAGAATATGTTTATGACTCATCCTCTTATTGGTAGGTTAGTTTCCATCATTGAGTGGTTCGTAGTTTCTAGGGTTATGAGGCAATATGGCAAAGCACAGGGTATATCTCGAGAGTTTACATCCTATGCCTAATATGGAGATGAGGAGAGACATAGATAGGCTCCGAGGTTATCCTACACACTAAGCATGCAGGAGCTAGTGAGTGTACATTGACAGCAATGGGATTATTTGGAGGATGTTGTAGATGCGGGGGTAGTGCCCCAGTATAGGGAGTGGTTCTAGAGACATCCATTTCCTAGATTCACAGATCTTGCATAGCATGTGCCTCTCATAGAGGAGGTTGAGGATGAGGCCCCTGCATAGGCACATGTATCAGGTTAGGTACAGGGACGAGGATAGGTGCAGGGTCAGAGAGAAGATGCACCTGCGAGAGAAGGAGGTGACCCTGGGGCTAGTAGGAGCAGGATACTAGCCAGAGTGAGATAGTGACAGAGAGGGGAGGGTGGGTCTCTAGGGACTATTGGGGTTGAGGCAGGTGGTTCCAGGGTGATAAAGGGTTGAGGTGAGGAGGAGAGAGAAGCTCCTAGGTAGGTGAGACAATAGAGAGATGAGAAGGGAGGTAGAGAGGGAGGTGGAGAGCTTGTGAGAGAGCAGGGTGCAGCGGATAACATGGTCTCTAAGGGCTAGATTGGCAGGTTTGCAATCAAAGTTGATTGTGGTGCAAATGCAGCTTACAGAGAGGGACACCCAGCTTGTTGAGGTCAAAGCAGAGCGTGATCGACAGCTTGCTGAGGTCAGAGAAGAGTGAGATACTCTCTAGTGAGAGGTTTTGCATCAGACAAGTTGGGCAACCTATTATGTTGCCGCATATAGTGTAGCAGTACCAGTGGCATAACAGGTTGTTCCATATTCATAATATATGGCTCGATTGGAGGGAGCTCGGGCACCCAGATAGGACGTCGGTCAGCCAGAACTACCTCCTCCACCGAGCGATGAGGGAGAGGCAGAGAACTAGTTGTGTTATATCTCCTAGATTTTGTTATATTTACCCCATTTTTGTAGCTTTATTTGATTCTTGCTCCGATGAGACATTGTATATGACAGTTAATATCATTTGTACTCTGAGACTTTTATGATAATATATATGAGATCTTGATTTGATTTCATCATACTTGTCTTGATTGATTATGAGATGTCTTTATATATTCTTTATTCTATATGTATGCATATCTTTTCAGTATGGATGTATGTAAAGCAGATGAATATGGATGTTTATTTCTTTGTTTCTTTTTCGTATGCAAATAAATGATGAAAATGAGTAATGAGTAATGCAAACGTTTATTTTTCTTCATTCAATAATATGAATGCAAATAAGTAATAATGAAATGTATGGATTTATATAAGGTGCTTATGTATGCAGCTAACATCTCAATACACAAGTACTCGATCGGAGAAATGATGATGAAAAAGAGACCACTTTGCTGAGAAATGATGATGCTTCAAACTCTCATTCAGAAGATAAAGAAATCATTGTTATTATGCCAAAATCACTTGAAATGCATAAAATTTGAGAACGAATGCAACCTAAACCTAGTCACTGGATTTGGAGTGCTTCGTCTTCATCACTGAGTGTTTTACAAACACAGCAAGCAGAATAGAGTTCATTTCTTTGCATAAGTTATATTAACTATCTTGTCCGCAATGACTCTTTGTTCGATCATATCCTTGGACAGATTATGCATGCATCTAGATTGCACATTAAAGAAATTCCCTCAAAAGACAAAGAAATGACTCCAACCTCCCTGTACCATACAAATAAGTAGAGTAGAGGTATGTGTGGCAATTTCACCTTGATGTGAAGGCACTTATCACATACACCCAGCTAATTAGATGTTTCCAGATCATCGGATTCATTCCTACAAGAAGAAAACAAAGAAAAGTATTATGCCCCCAATCCTTGCTCCTCTTAGTCAAGATAGATTTCCTTGAGTTACTCAGAGGGAATAATAAGTGAAAGCCAATGTAAAATACAACACACAAAGAAAATTTCATGCATTTCTTAAACAGGTTAGTGATTGTTTTCAGTAGTCTTGTTTTTCTTGTATACTCAGTGATAAAACTATGCAGTAGTTAGGAGACAGGTGACTGACTCAGAGTGGATGATCGGGTACCACTGACTGAAAGATGACTTGGTTGATACTGCTTAGGACATGTAAACTGCTCAGTTGATTATCCCTAAAACTAGGACAGTGATTGGTTTCAAGCCACGAGGGTTCAAAAAGAACCAAGATGTCATGAAAGTGAGTAAAAGATATGTACAAGCGAAAGAAAAGATGCAGGAAAGCGGGAATGAAAATGGGAAATGCCAATGTTGCATTGATAGATGGAATGCTTGAGTACAAGAGGCATCTATTTACCAAGGTTTCATCTGCTTGGCAAGGATTCTTTTTTTTTTTTTTGAACATTTTATGATTTTTAGGATTCCTTCGGGACATTTTAGCTATACAAGTTGCTGGACCAGAGAATACTAAGTGAAGAATTTCTTCAAGTGGATGATGTTTATCGGTTCACGAAGTTGTTCTCCTTCCAATGTTGAGAGTTGATAGGCACTAGAGCCAAAGACTATTGTAACGATGTAGGGACCCTAGTGCCTCAGATGATCAAACACCACTTGTCGGCATTCATCTAGCAACTTGAGTTCTTGCAATCTATATATTTAGTAGTCTTCATCAGTAACAAGACCTTGCAAAGAAACTCTTAAAGACGGTATTTCCACCTTAATAGGTAAGACTGCTTCGGACCCATACACCAAAGAAAAAGGTGTAGCCCTAGTAGGTGTTCTGATACTTGTTCTATAAGCCTATAGTGCAGGATTGAGTTGTATATGCCAATCCTTTCTAGATTTATTTACTATTCTATGTAAGATAGTCATCAGATTCTTGTTAGATGCTTCAGCTTGTCCATTACCTTGAGCGTAGTATATGGATGACCAATGTTATTTTATTTTGATTTTTTCATAGGTTTCATCTAGATATTTGTTCTTGAACTACCCTCCATTGTCAGTCACAATGGATGAAGGTATACCATACCTGTAGATGGTATAGTTAAGGATGAACAGAGCTACTTGTTTACTGGTTGCTTTGATGAGTAGAACCGCTTCTACCCACTTAGTGAAGTACTCAGTGGCAGTTATAATAAACTTGTGTCAGTTAGATGATGCAGGATATATTTAGCCAATGAGATCAAACACCCATTATTGAAAAGGCCAATGTGTAACAAAGGGTATGAAATCCCTTGTTGGAGCACATATGAGGTTCCCATGTAGCTGACACTTCTCACAAGTTTTAGCAAATTTAATAGCATTTTTCTCCATGCCTGGCCAGTAGTAGCCAACCCTTAGTAGTTTTCATGCTAAAGTTAGACTGTTTGAATGTGATCAACAAATACCTTCATGGATTTTGGATAATTGTGTTGGGACTCTTCAATTTCTAGACATCTAAGCAGAGTACTATCCAAACCTCTCCTAAATAGGTCATTAGAAATGATGACGTACTGTGAAGCATTTCAGATTAGGTTCCTTTTCTCATTACGGGAAAGATTAGTAGGGATAACTTGGTGGCATAGGTAAGAGTAAATGTGGTTGTAGTGAGATGAGTCATGTCCAATAATAGAACAGACCATCAGGGACTCAGGAGAATCATAGGCAAGATAATGTAACTCTTCCACCAGGAATTCAAAGAAAAAACTAGATTCTTGTAGTTGTGGTATAGATGCCAAGTTGGCCATTACATCTGTTGCTCTATTTGTTGATCTAGGGATCTACTGAAATGTTACAAAGGTAAAGTATTTGTTGAGATCATCCACCATTCTCTTATAAGGCTTTAGTTTATCATCTCTAGTCTGATATATATCATTGATTTGGTTGATGATGAGTTGAGAATCTCCACAGATGTGTAATTCAACAATCATCCATTCAATGGCCAACTTGATCTCATTTACCAGAGCTTCATATTTTGCAATGTTGTTTGTGCAAGGGAGGAGAATCTTGTATGCTTTTGGGATTGAATATTTTTTAGGAGTACTAAAAAGGATTCCGGCACTAGAACCATGTTGAGTGAAAGACCCATCAAAGAACATCTTCCATGATCATTGACTAAGGTGCATGATTGATTCATCTATAAATTCTATGTGCAAAGGTTGACTGTCTTCAAGTGGAGCATCAACAAGTTGATCTGCAATAACCTGTTCTTTGATGGCTTTATGTTCTACATATTCAATATCAAATTCCATAAGAACCATGACCCATTTAGCCAATCTTCCTGTAAGTGTCACTTTGTTGAGAAGATATTTGAGTAGATCAATCTTAGCCACCAGCTTAATAGAGTGTGCTAACATGTAGTGTCTTAATTTATGTGATGCAAAGAGTAATGCCAAATAATATTTTTCTATGATAGTATAGTTCATTTCATAGGACACCAAGGTTCTACTAATATAATATATATCTCTTTCTTTTTTATTTTCATCCTGTTGTGCCAGAAGTGTTCCCAGTGATGTAAATGTGGTTGATATGTATAGAATCAATGGTTTACCTTGAATTGGTGGCATCAATATGGGTGGATTATAAAGATAATATTTGATTTGTTTTATATGTTGTTCACATTCTTCATCCCAGTTGTAATGAACTCCTTCCCTTAATACTTTTGTGAAGGGTTGAGCTCTGTCTGATAGCTAAGATATAAAGCACCTTATTGATTGGAGATGTCCTTGTAAACTTCTCATCTGACTGATATTCTTGGATGGAGGCATTTACATTATGGTTTGGACCTTTTCAAGATCAACCTCAATTCCTTTCTTTGAAATTATGTAACCAAGCAATTTCCTTGATGTTACTCTGAATGCACACTTTTTAGGATTTAGCTGAAGCTTGAATCTTTCCACTCTATCCATAATGAGACCTAGTTCTTGGATATGTGTGGATCTCTTCATAATTTTTACTAGGGTGTCATCAACATAATCTTCTATGTTTTTGTGCATCATATTGTCGAAGATAGTGGTTACTGCTCTTTGGTAAGTAGCTCCTGCCATTTTTAGTCCAAATGGCATGACATTCCAATAGATTGTGCCCCATGCGCATGTGAAGGCTATCTTTTCTTGATCATCAGGAGCTATCTTGATCTAACTATAACTAGAGAATCCATCCATTAATGAATATATCTCATATCCAATAGTCATATCCACTATCATATCAATGTTGGACAATGGAAAATTGTCTTTTGGACATGCTTTGTTGAGATTCCTGAAGTCTATACAAACCCTAATAGATTTGTCTGCCTTTGATACAGGTACTATGTTTGATATCCATTCTGCATAGTCTATAGCTCTGATAAATCCACCTATTAGCAATTTTTCTAGCTCAACTTTGACTAGCATTGCCACATGAGGGTGCATCTTATAGATTTTTTGCTTGACTGGTTTAACTCTTGGTGTAATAAAGAGATGATGCATGATGAGATCAGGATCTAGTCCTAGCATATCGGAGTATGTCCATGCAAAGTTGATCTTCTTTTTTGAAAAGAGGTTGCTGAAATCTTTTAACTCTTCTACTAATAGTGATTGAGATAAATGAATGATATGTGGCATCTCTTGACTTCCAATATTTACTAGTTGAGTTGGTTCAATCAATATTGAAGACCTTTCTTGGAAGTGACTTGGAAGCATATCAAGTATCTCACCCTAAAGTGTCTCAGAGATGTTTTCACCCTTAGGAATGTCCTTTATTTTTACTTTTGTTTGTTCTGACACCGCCACAGTGTGGTTTTCATCATCACAACCTTTATTTTTCTTTTTTTGATTTTTGCGACTAAGATACTTGATGTTTGTCTCAGTCATGTTCTCACTTTTCTCACTGGTGGAAGAGTTCATTGGTTCAACTACATTAAGATAGCAGGCTAATGTGTAGTCATTGGCGAAGGTGGGTATATTCAAAGGTTGGTTGTAAAGAGTACAGTCAATCAGTTCAGGATGTATCAAGGATAAAGTTTGAACAAGTTCAAGGGAGTTCATGGTATTATCATCATAACTTTGGACCAACAAGTCAAGTTCTAGAAAACTACCTTGCGTAGGTGTCTCAGGACCAGGAAGAGTTACAACACTATTATCAAAGTGCATGTTAATATTTAGTGGACCTAACCCAATCGACCTACTCCTAGCATTGTCCCCTACTTCAGACTGGACTACATATTATGGTGTGATAGTAACAAAGTCGGTAGGCAGCATCTCAACATTCATGACAGAGTAGTTATAATATGATGTCAAATAGTTATTGTTATAAATAGAGCTTCTATTAGAGTTATTAGAGTCATAAGATGAATTTTTTGACCCATCTTCAAGTGATTTAGTAAAAGTATGTATAGTATCAATACCTACATCTTTGATGCTGCAAGTTCCTTCATGATTTGGTTCATTGATCACTTGCATTTGGCATACCTATTGACATAACCTTGATGGTTATGTTAGTCCCTGTCGTGTTTTTGATTCAACTTCCTTTGGACTGATGACTGGTCCTACTTTTGTATCTTATAATTCTTCTTTTGTAGTTCCATATCTGATTTTTTCTATCTCATTAGAGGAAGAATTTTCTTGTGCTCTTCCTTCTTTTAGTTGTTGTTCATAGTCTTCTTGTCTTTTTAGTCTGATTTCCTCTATTTCCTTTTGCAACTTTAAGCGGATTTCCTCCCGTGCTTCACCTATGATATCACTAGATTTTTTAGGAGTTTCTATAGTAGGTGTGTTTGAGAGATGATCTAGACCCCATTCATACTCATTCGAGTTAGTTTTTGAATCATCTACTTGTTGTCTACCTATATGTACAACCGAAATGTTCAGTGGTGCATACAATTCTTTAATTATTTCTACCTCTTCTCTCATATCCTCTGGGACTTCTACTCCTTGTAGTGTTATTTCTGATACAATTGGAACTTGCATACCAATTTCTTCTTCTCTCTTGATTGCTGATTCTTCTTGTTCATTTTCATACTCTTCCTGAGTTTGCTGAGTATTGATTTCCTATGATGTTGAAGGTAGTATCTTTTTCCTCCACTTAGGTTGATGGTGAGAAGTATGTTTCTGATCTGATGACTTTCTTGGATTATATCTGAGTCCAAATTTATCAGTTGCAGACTTAGTTTGTACCTGAATAGGTTCAATAATACCTTCTTGATGCTTTCCCAGAGGATCGGTACCTGAATATCCCATGCATTGAATCATCTTATAGCCTGGACCATATTATGTGGAGGAAATTTCACAATGTCATATTTCTTTGTTTGTACTATCTTCTTTGAAAAGCCATTTGAGAACAACATCCTCTCCTATTTCATCTACAAGGGAAGTAGAGGATTGTATAAAGAGACCATCGTAAATGATATTTGGAGTTGAAGTTTGTGGCTTCATAACCTCTGATGGTTTTCCCGACTGTCTTGGTGATGGAGGAAGATACATTAGTGAGAGTACAGGTTCTATTTTGTATACATCCATGCCAATATTTGTGATGTTCAATTTCTTCTCTAAATCTTTCAGCAAAGTTTTTGAACTTTTAGCTATAGAGGCTTCTCTATTATGAGAAACAAAAGCATCAACACTCTGCGTTAATGCATTACAGGTATAGCTTGTATCAGCAGGAATACTGACTTCAACTCTGCTGTAAGGAAATTTCAAGCACTGATGATATGTAGATGGTATTGCTTTCAATTCATGAATCCATGGCCTACCTAGTAAGATATTATATGAAAGAGGAAGGTCGAGCACCTGAAAGATAACATCTCTTTCCATAGGTCCTACACTGATTGGTAAGAGTACCAAACCTTTAGAGGTTCTTTCTTCTTCATCATAAGCTTTGATCGTTATTTTCTTTGTTGGATCAATGACATTTTCAGAAAATCCCAATTGTGTTAGTAGATTGTAGGTACAAATATTCAACCCAGTGCCTCCATCTATCAAAACACATTTAACTCAGTGTTTATGGATCATAGATTCGATGTGTAATGGCTAGTTATGCGGGTGATTCAGTGAGTTATCATCTTCTTCAAAGAAAGTGAGGTAATGGGGCGAATTCAGGTGACCCACCATAGATTGAAACTGATCTACATGTAAATATTTAGGGACATTAGTAGTGAGCAAAGATTTGTCTAAGATCTCTCTATGAGCAAAAGAGATCTTAAGCAGTTCTAAAATGGAGATTTGAGTGTTAGTTCTTTTAAACTGTTTGACAATGCTATAACCAGGAGAGGATGATGAAGCCAACTGCTTAGATTTAATTGTGATTGTATTTGTTTGTTTGTTTAGAGAAGTTGGTAGATTTGATGTTGTTTGAGCAGAAGTTGAGGAACTAGCTCCTTGGAGAATAACAATCTTTTGAATGCGGGTCACAACATTTGCAATTTGTGCTTGATTTTGTTTATCTTTGATTATGATCACATTGCAATATTCAGGTTGGGAAGATTCAATCATGTTGTTCACATTTTCATTCTTAGTGTAGGTGTAATTGACTTGAGCACCTCCCTTAGATTTTGAGGAATAACCTTGTTCACAAGAAGGTAAGGGATCTTTAAAAGCCTTGTGATCGGCATTAGTTGTGTGATTTAGAATAATGATTTTGCCAGCGTTGATGAGATCTTTAATTTCATGTCTAAACTTCATGCAGTTGTTTGTTGTATGACCCTTGTTTCGATGGTATTCATAGTATTCATTTTCTCTCCACCATTTGGGTTTAACTTTTGGATCATATGGTCTAGAATTGTCTGGCAATGTTATCAGGTAATTTGCTAATAAAGTTTTAAAAGCTGATTCATATGATTCATCTAGAGGAGTAAAATCACGTTTGGGCTTTGAAAGCCAAGGTTTCTCTTTAAACCACTTTTGATTTTTTTGGAGGTTTTTCTGTTGTAGTTTCAGCCACTTTGAGTGCTTGTGTGTCGCTATCCAGGTTAAATATTGTGGATTTTGATTTTGCTTGAATAGTGTCTACCACTCCGTCATTAACAACGTTTATGTTGTTATCTTTGTCATATTTCCAATATTTGTTCTTTTATTTAGAACTAGAACCTTGCGATGTTTCTTTCCAAAGTGATATATCTCCTTTCTTTATGAGCACATCTTATATTTTGAGGGCACTATCTACCATTTTGTTGAATGAAGGATACGCTTGCATTTGGATACTATATTTCAATTCAGGGATCAGGTTATTGATGGAGATATCCATCTTCTCAGATTCTTTAATAGGCCATGAATATCTAGAGAACATCTTTCTCCAACGTTGAAGAAAGGTGATAAAAGGTTCTCCTGTTTTCTATTTAGTGTTGCAAAGCACAATCATAGTGACTGGATGATGAATGTTATAAGAGTATTGTTGTAGAAACAATTGGATTAATTCCTCAAAAATTTTGATTCCCATAGGTAGGCTTGAAAACCATTCCATATCTTTTCCTCCTAAACTTATCGAGAAGAGGCGCATGAGGTATGTTTGTTCATGCATGAATTCCATACATAAAGCACAAAATTCTTTAACATGGTCTTGAGGATCTGCTTTCCCATCATATTTTTCAAACTTGGGAATCTCCACTCTTGAAGGAAATGGAGGCATGTAGAGGTTTTTGTCGAATGGAAATGAGCATATCATGTCCAGAGAATATTGCTTTGATGTTTTATCCTTGTTTTTCAGTTCTGTGATTTCTATCTGTAACGCTTGTAATTGTTTGTTTACCAGCACTAAAGGTGTCTCTTCCTCTTTAGTGATGAGGGTTTCAATGTCATAATTAATAGGAAGTTTAGCGCCTTTCTTTGCTAGTTCTATAAAATGCTCTTCATCATTTTTAGAAATGTTTATCATTTAGACATTTAGTTATAACATTTTCTGTAGGTTCAAAGACTACAGATTCATCTGATGAGGAATCACTGTCAGTAGCATGGTTACTGAGGTTCTCATAAGTATCATGTTTAGTATCTTATCTTTCTTTCCTTTCTCCAGACATGGTGGGAGATAGGGGGTAATCAAAAATTGGTAGATCAAAAACTAGTATTTGTGACAATGAAGGTTTATTTGGGATGAGTTCTTCTACAAATAAAGGATTGTCATTTGATGAAAAGGATACCCCTTTACCTTTGTCAGCTTTCTTGTGAGAACTTTTGGTTTGAGCAGGCATTTACAACCGATGGGACTGAGAGCTAGATGTGATGCAGAAGTCAAGATCAAATTAAAGCTAGTTGTTCGTTTAACGTAGTGATTGGAGAGAAGTAACTGAGAACTGGTCTGGTTTCAAGAACAATATATCCTATGTAAGAAGTTATCGAAGTTAACTTAGGTTTGATAAGATGTTGATTAAACTAGCTGGAAGATGATCGAGAAAATTGTACAATGCAATGGAAGGGGTACACTATCAAGATTGTTTATGCTCAAAATTATAATAACCAGTTTTATGCTTGCAGACTGATCTGGGCAATTTTGACTATTTTGACTGACAAGATCAGGAATTCGTACGACAGAGTTTTCTAATCTGGACAACAGTTTAGCTGTTTACAGATGATAAAGACAATTTTTTGTACGAGTTGCTCCCTGATTTCGTATGACAGTTGAGCAAACTCCAGACATCAGTTTACTTGCTATGATCTATATTCATACGACAGTTTATAAAAGGCCAGACAATAGTTGTGCAGTTTCATACAACAGGATTTATAGAGCCAGACGACAAAATTTTAAGATCAATGAAGACTCGTACGACAATAGGTATGCAGTAGGATGAAAATTTAGCAGACTCATATGACAGAGGACTAGATAGAAATGAAATTCTAATAGGCAGAGTTTTTGAACGACTGACGAAGACCAGTTTTTGGATACGAACTGATGTTTTGATGACTGACAGAGACCAGTTTTGGACACGAACAAATTTTATCACTAAGTTGTTGATTTGTTTGATTTGTTTTCTCCAGTTTTGGTATTTCATCTTTTGTTTCAGTTTCAGGGATGAAAACACAGAAAACACACAAGATATATATAATGACTTCAATCACAACACGCTAACCCTACGAAAGTTGGCTTAGAGAAGAAAACCTTTGCTTGCTGACTTAGGTACACACGCAATAGATAATCAGAATACAGCCACTGAGTCTCACGCAATGGAATCTCAATGTCGTATTAGTTGACTCCAAATGCTAATGGGGGCATGTTATGGCAAGTGTCTTAGGAGAGTTACTATCTCTCTTGCACAAAGATTATTCCCCTTTCGGAGGTGAATCAGGTAGCTTCTATCTTATAGTTCTTTGTCAGGAATTTTGTTTGAAATTACCCCTTCAAGTCATGCAAGAATGATTGAGGCCTATAGCCCGATAAGGTACCGAAATAAGCTATAGTCATGTAAACATGATTGAGACCGTGAGGCCCTACATAATGCTCGATATGAGAGATCTCAAAGAGAAAAGTCAAATTATCTCATCCTTAAAGACTTTAATCACCCGAGGCCTATTTATTATAATGAGTTGGAATGCTTAGGTCCAGTTGTACTCACTTGGGTCATTCTCATAAGGTGATTACTTTTCCTCATTGTGACAGGCCCACTAAAGGTATACAAATCTCAAAATTTAGAAAAAGCTTTGAGGGTCTAGATTTATGATTTTTTGTAAAAGACAAGAGCATACTCTCCTACCTCTCTGATTTTTCTAAGAACACAAAAGATAGATTTGTTCTTTAACTAGGTAGCAATTTAAGTGCCTAAAAAATTAAACTTTATAGAATACATGAAGTTTGGTTGACTTTCTTTAGGCAGCCTACAAAACCAACGCATCAGTAGTTATTTTGTTTTCGATTCTTTGACAGGCGTATGTTTGATTGATAAACTCTTTGACAAGCATTTTGCAAGAAAATTAGTTAGGCTGTAGAAATCTCAGGCAAACAAAAGACAGACCAAGGTTAGCGTCAGTGTTAGCAAAATCTAAATTCAATTTATGAAAAACCCTAAAAGGTATACTATTTTTTAAACGATAAAAAATAAATTCGTACAACAAATTTTACCTTTTCGCATGAGTATTCTCACAAGCCCGAATGATAAAACACAGAATCAAATGATCAGAGTAGAAACTCGTACGAGCTCCTTTTTTGATCCACACGCTAAAACATAGGTCTTGACAGAATATCATACGATGAAGGAAGTAGACTCGTACGATATTTAGTAGAGGTTGTACGGATGAGACATAAAAGATAAAAATAAGTGATTTTGAGGCCGAAGGATTGAATTCTAAGCCACATGGTGGGTGCCAAAAATGTGTGTGTGAAAAGTGGACCTCTATCTATATCTTTATCTGAATACACAACACTTCAATTAAATCATTAGATGCATGGTTAGTAAATCAATAATCAATAATGAACAATAAACCATTACAAAGTGACCTATTGCCTTCTAGTAGATGCGAGTTTAGTCTTGCTCTCAAATTTTATATGCAATACTAGTGACTAGACTACATCTAAACGAAGGATTTTTAATCTGTATGAGCATGAATTTGAGCTAAATGAATGCAATATTTAAGCTAGATATGAAAGATTAATCTAACATGATTTAAGCAATATTAAGCTAGATGATTTGGCTAAGGATGCAATAACTAATATGTAATATCTTAATGCAAAATCTCAATGAATCTAGACAAAAATAAGCATAATAACAATATATTCTCCAGGATCCTTGAATAAGAGATGAGAGGCTGAATTTATAGAAAATTCAGAAAGAAACCAACGGATGAGATCAAATGATGATGAGCGGTCAAGCTTTTCCAAGAGGAAGCACAATCCAGGTGAATTGATGTGATTGGCTATTTTTCTTAGTTTTAAAGGAAATTTAACTAAAATTAAGATTAAATTAAAAAAAAACTGATTTATTCTCTATTTCATTCAATTTTGATATTTAAATGTTTAAATTGCTTTCTTTGAGATTATTTATCAATTTTTTAATTTGATTTTCAGGATTATCTCCAATTGATTTATTTTCTCAATTTTAAATTATTTTGGTCAATTAATTCCTTTTTTGATGATTTAATGGCAAATTGATTTATTTAATTAAACATGCTAGGATATTTAATTAAATAAATAGGATAATTGATTAAAATGATTTACTTGGAATGATCAATCAATTAAATAGATATTTAATTAATATTGGTTGATTAATTTGCCATGTGAGATTGGTGATTTAAGAAATTAATTGTGTGCTCAAGATTAATTTAATTTCTTTTGGTTAGGACCTTGGTGATGAAATCAAGATTAGGGGGCCTATGGTTTAGATGACCATTTTTAGGGTATTACAACTCCATCACCAAAAATGAAAAGGTGTTTGAATTGATACCCCTACTTGATAACAGTGAGGATTAGAAGGAGAAGGAGGCCAACATCATGATCATGGAAGGAAAAGAGTTCCTCAAGCCAATCAAGGAAGAAGGAAAACCCTGTTTTGCAATTATGTCAGTACCAAGGCAAGAAGAAAAGCCCACTATAGCTGGCAAGGTAGAAAATAAAAAGGTGACAGTCCCTGAGGAGATGAAGGAATGTTGAGCAAATACAAGGACATGGTTGCAGAAGAGTTTCCAAGAACCTTGCCACCAATAAAGGAGATAAGCCATTGCATTGACTTCATTCCCAGTGCCACCTTACCAAACAAGCCAGCCTACAAAATGACTTCCCAACAAAATGAGGAATTTGCAAGTAGATCCAAGAGTTGCTTGATAAAGGTTTGATAGGGAATAGCTTGAGCCCTTGTGCAGTCCTGGATGTCTTAGCATCAAAGAAGGAGGGAAAATGGAGATTATGCATTGATTCCCAAGCCATTAACAAAATAACCATCAAGTATAGGTTCCCTATACCTAGAATAGAAGATTTTCTTGATTGTTTAGGACATAAAAGATATTATTCCAAGATTGATTTAAAAAGTGGTTATCACCAAATAAAGATTAGAGCAGGTGATGAATGGAAAACTGCTTTTAAAACAAATGAAGGATTGTATGAATGGTGGGTGATGCCATTTGGGTTGTCAAATGCCCCTAGCACTTTCATGAGACTCATGAATGAGGTGTTGAAGGAGTTCATTGATAAGTTTGTCATAGTGTATCTAGATGAAATCCTAGTGTGTAGCAAGACAAAGGAGGAGCACTGAAAAACATTTGGATATGGTCTTGAGAAGGTAGAATGAAGAGAAACTAATGATAAACATGGAAAAGTGTGTGTTTTTGCAGGAAGAACTGACTTACCTTGGGTTTGTGATTTCTAGAGGAAATCTGAAAATGGATGCTAATAAAGTGAATACCATTCTCATATGGCCAACTCCAATAAAAATCGGTGATGTAAGGAGTTTTCATGACCTAGCTACCTTTTATAGGAAGTTTATCAGGAATTTTAACTAGATTTGTGCTTCCATTCTAGAGACCAGCAGGGGTGGACAAAAGTGCCAATTTTCATGGACCAAGGAGGCAGATGAAGCATTTGCAATGTTGAAGAAAAAGGTATCCCAGCAACCAGTTCTTACCTTACCTAATTTTGACAAAATATTTCAGATTGAATGTGATGCAATTCATTTGGCAATAGGTGCAGTACTCAGCCAGGAAGGTAGACCAATTGCATTTTTTAGTGAAAAGTTGAATGATGCTAAAAAGAAATATTCTTCCTATGATTTGGAGATGTATGCATTAGTTCAAGCACTAAAGAAGTGGAGGCACTATTTACTTCCCAAAGAGTTTGTTGTGTATATAGACAATTGGGCATTAAGCTTCCTAAATAGTCAGGAGAAATTGAGCCATAAAAATATGAAGTGGGTTGAGTCCATTCAAGCCTACACCTTTACAATCAAACACAAGAAAAGTGTCTCAAACAAAGTTACAGATGCACTTAGCAAGAGGGCACTAACAATTTCATAAATCTAGTTGGAGAGTGTAGGAGTTGATTCCCTCAAGGGTATGTATGTTGCAGATGAAGATTTCAAATAAATATACAAGGTATGCACTGAGTTTGGTAGTCAGTATCATTTAGAGTATTCTGATGATTTGATTCAAGATGGTCTTCTTTACAAAGGATGCCAGTTATGCATTCCTAAATGTTCAATGAGGGATAACATAATTAAGGAGAAGCATGGTGGTTGCATGGGGTGACACTTTGGACTAGACAAAACTCTTGAGTTGGTGAGAAGATTTTATCACTGGCCTAAATTGTAGATAGATGTCAGAAAATTTGTAGATTCATGTGTGATGTGTCAAAAGGCCTGAAGAGGGGAAAAACTAGCAAGGTGAGATTAGATGGTTAGTATGCAAATAGAGCATTCAAACATGTAAAAACATCAAACATCAAACATAAACCATATAAAAACACAAAACAAATTTTTTATAAATTGCAAATCTATAACTTCTCCTTCGGATTGAGCCTTTGATGAAGCCAAACATGCACCCCTCTTTGACTTGATTGGATTGGCTCCCTTGTTGAATGTGGATGGCTCTCCAAGATTGTGCACAAGATGATTAGATGGAATGGATGATCGATTTTGACTAAGTGATGGATAAGTGGAAAATTGAGTAGAGTTTGGATGCTATGGATTATTTCTTAGACTCAATTGGATAACATAAACTTAGCGGATTTGGAGATGTGAAATAAGGGGATGGAGTCCTCAATTTATAGGAGAAGAGGAGAAGAAATGAAGGGCTACGATTGATCCAAGATGAAGCGTTAGGATTCCATGAGAGACCACACATGGCCCAAGAGGAGGTGACAAGACAAGTGTGGAGACCAAGAGATGTGCCTTAAAGGGATTTCTTGTCTCCACACTCCTCAAGGCTCATTGGGAAGACTTCTCAATGTACCTAGAGAAGAGAAAGGAATAAAATATTCTTTGAGAGATGGGGATGAGGAATTAAAAATTATTCAAAAAGGATGATCATAGTGATTAGAGGAATATGGAGGAATTAAAAATTCCTTGGAGGAGGAGATGTTTAGAGGAATGTGAGATTTTGAAAATATCACATTCACCTAGGAAAAGGGAATTTAAGGAAGCTGGTTGGAGGGAAGCGACAAGGAGTTGACTTTGTGGCTAATCATGAGGATTAGCCACTAGCAACTCATTAGGAGAGGGATTAGAAGAATGATTAGGTGGGATTAGGCAAATGGGATTTGTAGGAGGATTTGACTAGGAGAGAGAATGAGTGGAGGTAATTAAAAATTAGAAGAATAATGATAAGTGAGATTAGGGGGGTTTCTAGAAGAATTAATTAGGTTAATGATGGATTAGGACAAAGGTTATTTGTAGGAATCACCTAGATCAATTAATTAATTGAGATTAATTAATTAAAGGGGGGATTTGGAGAGAATTAATTTTAGGGATTTTAGAAGAATAAAGGTAGATTGATTTATTAAATAAATCAATCAATAGACTATAGTGACAACATTAATTATATTTAATTAATATTGAGAAGGAATAGGAATTGGCACAATTAATAAATTAACTATGCGAGGAATTAAAATTAATTAATTAAAATAATTAATTTAAGTGTCTACATTTTGCCCCTCTTTTACGCAATGACAATTTTGGTGATGCGTAAAAGATAGAAGAAAAAAGATGCCCCAACGTAAAACATGGGTGGTGTATGCCCCCTTGAGAATTTTTGTGGATTTGTTTAGAAAATTGACAAAAAAATCTAAAAAAGAAGAAGAAAGAAGAATGGGGGAGAAATGAATGAGAAAGATAGAGCAGATTGAGAAAAATAGAAGAGGAGATAGAAGGAGGGAGAGCATGATAGGAATGGGCCCACAAGGGGGACCATATAAGCTACAAACAAAGGGCCCAGTGAAGGGTCATTGTTACACACAAGCATTGGAGCAACCTAGAGCCTAGAAGAAGAGAGGAAGACATGGATTGCATTCCCACATGTGAGCACTATGCGGAGAGGATCTGACGGTATGAGAGACCCAAGGGCTATGGATCATCGGTATGTATGACTATCCTCCTCTATGATTTTGTAGATTTAGCCTAGAATTAGGGCTTAGATTAGAGTAAAAGTTTAGCAAAGTGGATGTGCTAATCAATGTTTCAGTGCGCGTGCCTCTAGAGTAGCGCGAGCGCTAGTGAATAGCACGAGCCCTCGCGACAGGAAGGGAATAACTTGGGGTTTTGGGGTGAACACTTGCATTCGGTGCGGGCACTCACGCTGGGGATAGTTAAGGTTAGGAAAGGGTAGTGCGGTGTGGGAGGTCATGCTAGGGTATGTTAGGGTTAGGTCAGGGAGGGAAAAGGGATATCACAGCACAGGCGACCGCACTAGGGTAGATTAGGTCAAGGTCAAGGAGGAGAAAAAGGTAGTGTGGCACATGCGCTCATGCTATTTTGGTCTAGGGTTCCATGTGGAGGTTTGTCAATGTGTGCGCCTGTAGAATGGCACGAGCATTGAGTAAATAAATGCATGCTCTAGGGAAGAAAGGGATGGAAAAATAGGCTTAGAATTTTTGGCTTGGGGTAAGGTATGGGTGCATCAAGGGCTAGAATAGGGCTTAAGGATATGAGATGATGAATTGGATTGTTGGATGCAGGCATATTTAGGATCATTGGCGTCGAGGGAGCACTGGCCATCGACCATGACATTATATCAATGGTTGCGATTAGATGAGTTAGAGAACCTAGCTGCTGTGGGGTTGCATTTTGTTAGTAGGTGGCCAAGGATTCGAGCCCATACTATGATGATAACGACTTTAGTGGAGGGGTGGGATAGTAGGTATAACACCTTCCACCTACATACCAGCGAGGTGATGGTGACTCTACTAGATGTATGGAGGATCTTGAAGATCCCTATTCGCAGCGTCATCTTGAACTATCAATTAGACGCGGTAGATTTTTACCTATGGGAGGTTTGCGAATATGAGGCCCTACCAATGCTAGACAGGAGCAAGATGCATTTGGATAGGGCGATGGGTATCTGACATATTCCTCATCTAGTACTTGTAATTTATGGATTTTTGAGTGGAAGGATTATACCTGATCTTGGAGGACATGGGTTTATGGTTAGATGCAGTAGGTGCGTTTATTACATGGTTCATGATTGTGTGAAGTATGCCTATGGAGCCATGATGTTAGCTCAGTTGTACCATCATATACATCTCATGGTGTACAGGGAGTATGCCAGATTATCTGCGGGAGTTACACTTCTTCATATCTAGGCTTGGGAGCATATTGCAGTTACTCGGCCACTAGGTGTATAGGATAGGTGTGCTCGATGGCCATATATAGATAGGTACAGGGGCCTTCTACAATATACATGGATAGGATTGATATGGTTTTGGAGCCACATTTTTTATGAGTTTTTGTAGTTCAGATGGCGACCATTTTTGGACAATGAGATATGGAGGGCGAAATGGCAACTGCATTGGGCCGGAGTGGAGATGTGGCTATTTAGTAGGTATTTATATATTATGGAGTATTATGGCCCTTATAGAGTAGCGAAACAGTTCGGCCTGGTCCAAGACATAGTGGAATACATATCTTTGTATCCTCGGACGACATGAGAGGAGAGGTTTTGGGGCCTGACAATGAGTCCATTGGAGGGCAGGACCAATTTCTAGATGGCACCATATTTGGTTTGGAATGAGTGGCTCGGGGCAAGAGTGGATCCAAAAACCACTAGAGTATACAAGAGCTAGTACGAGGGACATTTTCTAGTGTGCCTTACCATTCCTAGAGTTTTGGAGGATGATGGGCTACAGCCAGTAGTATATGAGGTAGTCGGTGGAGAGGGTGATGGACCTAGTGAGAGGGTTGTGGTTTCAGCGGGGAGGGGTGATGGCAGACAATAAAGGAGGGTTAGGGTGGTATGGAGGAGAGAGCCTAAGGTAGGACAGGGACAAGTAGGAGCACTACCAATAGAGGAGGCAGCTAAGGGAGGGGATGGTGGCAGAGAGGAGGTTGTACCTATGGACATTCCAAAGGCATAGGTACAGGGTCAAGGGTTAGAGGCTAGGGGAGGAGTGTCACAGGATGATTTTGATAGACTCAAGCAGCAGACAGACGCCACCCAGATGAGACTACACTCGCTCAAGGATGAGCTACAAATAGAGAGATACACGAGGCAAATTATGGAGGTAGAGGTGGAGTGGTTTCGACAGGAGATCTCAAACTTGATAGAGAGCCTCCATACTGTGAGGACAAAGATAGATGATTTGAGGAGGGACAGAGAGGAGTCTGAGTTGATGCTAGAGCAGGCATGATCAGAGACTGCTATTGGTGTCTTATAGGAAGTTCTTTGCCGCAAGGATGATAAGCTAGAGGAGTTGTGGGGCCGAGTATAGAGAGCAGAGGCAAATGCCACATGGCTATGAGGGGAGAGGGATGTGACACATCAGATGTTGGTCCCTGTAGGGTTTGAACAATTGTATTATGATATGATGTTGTTGGCAATATTACATTATAAGGATATTGAGAAGGTTGTTGATGATTATGGACATAACTGATTAAAGATGTTTTACTATCTTGATATTATTATTTTGTCATTGATGTCAAGAAATTGATTTTCTAATTTAGTATGATGTTGCCATATCTTGAGAAACATGATATGAAGATTATAAAGTAGTCGGTAAAGACACAGGAAAGAACATGATGAATAAGGGGATAAGATATTTAATGGGCAACTGCTACCGAGTTAGACAATGATGAGATCTTGATGTTTTAGATTGTTTTAACATCATAAATATGTTGTAAAATGTAAAGGTTAATACTATACTATGTTATCAAGCAAAGAACCTAGTCGGTAAACCCTAAGGAACCTAGTCGGTAAACCCTAAGGTTATCGCAGTCAGTTAATGAAGACAGAATGTCTACCGAGTGAAGTTTAGTATTCACCGAGTTGTAACCGAGCTATAACAGAATGCATTAAATGTTTACATGTGATATTTAATGAAAGAATCTAATGAGCTGCAGTGGATCAATGATTGGTAAGCCGTAGAAGAAGTTTATTAACAAATCTAAGGCAATGGAAAGTTGGAAAGAAGATCTATAGCTCAAATTGAACTGCATTACCCTAACACAAGTTCCAAGGTGAATGTACAAGTTCCAAGGCGGGATAAAACATTTTCAGATCGAAAGATACAATGAACCTGGACAAGATTGAAGATCTGATGGCTATGATTGATCATGGGAAATATGATCAAGGAGATTAAGTGGTTAGAAGATTGTTTATAAATAAGAAACTGCTAATAAACAATGAATACGGGCAAGTGTATGCATAGGGATGCTACATAGTGATTACCGAGCACGAGAACTTGAACACCTATTAGAATAACAGAGTATTGATGCCCAATAGATAGACAAGATTAGTTCTATGTCTAGATTGTATTGAACAAATAAGAATCTGCTTTAGCATTTTAGATGTGAAGTTGTAGATAGATTGTATTACTGTTATTTTGTGAAAGTGACAGGAAATCTCTTAATCGAGTGGACTTAATAGTCTTATATGTAAATCCTCTAACAAGGTGACATTCTGATTGAGTGTTTGAAATCTGTTGACAAGGTCACTTCTAACAAAGTGAAGATCCTAACAGATCTGAGGGAAATCCCTTAACCGGGTCACATCTAGCAATGTGTTTGTAATCTTTAACAGGATTTTCTTTTAACCAAGCATACTCTAGAAGAGTATATTTCTTAGTGGGTCCGAAATCCCACAGTGGTTTTTCCCTATTTGGGTTTCCATGTTAAATCTGGTGTTATGAGGTTTATATTGTTCATATGCTTTTGAGTTTGCATGTTTGACAATTTTTGGTTATATGACTGATATATATGTTACTGAGGTTGAATCTGATGTTTTTATGGATGATTAAGTTTGTATGATTCACCCCCCCCCCCTCTCTTCTTGTTGGCTATTGGATCTGTACTTATATTAAGTATCAGAACTATCAATTGGTATCAGAGCTTTGGACTCCGAAAGAAAAGTTTAAAGGCACTTGAGTTAAAGATCCAAAGATGTATAAGAGGGATGCACCTAAGCTAAATAAGTCAAGTTTCTCTACATGGCAGAAAAGGATGAAGCTACATCTATCAGGAGTTGGAGAATATGCTATATACTATTTGGAGAATGATTTTATTGCACCGAGCACCTATCCATTGACTATGCAAGAACATATTCAAGCAATGATTGAAATAACATCTGAATTGACCGATTCTGAGTTTAATGATCTAGAAGGCTAGAATGATGCAAAGGCAATGTGGACTAAGCTCATATCTGTATGTGGAGGAGATGAACATGTTCAAAGAGAAAAAGTTGATAGTTTAAGAGGACAACTTGAATCTATGAGGATGAATGAAGGTGAGAATATAACCCAGTACATTACAAGACTAAAGGAGATTGTAAATCAAATCAAAGGAGTAGGAGGAACTATTGAAGAAAAGGATGTGACAAGTAAGTTGTTAAGAACCCTTCTACCTGCCTATGCAATCCAAGTCTCTGCAATCAATGAATTAAGGTCTATACCTAATATGCCAGTTTCCTTGGATGCTACTATTGGTAAGCTACATGCATTTGAGTTAAGTAATTTTGATAATAGTGGGTCATCGGTAAATAAAGTTGAATCTGCATTTAGTTCTTTTCATCTGAATGAATCTAATGATTACAATGAAAGAAAGTATAAGCACTCTGAAGGAGATCACAATGGAGCAAGTGAAAGATTTCAGAAGAACATGGAGGAGGTACACAAACTGTATGAAGAAATCAGAAAGCAAAAAGAGTTTTAAGCACTATTGGCCAAAAGGCTACCAAGAGGCAAAGGTAAGTATAAAGGAAAACTACCTTTGAAATGTTTCAATTGTGATAAGACTGGACATATGGCTTCCAACTGTCCTGACAAATATTTCACTTAAAAGAGAGATTATCGAGATGATAGACAAAAAGATAATCATTATAGAGGACACTGAGACTTTAGAAGAAGAGATAGAAAGACATGCTTAATTGCTGACGAGGAATCTGACGATGATAAATCAGATGAGATTGATACAAAGGAAGTTGTTTATGTGGCTATCAAGGATGGATCAAATGAAGAAAGGTATAAAGAAAAATCCCTAACATCTCACATAAACACTAATGATTCTTGGATTATAGATAGTGGATGCTCACATCATATGACAGGAGATAAACACAAGTTTGTTATGTTAGAAGATTATGATGGAGGCTATGTTAGATTTGGTAATGATGCACCATGTCTAGTGAGAGGTAAAGGATCCATAACACTTCTTGATAAAGCAAGATGCAATGATGTTTATTGGGTTGAAGGTTTGGAATACAATTTGTTGAGTGTAGCATAGCTAAACAACATAGGTTACCGAATAGAATTTCAGAAAGGAAAGTTAGCTGCTACCGGGACACAAACAAAAGGTAATACATTTCACCTTGACTCAACTCACAATAAGTGTTTGCATGCAAAGATTGATAATACCCGGTTATGGCATAAAAGGTTTTGTCATGTTAATTTTGATAATCTGATCAAGATAAGTAAGAAGCATAGAGTAAGAGGTCTACCGAGTCTTGAAAAACCTGAGAATGCTATGTGTCGAGGATGCCAGATGGGTAAAATGACCAGATCAAGCTTTACAAGTAAGTCCTACACTTCTAAGGGAATTTTAGATCTTGTCCACACTGATCTTTGTGGTGCTATGAAAGTTCAAAGTTATTATGGTGATAAGTATTTCATATTATTTGTGGATGATTATTCAAGGATGATGTCAATAATGTTTTTAAAAGAAAAATCAGAAGCTTTTCAAACGTTTAAGTGGTACAAGGCTAGAGTTGAAAATGAAACAGGAAGACAACTGAAATGTCTTAGATCAGATAGAGGAGGAGAGTTCACATCTGGTGAGTTCAACCTATTTTGCAATGATCATGGTATTAAAAGACAAGTCTCTGCACCGAGAACTCCACAGCAGAATGGAATAGCTAAAAGAAGAAATAGATCTATTGAGGATTGTGCTAGAACACTGATGATTGAGAAGAAGGTTCCACAAACATTTTGGAGAGAAGCAATAAGTACAGCTATTTACACCTTGAACCGAGTTCAATTGAAGAAAGGTACTTTGAAGACACCTTATGAAATCTGGTATGTCAAGAAACCTAATGTAAGTTACTTTAAGATCTTTGGAAGTAAATGCTATGTTCATAAAGATGATAGAAATGGCAAGTTTGATCAGAAAAGTGAAGAAGGAACATTTCTAGGATATTCTTCTAGAAGCAAAGCATTTAAATGTCTGATCAAATCATCTAACAAAATAGTAGGAAGTGCAAATGTGAAAATTGATGAATTTGCAGAAAGAATTGATGAAGGGAATTCCAAAGAACTAGAAGACTATGATGAATTTGTCTATGTGCAACCGAGAAGTCCTACCGAGATAACTGTTGAAGAAAATGAAGAAAATATCTAGTTACCAAGTGATGAAGAAGATCATACAGAGCCTACCGAGCGTGTATTAGCCAAGTATGTCAAAAGACACCATGCACCAAGTTAGATTATAGGAGATAAGGATGATCCAGTGATGACAAGGAACAAACTGAGACAAAACACATGTTTGATATCTGAATTTGAACCGAGAATAGTGAAAGAGGCATTTAACAGTGAATATTGGATAAATGCTATTACAGAAGAGATTGATCAAATCAAGAAGAATGACACATGGACACTGGTCCCAAGACCGAAGGACAAAAATGTAATCGATACAAAGTGGATCTTCAGAAACAAGCTAAATGAGAAAGGTGAGGTCATTCGGAACAAAGCAAGATTAGTTTGCAAAGGTTATGCCCAAGAAGAAGGAATTGATTATGGTGAGACTTTTGCACCTGTTGCTAGACTTGAAGGAGTAAGAACATTGTTGGCATATGCTACTTTCAAGAACTTCAAGGTATATCAAATGGATGTCAAATCTGCATTCCTAAATGGAATATTAGAAGAAGAAGTTTTCATTGAACAACCTGAAGGATTTTTTGAAGACAATAATAAAGATCAGGTATGTAAATTGAACAAAGCTTTATATGGTCTGAAACAAGCACCTAGAGCATGGTATGAAAGATTGCACTCTTATTTGATTAAGATTGGTTTTATAAGGACAAGTGAGAATAGCAACATGTACATGAAGAATGATGAAAATGGAATACTAATCTCAGCCATATTTGTTGATGATATTATATTTTGTGGAAATGACTCTTTATGCAAGAACTTTGGAAATGAAATGAGAAAAGAATTTGAGATGTCATTAATCGGTGAGATAAAGTATTTTATAGGCCTACAGATACTACAAATGAAAAATGAGATTTTCATTACTCAATACAAATACATAAAGGAAATCTTGAAGAAATTTGGAATGGAGGATTCAAAACCAGTAAGTACTCCTATGACTACCAACTGTAAACTATCAAAGAATGATGAATCTGCATCTATTGATGAGACACTCTACCAATCCATGATTGGAAAACTACAATATGTTGTTCACAGTAGGCCAGATATAGCACATGCAGTAGGTATTGGTGCAAGATTCTCTGCAGATCCTGAGGAAATACACATGACAACAATCAAAAGAATTTTCAGATACTTAAAAGGCACTGAAGATTATGGCTTAGTATATCAGAAAGGAAATGATTTTCATCTAAAAGTTTATACTGATGTTGATTGGGCAGGCAACATTGATGACAGAAAAAGCACAAGTGGAGGAGCTTTCTTCTTAGGAGAAAGACTAGTGAGTTTGCTTAGCAAGAAACAAGGATGTGTTTCTTAGACAATAATCGAAGCTTAATATGTTGTCGCAGCACTGAATTGTACCAACATTGCATGGATCAAACAACTATTGGAAGGTATAAATGAGAAAGTTACCGAGCCAGTAACTATATTCTATGACAATACTAGTGCCATTAATATTTCAAAGAACCCTGTTATGCACTCTAAGACAAAGCACATATCTATCAAATATCATTATCTTAGAGAAGAAGCTCAAGAGAAGAAAGTGGTGTTGGAATAAGTTAACACAAAGGAGAAAATAGCTGATATCTTCACCAAGCCACTACCAAAGGACACTTTTGAATATCTCAAAAGTAAGTTAGGGGTCCTACCCCTATCTTTTACTCACTGACCAAGTTCGATGAAAGCATCACTTCGATGACTCTATTGAATATCTTTTGGGGTGTTGATGCTGGAGTGATACACTTTAGAATGTTTTTCTGAAAGTGTACTGGAATTAATACTGGGATAATACAGAGAATGATACAAGGAACAAGAATTGTAAACAAATGCTCTGACCGAGACTCAGCTGATACACAACAGCAGGAAATAACTTCTTACAGAAAGAATTTATGTTTTAGTTCTATTCTTTTGCAATTGTTGTCAAAGGGGGAGAAGACCTACCAAGGAGGAGAAGACCTACTCAGGGGGAGAAGACCTAAAGGGGGAGAAGACCTGAGAACACTGAGAGAAGACTACAGATTGAAATAAAGACTAAAAATAGAAGAGAAGTCTAATGTATGGGGGAGAGCATTTCAGCATTTCAAAATCACAGCAATCCAAATTTTTTTTAAGATCAAATCAATTGGTTTTGCCATCAATGCCAAAGGGGGAGATTGTTGGCAATATTACATTATAAGGATATTGAGAAGGTTGTTGATGATTATGGACATAACTGATTAAAGATGTTTTACTATCTTGATATTATTATTTTTTCATTGATGTCAAGAAATTGATTTTTTAATTCAGTATGATGTTGCCATATCTTGAGAAATATGATATGAAGATTATAAAGTAGTCAGTAAAGACACAAGAAAGAACATGATGAATAAGGGGATAAGATATTCAATGGGCAACTGCTACCGAGTTAGACAATGATGAGATCTTGATGTTTTAGATTGTTTTAACATCATACATATGTTGTAAAATGTAAAGGTTAATACTATACTATGTTATCAAGCAAAGAACCTAGTTGGTAAACCCTAAGGAACCTAGTCGGTAAACCCTAAGGTTATCACAGTTGGTTAATGAAGATAGAATGTCTATCGAGTGAAGTTTAGTATTCACCAAGTTGTAACCTATATATAACATAATGCATTAAATGTTTATATGTGATATTTAATGAAAGAAGCTGATGAGCTGGAGCAGATCAATGATTGGTAAGCCGTAGAAGAAGTTTGTTAATGAATCTAAGGCAATGGAAAGTTGGTAAGAAGATCTACAGCTTAGATTGAACTTCATTACCCTAACACAAGTTCCAAGGTGAATATGCAAGTTCCAAGGCGGGGTAAAACATTTTCAGATCGAAAGATACAATGAACCTGGACAAGATTGAAGATCTGATGGCTATGATTGATCATGGGAAATGTGATCAAGGAGATTGAGTGGTTAGAAGATTGTTTATAAATAAGAAACTGTTGATAAACAATGAATACGGGCAAGTGTATGCACAGGGATGCTACATAGTGATTACCGAGCACAGAAGCTTGAAGACCTGTTAGAATAACAGAGTATTGATGCCCAACAGAGAAACAAGATTAGTTCTATGTCTAGATTGTATTGAACAAATAAGAATCTGCTTTAGCATTTTAGATGTGAAGTTGCAGATAGATTGTGTTACTGTTATTTTGTGAAAGTGACAGGAAATATCTTAACCGAGTGGACTTAATAGTCTTATATGTAAATCCTCTAACAAGGTGACATTCTGATTGAGCGTTTGAAATCCTTTGACAAGGTCACTTCTAAAAAAGTGAAGATCCTAACAGATCTGAGGGAAATCCCTTAACCGGGTCACATCTAGCAATGTGTTTGTAATCTTTAACAGGATTTGCTTTTAACCGAGCATACTCTAGAAGAGTATATTTCTTAGTGGGTCTGAAATCCCACAGTGGTTTTTCCTTATTTGGGTTTCCACGTTAAAGCTGGTGTTATGAGGTTTATATTGTTCATATGCTTTTGAGTTTGCATGTTTGATAGTTTTTGGTTATATGACTGATATATATGTTACCGAGGTTGAATCTAATGATTTTATGGATGATTAAGTTTGTATGATTCACCCCCCCCTCTCATCTTGTTGGCTATTGGATTTGTACTTATAGTAAGTATCAGAACTATCAAACGCAACAGAGAGAGAGGGAAGAGAGGGCAGGTTGGGAGGCAACCTACTATAGGGGGCTATATCAAGGAGTGGTACTTGCAGTACATCAAGAAGCCTCGTACACTGAGAGTTTGTGATCTAATAGGACACATAGTCAATGGCCCACACAGAGCCAGCAGACGGGTGGATCGATGGGTTTTAGGCAACCTAGAGTAGGGAGAGCATGAGGATCTGAGGGAGAAGGTCCTAGGAGAGGGCTGGGGAGATAGGTGGAGAGCGCTAGCTCCATTTTGGTTTATGTGTTATATTTTGACCCTTCAGGGTGATTATTGTATTATGACAGACATATTCATCTTTTTGAGCTCATATATATATGATTTTTGGAGGTGGTGATACATGTATCTTATTATGATGGAATGTGTTTATTATTTTATGATGTGATGCATGGATGATGATTATGGATGTATTGTACTGACCTACTTGTGATGCAGGATAGATACTTATATATCTATGCTTATGATGCATACTGACATGTTCATGGATGGAGGATAGATGCATGTGTGTGTGTGTGTGATATGTTATGGATGCAGGATGAGCGATTATGTGGGTGCACATATTTTTGAGATGTTTTTATGTGCATATATGTTGTATATGAGGATTTTTAATGTATGATGAATATGTAATGCAATAATAGATGTGGATGCAAATGATTTATGATAAATGATAAATTAGTCTAAATGCAATCTAAATGAGGAATTAATGATGAATGTAATGCCACCTACACAGACAATGCAATGTAAATGATTAATTCTATGCAAATGATGCGATCTAAATGAATGATGAAATCAATGAATAATGTAATGTAAATTCAAGATGGACAATGAATGTAATCTAAGTGAATGATTGTAATATAAATGAATTAATGTCATCTAATATGAATGGATAATGTAACCTAAATGAATAGATAATTCAATCTAGATGAATAATGAAATGAATGATGCCACCTAAGTGGATAATGCAAAATGTTTTTGTGAATATGCTGACAATAGTACAATGATCTTAGATAGAAATAGAAGAATAGGGGGGAATTCAAGAATCCATGGGATTATTATATGGATAGAATTAGGAATTTATAGAATGATGGTGAGAGTTGTGCACAAAAGATGTGGAGAGCCAACCTAGTTTAATATTGCCCTCGGCAACCTGCACCACTGATTATAGGAACTAGGATGTCATGAGAAACCCAAGGTGTGGACTGACTCACAGTCAAACGGGAATTCCTTACACACAGCTATGAAAGTGTTGAGGAATACAAATACAAAGTTGTGGGTATGTGCAAGGAAACCCTCAAACACACTGATATCTCTTGTATATGAGAAGGTAAGTGTTGATAAACACTAGTACCAGGTCAACAGTTCATACAAGAGATCCAAAACATGTCATGCCATGAAAATATGGCCTAGTATGCACCTATTGTAAACATACCTTGATATGGAAGATCTGGGCAGTCATAGATAGATGCAGTTGTAGAAAAAAGATGCAAGCCAAAATGAAAATCCAAGAAATCAAACAAGTCACCCATACATGACCAACTGATGTCTCTTGCCAAGAGTAGGATAAGGATGAAGGATTAAACTGCTAGGCAAGGGAAGGATTCATCCCTAGGGCCAAGGATAGGGTGGGTGGATTTGGACTGGGCAATTGACCCAATGACCCTAAAGAGTAACTTGCAGACTTAGGACTGACCTCAAGACTTGATGAAGCTCACACAGAGGTACAAGCTTGGGAGAAAAAAGATCAGCTTGATGGTATAATCTTTCTTCAAAATTTAGACCAAGACTCATCATCACATGTGTGGTTATTCTGGCAGGAGTGGAGGAACATCGTGGTGGGAGAATTGGATAGTGAGGATGATGGATATGAGGTGATGGAGAACTGACATGATAGATGATGGATCTAGATTATTTACCTCAGTGCCTACATCTAGGTTTTCACCAAGGTACTTGCCCATAGTGCCACAAAGTGGTTTTCACTAATGGACAAATTGATTTTTCTTTACTTTTTCATTTTGTAGATATATATTTTTTATGTCACAAGGCACCTTGTTTATCGGGTTTTCACCAAAGTGGCGATCTTTTTTTTTTAGGATCTTTTTTCTCATTTTTTTGTATTTTTCTTGATATTTTTATTTTTTTATTTTTTTTATTTTTTGACAACTGATGACCTTTTGAGGACTAGGCATAGAATTGTTTTAGGTGCACGATGTTCATTGGATCATCCAAATGATCTCCTTCAGGAGTAGCCAAATAATATGCCCTTGATCCATATTTTGTTGTGATCACATATGGTCCAAGCCAATTAGGGTCAAACTTGCCTTTCTTCTATCTTTCTCGAAGGTTTCTTTGATTTTCCATGAGGATAATATCACCAATTACAAATTCTTGAGTTCTAAGCTTATGTGGTAACTCAGGTGTAGGTGATTCTAATATACCTGGTGATGGTTTAAGGCCTTGAGGCACCTTTTCATCCAGCAGTTCTAGCTCTTGTAGTCTGCCAGCTCTATATTCCTCATCTAGGAGGATATCCTGCAGAGACACCCTTACAAAGGGGATCTCGATCTCAAGAGGGAGGATGACATCAAAGCAAAAGACAAGGGAAGATGGGGTGGTGCATTTGGGTCTAGGGATGGAGGTACAGTAAGCCCAAAGAGTAGGGTGGAGTTGGAGGTGCCAATCACAACCAGCTTCATTGACTATCTTTTTGAGGATTTTGAATAGGGTTTTGTTAGAAGCCTCATCTTGATCGTTACCTTGTGGGTAATATGATCTGGAGAAGCAATGTTGGATATCAAATTTTTGACAGATCTCTTTAACATCTTGATTTTTGAATTGTGTGTCATTATCTGTAATGATAACTTTGGGGATTCCATATCAACAGATCAAGTAGTTCAAAATGAATTTGGAGATCTTCTTACTAGTGATGAAGGTAAGAAGTATGGCCTCCACCCACTTGGTGAAATATTCGGTGGCGGTGATAATGAATTTATGACTGTTGGAGGATGTAGGGTGGATTTTCCCAATGAGATCTAGCCCCCACTGTGAGAAGGGCTAGGGTGTAATGAACAACATTCTTGTGATGGTGCATGGATCTTGTCACCATGTTTCTGGAAAGGGATACATTTCTTCACATAATTATATGCATATACTTCCATTTTAGGCCAGTAATATCCTGTCTGCAAGAGCTTTTTAGCCAAGGTGATCCCACTTGAGTGTGCCCCATAGATTCCTTCATGCACTTCACATAGTGCCCATTCAGCATCTTGTTTGTTTAAACACCATAGGAGGGAACCATCTAAATGCCTTTTGAATAAGGTGTCTCCAAGGATAGTGTAACGAGAACATCAATGGGTGAAGGTTTGTTGTTGGGTTCTGGTAATGTGTGGGGGAATGGTGTTGTCTCTTAATAAAGAAAATGTCTCTTGATACCAGGGGAATTTGGGACCAACGAGTATGCATACTATTTCAAATTTTGGTAAATCATATGTGAGTATGAATAATTGCTCAACCAAGAACTCACACTTCTGACTATGTGCTGGCATCTGAAGGAGGGAGCCAATGGTGGCCATTGCATCTACAACTTTGTTGTTTGTTCATGGAATTTGATCAAACTTGATTATTGTGAAATGTTGCTTACGATATTCAACCATACTATGATAGGGAAGAAGCTTGTCATCTTTTATTTGATATTCATCATTGGCTTGTTTTATGACAAGTTGGGAATCACCGTAGACTTGTAATTCCAATATCTTCCATTGGACAGCCAAGTGTAGTCAAGTAATCAGTGTCTCATATTTTGTGATGTTGTTGGTACATGCAAAGGATATCCTGTATGATTTTGGGATGCAATCTCCTTGAGGTGTGATCAACAATATTCCTACCCCTGATCCATTTTGGGTGCAAGAGCCATCAAAGTACAACTGCCATGTGGAGGATGTCGTGACAGTCATTATGAATTTGTCTAGCAATTTTGTAAGGATCAAATGGTCACTTGGAAGTGGAGCGTCAGCCAATTGGTTTGTGATTACTTGTCCCTTGATTACCTTTCTATCCCCATATTCAATGTCAAACTCACTTAACAGCATGACCCATTTAGTAGTTCTACCAGTGAGGGCAGCTTTTGACAAGAGATATTTAAGAGGGTCAATCTTAGCAATCAGTTTTGTTTTTTTGTTTAGCATGTAGTGTCAGAGTTTTTGTGTACTAAATACCAATGCTAAGCATGCTCTTTCAATGGGGGTATAAATGATCTCATACCCTATGAGTGTTCTACTGATGTAGTATACAACATGCTCCTTTTCGTAATCATCTGTCTGTGCCAATAATGCCCCCAATGCTACTGTAGTAGAAAATATGTACAAAAGAAGAGGCTTTCTAGGATTAGGAGGCATAAGAACTGGAGGTAATGACAAATATTCTTTGATTTTTTCAAAATCCTTTTGACACAGGCATTCCCATTTGAATTTTGTGTCTTTGCACAATAGGTGTGCAAATGGATGGCATTTTTCTACAAGCTGCGAGATGAAGCACCTGATAGATTGGAGTTTCCCTTCGAGGCTGCATAGCTATCTAAGGGTCTTTGGGGGAGGCATTTTCATGATGGCTTTCACCTTTGCAGGATCAACCTTGATGCCTCTTTGGGAAACAATGAAACCTAGCAGTTTTCTGGATGTGTCACCAAAGACACACTTCTTAAGATTGAGGCGCAATTTGTATTTTTCCAATCTTTCAAAGATCTGCCTTAAGATAGGGATGTGCTCATGTCTTGTCTTTGATTTTCCTAGAAGATTGTCCACATAGTCCTCCATGATTTTGTCAAAGAGGTCATGAAAAATTATTGTCATTGCACATTGATATGTAGCTCTGACATTTTTGAGAACAAAACGCATGACTCGATAACAAAAGGTCCCCCACGGTGTTGTGAATGCAGTTTTGTGTTGATCTTCTTTTACAATCCTGATCTAATTGTATCCAAAAAATCCATCCATAAGTGATAGCATCTCATGTCCCATTGTGAGATCTACAATCATGTCTATGTTGGGGAGCAGGAAATCATCCTTAGGGCAAGCCTTGTTTAGATCTCAAAAATCAGTACAGATGTGGATACCCCTAGTGGTTTGTCAATAGGTACAATGTTGGATACCCATTCAGGGTAGTCTATTGGTTTGATGAATTCCGCATCCAACATCTTTTGGAGTTCTTCCTTGACCAGGAGTGCAATATGTGGATACATTTTCCATAACTTCTTCTTTATGGGTTTTGTATCTGGATGAACAGTAAGATTGTGAACTACCAAGTCAAGATCTATGCCTAGCATGTCAGCATAGGACCAAGTGAAGTTGTTTTTTGTCTCTATGAGGAAACTGATGAAGTCTCATTTCTCTTGATCCATGAGGGACTTGGAAATGAGCACATTCTTTGGAATGTCTTTGGTGTCCATATTGAAATTGTATATTTCCTCTATTAAAAATTTTGACCTTTCCTATGGAAGATGACCAATGTAGGGAGGTCAAGTCCCTCATCCTCAAGTGCCTTTTCCAGGATTTCACTTTCAGATACACCCTTTGTTTTTACTTTTTCCTCATCCAAAGGTGCCTCAGAGAGGTTTTCACCTAGGGAATCAAGGTTTTTCTTTTTATTATCTTTTTTGTGACTAAGGGCATTGACCTGACTACCAAACTATCCCTTTTCATGCAGTTGAATCTCATGCACTCTGTTGGAGTCTTCCAAATTATGCATCGTCAGGAGAGTTATGAGAGCATTATCATCGGCGCAGATGTCTAAAGCGGGTTTGTCTTGTTGGCCCCGGTCTATAAGTTTGGGATGGACAAGATGTAGCTCATGTGGGATGGGAGGGGTTATGGGAGTGATGGTTTTGATGTGGGTATCAAAGAAGATGTCATCTTTGTATTCAAAAGGCATTTTATGGAACTCCTCTTCATCAGATTCTTCGACATCCAAAGAAGGACTTGAAGGGACACCAATGATAGTGATCTTAGGTACTAGAGTATACCCCAAGCCCCTGTTATACTTGTATGAGAAAGGATTTATTGGTGCTTTTCTTCCTTTCTCCTCTGGTCCCAAGTCATGTCCTTTGTAACCCATCTTTTCTACTATAGTTGATGCTTTTGGATACATTTTTTTAGGTATTTTTGCTAGGTCTTCATCTTCTTCTCGATACAACCATGAAGAGACATTTGTCTCAAGGCTCTCCTCATCAAGTGGACCCCATTACTGAAAGGTGGTATCTTTGCATTGTATAACAGGTTTTTGATCTTTTTTATTTCTTTTGGTTTTCCGAATGACTTGGGAGATAAGGGGAGATTGCCTATTAATAAGACATCATTGAGTTTGTATTCTCTATAGCCATTATCTAGGATCTTGATTTTGGGCTTTGCTTGGGATGAGGTGGAGGTGACGTTTGATGTGTCAGGTGGAGGAGTTGGAGAGGGTCTATTTAGTGGGAAATGATATTAATTTTTTCCCTCTTAGAGCTTGCAATATTGAAAAGGTTGTGGATCACCTTTAATAGTGATATCTCTTCCATTGAAGGGGAATTTGATGCATTGATGATAAGTAGAAGGGACGGCCTACAAGTAATGAATCCATGGATGACCGAGGAGAATATTGTAAGGGAGATTAAGATCTAGGACTTGGATCGGGGTCTTAATTGTAATAGGGCCCACTTGAAGAGGAAAGGTGATCATGCCTTTAGAAACTCTTTCTGCATCATCATATGCTTTTATTGTGATTCTTCCTAATGTAACTACCAGGTCCTCAGAAATCCCCACTTGTTTTATTAACTTGTATGTACACAAATTAAGTCTGGATCCATCATCTATCAAGATACTTTTAACCTTGTGCTTCTGGATAAGGGCTTCTATGTGCAAAGGTCTATTATGGTTTTCATCTGCAGGAGCATCATTGGAAGTGAACACAAGGTGTTGCTGGGTGGCAAGGTTTCCAATCAGAGCTTGAAATTGGGCAGCATTGATATTATCAGGAACGCGAGACTCAAGGAGGGCTTGTTCCAAAATTTCCTTGTGGATAGGGGAAGTCTTGAAAATTTATAGGATGGAGATTTGTGTAGAGGTCTTCCCAAGATGGTCAAGGAAGTCATATCGATGGGTGGAAGACATGGGGGGAGGGTCTAGTGGGGGAGGAGCTCCTTGGACAGTGATTTTGCCTTGGTGGGTGGTTACATTATAGTCATTTTGAGAGTGGGAAGTGGAAGGTGTAGCGCCTTGAATGACTATCTTAGCAGGGTTAGCTCTACTTTGGGAAAGGGGAAGGTTAGCTCCTTGGATAGTTATGACATTGACATGGTTGTCTGTAGGCTCAATGCGACCCACTAAAAAGTCAAATCCTGTTATATGATTGGTGTAATCATAGTTCACAGAGTTAGATGATGAGCCTTTACCTTTATCATATTTTGGGAAGGGTTCCTGGTACATTTTGAGTTTGTCATTGTTGTTACCAGGTTTTGAAGTTGCTACCTCAATCTCACGTCTATCAATGAGATCTTGTATGTAGATTTTAAGCTTCATACACTTTCGTGTATCATGCCCATTGATATGATGATACTCACAATACTCATTCTCATTATACCACCTAGGTTTGGGTTGATTGGGGTCGAATGGGCGAGTTATCCGGAAGACCATTGCGCCTACTTGGACAAGCTTTTGAAACACCACTTCAATGGGCTTGGAAAGAGGAGTAAAGTCTCTTGGAGTCTTGTTATTGGATCAGGGTGGTCGCCCCTGGACTGAGACATTGTTATGAGGCTTTTAATATTGATTTTGATTGTTTTGATTGTTGAATTGGCGATTGGTGGTGGTGGACTTTGGAGGAGTGGCCACGGTCTAGACCCGTTTGCGTCAATCACACCATCATTGACAACGTTCTTGTTTTTAGACCAAAATTTTGGTTTATCAATATGGTAAGAGGAAGAATTTTGGCTTGATTTTTGGTAATGTTTTAAGGTTCCTTCCTCTCACAAGACACATTGAAGAGCTAGGCCCTTGTCAGTCAATTTTTGGAAATATTTGATACATTGAGATGTCAAAGGTCTTGATAGTTTAGGCACCAAATTCTTTTGAAATAATTCAATTTGGTGTTGTTTTGGCATGTCCCACTAGAATTTCTTGATAAGATGTCATCATCTTTGCAAGAATTTAGCAAAAGTCTCTCCAGGCCTTTGTTTCATGTTACAAAGGTCCATCATGGAAACATCATTGGCAATGTTGTAGGCATAGTGAGCCATGAACTTCTCTGCTAAGTCTGGGAAGGAGGTGATAGAACCTCAAGGTAGGGACAAAAACCATGCAACAACATCTCCCGTGACACTCTGAGGGAAGACCCTTCAAATGTATAAATCACTATAAGAGACTTCTTGACATAAGATGTGAAACTCATGAATATGGTCTCGAGGGTCCCCTTTGCCCTCATACTTTGTGAACTTAGGCATCTCAAACCCTAGTGGGTATGGTGCAACTAATATACACGGGTCATAAGGACAAGGACAAAATTCCTCAAACAAGTAAGGTTTCTTCTTGTTAGTCCCTTCCTTCATGTCTTTGATAATGTTTTTCATGTCCTGGATTTCTTTAATGAGGTCTTGTTGTGGATTTTGGACATGATGAACTGTGTTTGTCTCTAGAATTGGATGTGTCATGGAAGGTGGACCACCACCACTAATTTATCGATATGATGAGGAAGTGAAGATGTGAGATGTGATGACCGATGTTACAAGGACTTGAGTGGCAATTGGTTGTGACCCGCAAATTGTTGTGATAGGTGGAAGTGAAGCTCGAATGAAGTTAGTGACATTGATGAGAGGAATGGAAGATTGTGGAATAGAAATGTATGGTCGAGTAGAAGAAGATGGCATAGAAGCATGTTGGATAATAGACAAGATCGGATTTAATATTGGCATAGCTACTAAGAAGGAAGAAGGTGGAATGGAGACCATGGGGACAGATGCCATGGGTGCTATTGGTTGGGGTTGAATGATGGGCGAGGGTACAATTGTTTGAGGTTAAATAACGGGTGTGACGATATGAGTAGGAGCAAGGTCTCCTTGTGTTTGTTGACCAAGAATGGATCTATCAAAATCTGAGGGAGTTGAGCTCCATTTTCAAGGATAATCTTTAGAAGAGCACTAGGATTATGTCGAATAAATTTATCCAACATTTCTTGATTATAAGTCTTCTAAGAATGTTCACACTTCCGGAGAGAGTTCATCTTGATCAACCATATTAGGGTTGTGTGGTTGATTTTGGATGTTGGGTTGCACACTTTGTGTAAGATATTGTGTAGAGTCTTCATATAGGCCACTAATGTCTGACGTTCCATATTGCTGTTTGGCCATCTTTTTCTTTTGAGATCAACTTGTGACCATACAAGAATAGCCTTAGAAAGATTGATAAGAGGAAGAAGAAATTTGATGAAAGGACTTAGCAAGGATCTTGCATTTTGGATTCAATTTGGATTTTATTGATTGGTGGAGTCCTTGGATTAGGACACGGGTTTGATTAATATTGCACCATAGTCCTTGGATGAGGATTTTAGGTGGGACATGTTGATGAAACCACAAGCAAGGTAATGACCAAGTTGGGTAAAATTTAGACCTTAGGATGATGATCAAAGTCTTTCTTCTACTAAGGATTGACTAATGACCCTAAGAAAAATAAAGATGTGAGATAAGAGTCTTGATCGAATCAAAGGATAGGGAAAAGGTACTTGGAGAGGATACTTCTTCAAGCACAAAGCCAAATGATTGATTGATTAAGGATGAGGTCTAAATAAAACTTCACAAGGCATAAAACCTTAACGTGAGGTTAAATTGGATTAAAGGATGATTTGATGATTTAAGATGATTGATTTGTGATCAATTGATGTGTTAAGTCCTTAGGAAAATATTGAGGATGATTGATCAAAGAGAGATGATAGTGATGATTAGAAGAAATTTGATGACTAGGCTATTCTTGGCATGAACATGACTCAATAGATGATTAGTTCGGATGGCAAGTTTTATGAAGGGATGCAACCATCCTGATTCTGATGATAATTGGTGTTAAAAGACAAACCTAAACCATGATGGAGGGCATGGAATCTTAACTCATCACTAGCATTCTCATTTCTATGACCATGAATGTAATCATGGTAATGGTGCAAAAAGGTCCTATGTTTAAGCCAGAGTTTATGATTTGTGTACCAAAACTTCTGACTTCTAATAAGTTATGCTTGTGTGAACTTCCTCTTCTTGATTTGCGGTGGATTGAATTCTTGGGATGCTTATATGACTTGGGCTTATGAAACATGAGATGGATGGAGTTCCAACGTAGTTTGGGACTTGTTTGGAAGACTTGAGTTTGTTATTACTTGGACTTGATAGATGTTGGTTCAAAACTTTTGTGGGGTCAGGATTCCATGTGAGCCCACACATGGCCCAAGAGGAGGTGACAAGACAAGTGTGGAGACAAAGAGATATTTTCCCTTTAAGTCATTTCTTGTCTCCACACTCCTCAAGGCTCATTGGCAAGACTTCCCAATGTTCCTAGGGAAGAGAAAGGAATAAAATATTCCTTGAAAGATAGGGATGAGGAATTAAAATTTCTTCAAAAAGAATGATCATATGGATTGGAGGAATAAGGAGGAATTAAAAATTCCTTGGAGGAGGAGATGTTTAGAGGAATGTGAGATTTTTGTAATCTCACATTCACCTTGGAAAAGGGCATTTAAGGAAGGTGATTGGATGGAAGAGACAAGGAGTTGACTTTGTGGCTAATCATGAGGATTAGCCACTAGCAACTCATTAGGAGAGGGATTAGGGAAAATGGGATTTGTAGGAGGATTTGACTAGGAGAGAGAATGAGTGGAGGGAATTAAAAATTAGAATAATAATGATAAGTGAGATTAGGGTGGTTTCTAGAAGAATTCATTAGGATAATGATGGATTAGGAAAAAGATGATTTGTAGGAATCGCCTAGATCAATTAATTAATTGAGATTAATTAATTAAAGGGGGGATTTGAAGAGAATTAATTTTAGGGATTTTAGAAGAATAAAGGTAGATTGATTTATTAAATAAATCAATCAATAGACTATAGTGACAACATTAATTATATTTAATTAATATTGAGAAGGAATAGAAATTGGCACAATTAATAAATTAATTATGCGAGGAATTTAAATTACTTAATTAAAATAATTAATATAAGTGTCTACAAGGCCAAGGGGAGAAAAAAAAGCACAGGACTATACCAACCATTACCCATTCCTTCAAGACCTTGGGAAAGTGTGAGCATGGACTTTGTGATGGGTTTTCCAAGAACTCATAAAGGTTTTGATAGTGTTTTTGTGGTTGTTGATAGGTTTATCAAGATGGCACATTTCTTGACATGCAAGAGCACAAGTGATGCTACATATGTTGCAAACCTTTTCTTTAATGAAGTTGTGAGAATACATGGTTGACCCTTGAACATTATGTCAGATAGAGATGTGAAATTTGTAGGACATTTTTAGAGGACTTTACGGAGGAAGTTAGGCACAAATTTGTCTTTTAGTTCATCTTATCATCCCCAAACGGATTCCCAAACAGAAGTGGTCAATAGGTCACTCAAAAACTTGTTAAGGTGCCTCACCAAGAAGCATGGTAAAAAGTGGGATTCCATCATCTCCCAAGAAAAATATGCCTATAATGATTATGTAAATAGGAGTATCGGAAGAAGCCCTTTCCAAATTGTCTATGGATTGAATCCAAGAGATGTGATGGAATTGAGAAACCTACCCTCAACTGAACATATCAGTGCTTGTGGAGAAGAATTTGTTGAAGGGATAAAGGAGATTCATGACCAAGTTAGGATGCAATGGCAGAGAAGCACAAAGATGTACAAGGAGCAGGCTGATAGAAGAAAGAGAGATGTGCAGTTCCAAGTTGGAGACATGGTATGGGCAAATCTGAAAAAATGAGAGATTGACAAAAGAGAAACACACAAAGCTCATGATGCGGAAGGTTGGACCTTGCCAAATACTCAAGAAGTTTGGGAACAATGCATATTAAATCCAATTACCTTCATATATAGGTATATCCCCAATCTTTATTGTTGCAGATCTAACACCATTCAAAGGCACAATGCAGGAAGATGGTACATTCCCAGTGGGAGATGTTGCAGACATACTGAAGGACTTTCCAAGTCAAGGCAACCTAAACTTGAAAGGATATTGGACACCAAGATTGTGAAGAAAACTAGGAATAAGGTCTACAAACAATACCTTGTCAAGTGGCAAGCACTCCCTAAAGAAGATGCAATATGGATGGATGAAGACCAGATGAAGAAACATGGGACTACATTGTAGGAACTCATCTCAAGTGGACTTGAGATTCAACCACTCAGGGAGTATGGTGTAGGAGCACCCAAAGACACAAATGAAGCCTAAAAGAGTCTAATATCACCCATGAGGTGAAAATGATCAGATGTAGTAGGTTGATAGGTTTGTGAGTCAATAAGACCCAATTGATGTAAGGCATTGTCATGGTTGCATTTTATAAGCCACCATGGACAAATGACCATGTGGGTCAGTAGGAGTGTAGGCATGAGTCAAAAAAATAAATATTGGTCTTAGAAACATCAGACCAATCCTTGGAATAGGCCGAATACACCTTGGATTCACCAAATTTGAAAAGTGCAAGTTGACAACTTTTGTTGTCTTTGCAAAATGTTGTAAAAAGGGATAACTAATCCTCCAACGGTTCCAAAGTTTGAAAAGTGGTTGGAAACCATTAGGGAGGCTATATTATGCCCAATTTTATTGATTCCATGGCTTTTGTTGGTGTTATTGTTGAATTTGTTAAAATTGGTAATGTTTTGGAGTTTGGAGCAATACAATGTATTTGGAGTTTCCTAAAATTTTGTGTGTTTGTTGTTCATTTCTGACTAGTATGGATTGGTAGATGCCTAAAACCAATTGTATGAGTTAGGTAAGTCTCTTACCTTCAATTTTAATCAAGTTTGAGGTCTTGTAACAATTGAGTTGTAGAGATCCATCAAAAACTAGCCGGACTAGTCAGAAACCTTGCCGGCACCTAGGGTTTCACTGTAAAGATGCCCTTAGTCTAACATTTTCACCAGAGGACCAAAAAAACTATGGGAAAATGTTATAGGGACTATTATATCATAATATTTTGGTGTTGTTTTGCAGGGAGGCTCCAAGCCCGAAGAGATTGAATTGACCCTATGCGGACATCTCTATGTGACCGCCTGAACTAAAGTACTGAAAATCACTTGCAGTAGATAAAGAAGATGGGATCAAGTCTAAAACCTTGGATTTGGTGGTTTGACACCCTACCCCACCTTGTAGAAGTGTTGGTTTAGTGGAGGGACTAATACAAGGGGTACTTTCTTTATAAATTAGGCCTAATTAGCCTAATTAGGTCTGGAAGGACAGTAAGGGTATAGACATTTCAACTTGTGGTTAGAGTCTAAACCTTTGGGGATTTGTGTAACTTGATAAAGGGTATTTGAATCTGCCCTTATTGTTTCTTATCCTTTGGAATTTTATTAAGTTGTGTGTGAAGAAATCAACTGGTAGGGCTACTAGTCTACTGGTAGGGCTACTAGACAGATAGGACGGTTGTGAGACAAGTACCCCCTAACACATTTGAAAGTCAAATCTTATGGGTGTTTTGTGCTGGTTGGACCACCAATAGTAAAAAAATCCAATATGTTTCCATCCCACCAGTATCGAAAGATTGTTTGCCTTTCACACAAGGGTAGAGTGTTTTCATCCTACCGGTACCGGAAGATACTAAACCAGTATGGATCCAGTCACACAAATTAGTGTGTGAGTTGAGTACTTGGTAGGTTTTTTGTTTGACACCTTGAATAGACAAAAGAACTTGATTTGGACATAGTAGTTGTGGGTGAGAGAAATTCATCACCTAGTTGGTTGCCTTGCTCTACATCACTACAAGAGGCTCTAGAAAAACTCAATTCATTGATTATAGGATTCAAGTGAGAGGAAGGAATGCAGCATCTTCATCTTCTAGAAGACCAGCAAGACTTTAGGTTGGGGGGAATGGTGAAGCAAAATAATGCCTCTATTTAATATATGTTTATGTGTCATTACTAGGACATTAGGAGTCTAGATATATCTTTTGAGTTCAAAACCCTTGCTAGGTGATAAGATTTTATGTTTTTTAATGGTTTGGTGATTATACTATGAGGAATATCCATGGTCATGCTTCATGTAGATTTTGAATGATACTCTAATAGGGGTAAATAGGCCTATATTTGTGCATGTTAACAATTTTATGCATGACTAAAGAAGAATGTTGAACTAGTCCAAGATGCTCAGCAATAAAGATCATGGAGTTGTTGGCCGGTAACAGAGACAACAAGGATTCTTATTGAAGGGGTCAATTGTCGGTTGACAATGGTTCATTATGACTTATCTGAGGACTTAAATGATTTCCTTTGTTGGAGTAAATTTAGGAGTGAGGTTACGCTAGATTCTCTTTGTTGTTCCAATAGATTTTGACTGATTCTCAGCACTTGTAACTTCACCTTCTTTTTCTCCTTATTCAATAAAAGCATCCTCCTTGAACTTTGGGAGTGGTATGCTAGTTAGTTATGAATTTCATGCTTTAAATAATCTCCCACCTTTTCTTGTATGGTGGTTGAGAAGAGGATAGTTTCAACAACTATAATATAGTTTTAAGTTGAAGAAATAGACTTCCAGCAACATGTTGTTATGTTATCAAGTACTTTTGGATTAATAAAGATGATGATACTTTAAGTTCTAGACATTTGATTTAGTTGTTTGGATGCTTACTAAGGGATCCCACTTAGTGAGTATTCCTTTGATTTCTTTTATCAGTTATTTTTCATTTTGTACTTAGCATTATCTTGATCACGGACTATTCCTGCAGCCATTGGAATACTTCTTGTGACTATTCTTGTAGCCACTGCAAACTGAGTAGAACCCTGTTTGTTGATCATGGATAAAGTCTTGTCTTTCGGAGTTATTTCTTAGATGTTAGTTAGTTTTCCTTTCAATCATTTCAATTACTTTCTTTCAACATTTTCCTTCAGCAATATTTCATATCTAGCAATAGGAAAGGTGACTATTTTGGTCTTTCTAGCGCATATACTTTGCAGACCCATTTCAAGTATACGCCTTGGGTTGATAACTAAATGAAACTTCATGATGAAAGATAATTACTTAGTTGTATGTCCAATCCCTAAGGTATGACTTCAAGGTCTAATTTTTGAACCATTAAGAAGGTCAATCAAGGGGTTCTTTGATTGAACGAATTTGGGGGGATGTCTTGTGTGATTGTGCCTCTCTCTATATTTTGTTCTTTCCTTTTCCTGTTATGAGTTCCCCTAAGTTTCCTCTTTTAACTACACATATTTATGCTTCTTAAAAAATTGATTCTTGGATTAAGTTAATGAAGAAAGGATTCTCATTATATTGATGGAATTATTGTGGCACCACCTAATGCTAAAGTTGGCCCTAATGCTCAAATGGAATGGCTCACTAAAAATATTATCTCTTGGAACTTCGAGGAAATATGTATCAAAAGATCTCATCTTTCACATTGTGAAGTGTTAAACAGTTAAAGATACTTTAGACATCCTTGGTAAATTGTATGGTCAAGTTGATGAGATTAGGGGCTATCATCTTGACAATGATCTCACAATGTTGGATCCCAATAATTTTGATAAATCCAAGACTATGTTAGTAAAGAAAATAAGTTAAGAGCACAGCTCAAGGATTATGGCATTGACAAGAAGGTTGCATAGTTGGTCTACAATTTCTTGGGAAAGCTTCCATCATAATACGTAGCATTTGTTTCTAGCTTCCAAACCCATCGCTTGACAATGGATAGTTCTTTCACTATACTATCATTTGATGCATTCATAAAAATGTTGATGTTAGAGCAATCAAAGTTGACGAGCACGAAGATTCTCAAGTCTTCAAATTCCAAAGCTTTAGTGGCTAATCAAGGTAATCGGGGGAATCAAGGAAAGGGTTCCAACAAGAAGTAGAAGTAGTTCAATCCAAAGACACAAATACATAAAGCACATCCACAACAAGACAATTCATCATCTTCTTCTAAGAAGGAGAAACCAACTTATTTATATTTCAAGAAAGTTGGTCACGATAAGCATCATTTCCACACTAAGAAAATGAGTTGACAAAAATCATCAAGAAGAAAAATATCAATTTTCCATCCACTTCCTTGCAGTCAAAGGAAAAGGACAAGATCTTTGTGCTACTACAATTCATGATTCAGGGAGATGGCTTCTAGATTCGAGAGGTTCTCCTCATATGGCATCTTTGTAGTCTATGTTCTCTTCATTTGATCCTTGCCACATACCACCGATTTTAATGGGAAATCATAGATATATGAATGTGATTGGGAAAAGATCTATTGATATCAAGGATGGTACCTTCAATGATGTGTTGTGTGTACCTCACTTGACAAATAATATTATTTCCATCTATCAAATCACTCATAGAGAAACAAGGAAGATTGTGGAGCTCACACTTGCTTCAGTTATCATTAAAGACTTGGAAAGTAGATCTATCATTTCTATTGGGGTGGTGAATCATGCATCTTGATTGTACTCCTTTACAAACTTTATTCCTATTGATGACTTTTCTTCTTCAAATGAAGATCACACTTCTTGTGTGGATTCTGATATCAAGGAGAACTTTGGTTACTTGAACTTGGATGTTCTCACATGTGATCTAGTTCTTGATCCTTACATTTAATCTCTTCCTATTGATACCACATCTACTATTGCACCTGATGATGCTTATGTTGCTATAGTTTTGGATTCTTGTGATTTAGTATAGAAAGATATACCTTGTCTTCTAGATATAGTTCCTTGGGATGACTACTTAATAGTCATTGCAGCTTTGTTTGTGGAGTCCTATATTGCATATTTTGGAGACATCATTGATTATATTCATCCTCTCTTTGATGGAGATGATCCTTCTCCAGGTGTTGCAAGGGAGCACTTTGACCCTCTTGTTAATTCTCTACATGATCATTATTTTGAGTTTGATGTGATTATGGATAATTATGTAGAACATTTGGAGGCCTCTTTATCTTTAGAGGAGACACTTGAGTCTTTAGATCATGTTCTACATTCATCTTCACTAAATCTTGGATTGTCTTTTTGAGTAGTGTAGCCTAGTACATATGATTTAGAAGGGGAAACTCTCAACATCAACATGGAGACACTTGAGTAGATTTCAAAGACACCATACATCTTGAGTTTTCTTCCTACATCTTCCTTTCTAGATTGGGGAGACTTCATACATACACCTTTGGTTTTGTTTCTTCCTAAGGGGAGGAATGTTGTTTGACGATTATGGAGCGACTTATTCATTCAATTTTGAGCTTCTACCATTGATGCACACTCTACACTGAGGGGGGGCTACTCGGTCTCTCTAATGGGGGGACTTTTTCCTCACATGGAGTTTTGTCCTTCTCATTCTTCTCTGAGAGTTCTTTTGTGTTTTCATCTCTTTTTTTGGGGGAATTTTTTTCCCATTGTGATTTTTCCCTTTCTCCATTTGTGACAGATTGTATTGCATTTGTACATGAGTACCTAACATGGCCTAGTCTTCGGGATCCATCTTGCATTGTTACCTTGAGTCTACATTCCCCTGAGTAGCACTTAAGGAGAGGGGGTGTTGGTGTAAGTATTTGTCATGTAATTACACTTTACTTCAGTTAACTTGGGATAATGCATATCATAGTGTAGTCACCTAAATCTGTCCGCTTAATTAAATGAATATTTAGTATTTATTTGATTATTTGACCATCAATAAATAATTAATTAAATTAATATTTAATTAATTCATCTTAACCCTCTTCTCCTATTAATTAAATAAACTATTCAATTTATTTGATTTAATTCACTTAACCAAAATCAGATCATTAATTAAATAAATAAATCATATTTGTTTAATTAAATCTTCTCTCACATTTAAATAAATTAATATTTATTTAAATCCCCCAAAATCCCAGCTCTCACATTTAAATAAATTAACATTTATTTAAATCACCTTTATCCTCCACCCACTTGCATATTCCTACAAATGCAAGTTGCACAACTATTTTAAATAAATAAATTATTTATTTAAAATCCTATTTATCCTCACCCACTTAAAACCTTTAATGGTTTCCCTTAAAGTCTTCAAACTTAATGGCTTCCTTCTAAAGTCTTCTGAAGCCTTTAATGGTTTCCCTTAAAGTCTTCAAACTCAATGGCTTCCTTCTAGAGTCTTCTTAAGCCTTTAATGGTTTCCCTTAAAGTCTTCAAACTTAATGGCTTCCTTCTAGATTCTTTTAAAGCTTTTAATGGTTTCCCTCAAAGTCTTCAAGTATTTAATGTTTTATCTTCTTTTTTCTCATGTAAATAAATTAAGATTTATTTAAATAAAATCTAAAATTCACATTCACATTTAAATAAATTAATATTTATTTAAATATCTATCCAAATGCAAATTACACCATTTAATTAAAATAAATGATTTTATTTCAATTGAAAATCCTAAAATTCCTCCCACTTGCATTCTCCTACAAAATCCACTTGCATGCCTAAATCCCTTCTAGATTCTTCTAACTCCTTCTAATTAGCCTAATCCTATCCTAATCATTGTCACATTCTTAAATAAAAGGAAGTCACTTCTCAAAAACCTCCAAAGTCTTCAATAACCATTAAAGGCTTTATGTCTTCAAATGGTTAACCTCTAAAGTCTTCCAAACCATTAAAGGCTCTTACATAACCATTTATGGTTAACTCACCTTTTACCTTTGGTTAGAGACTTTCCTCTAACTTAACCATCCTTTTGACTCATGGGTCTCTTCAAAGCATTTATTTCTTTCACTAAGGTAACCATTTAACCCTTGCACATTCCTTTATCTCTTGGATAAAAGGAATATCCATTAACCTAACCCTAACCCAACCCCCTAGGGTAACCATCATGTCCCCTCAAGCATTTGATGCTCCTTATCTCTCCTCTCAAGCCTCCTCATGGTGACACTTGTCAACATGGGATTGGGTTGAAAGTCTCACATGGATTGAATATCTTTCAATCCTAACCCTTGTTAAGATTTCTCAAACTTAACCCTTCATTTCCCTATTTCTTCTATAAATAGAACCCTTCTCCTCAAACAGGAAGGAAGCATTAGAGTATTGTTGTTATACTGGTATTAGCATAGAGCTTTTTCATAGCATCACTATCTACACTTGCATAGAATTTTTTTATCATATTCAACCATCTTGAATCTCCATATGACATCCATGGCTAGTGCTAAAAGATGAGAGCTACACTCATGTGGAACTTGGAGAGGAGAGGAACAAGGGAAGAGCAACTATGAGCATCTCTATTAGCATTTGGAGGAGTATAGTTTATCTATTATATATTTGTATGCTTTCTTTTTCATGCTTAATATCTCTCTTGATATGCCTATTTAGGATAATCTTTTGTTGCTAACACTAACATTTGTTTCTTGTGCTCTTGTGTGTGTTACCATCAAATAGATTTTCTAATCCTTTTTGTAGAGCATCACATAGTAATTTGCATAGGATACACTTAAGGAATTGTATATCTAGGGAATATGGTTGTAGGATAAATTCCAACTTTGGTGGTGCTATCTTGTTATCACATTTTCATATCCATTGATAGTAGAATGATAATTCCATCTTTAGTGGAATGATAATTCTATCTTTGATGGAATTATCTATTGTTTCTTCTACCTACCCCTACCTGCTCTTGCATATCATTAGGCCACATGTCATTATTGTGTTCTCTCATTCCCTTTTGCCTTTCCTTTATAAGTAGGCTCATGTACATTGTATGATTAATCTGCTTATTTGCATCTTGATGAGAATACACTTTGTTCTTGCCACATATTATTTTTCTCTTATGTTGAATTTTTTGAATAGATCAAATTACTGAGAGGGGGGTAAATCAGTATTCCCACAACTTCTAAAACTTTTTAGAACTTATTAACCTTTTACTAATATATCAAGTTCAACAATTAATCTCATCAACATGAAATAACAAATGCATAATAGAGAAATAACACAACTACAAATAGAGCACCTAATTTTATATGTGGAAAACCAAAATGAGAAAATCCACAAAGAGTATTAGCTCTCAAGATAATAAAACTAGTTATATGGTGTTTAGAAAAGGATGGCTCATTGTTGGATGGCTCACTGCCAAATACAAAAGTGGTTCACTGTCAAAATTCTCACTACAATAAATATAAATGAGCTGAGGAAAGTTACATCTCCAAATGCATGAGGTCAAATCCATAATAAGCTTAGATAACACCTCACAAAACTTATAGCAGATTAGATCAGGGATCACTTTACCACTATCCACAACTGCCTATAGCAGATTCGATGAGGGATTAAGTTGCACTACTTTGTCAAACCAATCAATTACAACAGATCCAATAAGGGATTACTGTAACAATGTTTGCACTCTGATTCTGCTATATACTTCTTCGTTCATATACTTCTCACACTATAAACTGCTTCTCTTACTGCAACTGCTTTGTTGTCCACAACTTTGTCATTCACACACTTTAGCTTTTCACCTATCTCATAACCTTCACACTCCTGAAACAATATATCACACACCTTCTATGTATATATGTGTGTGTGTGTGTGTCGGTAAGCTCATACACTGAGATGATATGTCAACCAAGCACAAATGAATTACACAATAATATGTTGCTCAAACCAACACGATATCCAATAAAGCCTCGACCAAAAAAATGATAACAAATTCAGCCTTCACTTGATCACCTACACGCTTCCTTTGTACATTTCATTTGCCAATGCATACACCTTAATTACCAAAATAGAACAAGGGTCTACTTGACCCATAGACACGAACCCATAAGCACAAAACTCCAAGTATAACGACACCTAACTCCACAATATAGATACCACATATACCACAAGTACCAAAATATAAATCATGATTGATACAACATATATAGTTGATATAACGAATACCACTGATACTGGAGCTTACACAACTACTACAAGAATAGGATACCAACCAAGATAAGCACAACTCGAGATTCCAGAGATGAGGATCTTCTAGAAATAACTCCAATAGATTATCTAAGCCTTTTTGCATCACCTTCTCAACAAGTAATACCAAAACTGCTTCCCAATAGCATATACCAGGTGTGGTATTTTATCGGGTTTGACATCAATGACAACAATGACAATATTCACACAAGTATAACATCTTATTCTTGTGCTTTCCATTGCCTCTAGATCTTGGGTGGCTACCTTCATAGCCAATTCTTACATAAACTCCATCTTGATAGGAGACAATGCCACCTTAATAGGAAATGAAGGATAGGAGAATAGTTGCAAAAAAACAAACCCTCACCCAAACTCTCATGAAGAAAATCAATTTCCATATGAGACCTCTCCACCTCAATAGGAGTAGCATGATGAGAAGTTAGGATAGAATAAAAATAGGCCCTCATCACATAACAAATAATAACAAAAAATATAGCCCTCTCAAAACTAGCACTAGTAGACTTCTCCCCTACAAATCAAGAAGAAACCCCTAACCAAAAACTCAACACAACAAAAGCTACCCCAAAAGACTTAGGAGCAACAAGTAGAATCTTGAGGAGAGATCCATTAACCCTCCTCACAGCCATCCAACACCACTATAAGGGTAACTTTAAGGATAGGAAGCTAAAACACATGACCATAGCAAAACCATTGAGAACTAAAGTGACCTCCAAAAAAATAAACGAAAATCCCTCCAAGCATCAACCGAACATGGAATAGCCCTAGTCAAAACCATAATAAAGAAGAGCCACAAAGCCCTTAACCCCTTAAAAATGTCAGCATCCACACGAGAAGGACCCAAAATAGAGTATGCAAGCACCATACTAGAAGCAATAAAAGAAGCCACAAAATAGGTTGCAACAGTTCTAGAACCACAGCCATAAGGCAACAAAACCACCCCTAAGAGACCTGTAACAATGTTGATATTGATCAAGCCCTTAACAATAATATAAGAAAGAAAAACTCCATCAAGCTCTCAAAAAACAAGAGGAAACCAAAGGGGGTCATTGTAGCTAGGAACACTAGCAAAAATCATTAAAAGAAAAACCAAAAAAGTATGGAAAGAGAAAACCCCTTGCCCATCCACTACACACACAATCCACCACAAACTCACCGCTCGAGTGCACCATCAACCTCAAGAAGCACAACATAAGTCGAAGCAACAAGATGCAAGTAGGCCAAAGGCACATGCAAACGAAAGAAGCCTAGTGAGGGCAACAAACACAATGCTCGAGATGGGGACCACATAAACCTCCATAGGGACCCAAGGCATAATGCAAAAGTTGCAACCCATAGAAATATCAATGCCACCAACAAATTTTGCAATGACGACATCCACAAACCCAGCCTCAAGAAGCAAAAACTACAGGATTCCATCTGCATCAAGGTCCCCATCCTCTTTAGTCACATCTGTTGCAACCCTTGCACCTCTAGAAACCCTAGCTCCTATTCCTCCACTCTCACCCATTGGTTATCAAGTTATCAATATTAGCAAGGTTTATTTATATTGTTTGTAAATTTGAAGAATTATTTCAGTTTATTTAACATTTACTTATTTAAAATATATATTATAGTTATTTTATTTACTTAAGAAAAATTCTTTTAAAATTATTTAAGAATCACTTTATTTTCATTTTCTTTTACTTTTAATAAATATATATGAGTTATATTTTAATGTAGATATCTTATATACAATAGAAGAGCTATTTTATTTACTCTAGATCGTTGTTTATAATGATAGTAGGTATAGTGATGTGAGTGTGTTAATGAAAATCATTTAAGTTAAATTTAAATGTCATTTACATATCAAATTAATATCTAATGTATAAATATATTATTTTAAGCAAAAAAACTAAAAAAGTATTAATAAAAAAAAATGACAAAGGAACAAAAATATATTGCAATTATTATGTTTTTTTATAATTATTTATGCATTATATTATTTCTTTTCTTATCGTGAAAAAATAATATAGCTCTTCAATTAAAATTTAGTAAATAATGTTAAATAGTGCATATAGTAGTTTAGATAGATATTAAAAAATGATATTCTTATAGACATTGTAAAGAGAAATATTTTTCTTATATTAATCTAAACTAATTAAAGGAATTCAACATATTAAACTAATTAAAGGATATCATTTATATCTTAACAGATACAAATGATAAAAAAAATATTTATATAAGGTAGCAAGATATCTTAAATACATTTATCTAATAAATGTTAAGAAATATAATCTTTTGAGATTTCTTTCTATCTTATACAATAGATTTAATATAGGTGCCTCAAAATTAATATCTCTTGATTTTTCAAGATGGATATATTTATGATATTGCATTTATCTAAAAGACACCAAGAGATATCAAACTCAAAATAAATCTATATTAATTTTGTTATTTAAGATAGCTAAACACCTTGAGAATCATATCTCTTGACATCAAAATATCCGTCCCTTTTTAATTTTATTTTTTTCTATTTATTTAAATATCATATTTATTTATTTTAAATGGCCACCTCAAAAAGATATCTCTTGATACCTTTTAATTTTACTTTAATTGAATAAGAGAAAGTGGATTGATTTGATTTAGTTTAATAATGAAGTGGAAGTAGATTTTCTTTATTTATTTTAATAATTAATGGAGGGAAATAGGTTTAAGCTTAAATAATTAGTAAGTAGATTTAATTAATAAGATAAATGATGAAATTATTTAATTAATAATGAAATAGGATGGACTTAACTTATTTTGACGAAAAATGAATTTGAGAAGGAAATTAATTAATTATTGTGATGATACTTAAATATTAATTTAAAATTTACTATATATTATACACTATTCAATTTATTTTCGAATTAAACAAGATAAAAATATTTAAATGTAATAATTATGACTATTATATTATTTATGTTTGATGTGAACACATGATGATAATTCATCCATAAGATCACTACTAAACCCATAAAAAATGGTGTATAGCTAAAATTTTAGGTTAAAATTTGTTCACCCTCACTTTAAGGAATCTATTATTATTAAATAAATTTAAGTAGATCCGCCTTTTGGCATAATCTATTAGTGCATCTCTACAATTATATGTCTATATCCTAAATTTGTTGGATTCCTCATAGCCTTTGGATCAAACTAAGCAAGGGTAAAATTAAATGATACTTACGCTAACCAATTTAAATTGGTATCATTCTACAAAACTTAAACCTTTGTTTTATTTAGAGGGGAAATAAGTTGAGCTAATTATACTCTCACCTAACCAAAATTTCTCAAGAGGGACTTCATTCATTTTCCTCCATTAGACTGTCAACTTTATTAAAATTTGATTTAATGAATATAAAAAATAAATTAGTTTTATTTTAAAATTAAGATAGATCATATAATATAATTTAGAAATTGTAAAATTATAAAATAAAAAGTATTTAGTTAATTTTTTATAGTCAATAAATAGTTCCATAATGTTTTGATCATTACTTTTTTATCGTAATTTAAAATTGTAATTATTTATATGTGTTGGAAGAAGAAGAAGAACAAATTTTGAATCATGTTGTTCTTAGAAGTTTAATAAATCAATCTTTAATATCATAAGTACTTAGTTGCTACAAAGTTGACCTTTCACATAGATTTAATATACAATACACATATTTGAACTATCAAAACATAGGATTTGAAATCCATTTTCCTTTATCTCTAATTTTTTAATACGTGTCTATAATTGGTATTATTCAAAATATCGTTAAGGGTATTTCTAAATTGTTAAATGTCAATTTCTCTTAGGTCAATTAATTGTCGGAGCATCCTTATGGTCTAAAGATATGTTCTAGAAGATAAGAAACAAACATGCAATGGCTTATACTTTGATTCTATTATAAATATATTATTTTTAGTGTTCCAAATTGAAATGCTTACAAAATGGTTTTTATTTGTTGTTTCATATGAATAAATTGTCCATTGACTATCTTTAAAATCAAGACATAACAACATGTTGCACAAACCTATACAAAGTTAGCCCACAATGACTGTGGAAATGGTCAAAACTCATTCATTGCATACTTAAAAACTTCAAATTTAATATCAACCTAATCCCAAAAAATGAAATTGAGTTTGGAAAGAAAATGGAAGCTTGCAAGTCTATAAACGATTATGTTGAAATATAAATTAATTTTTAAAAAATATATAAAAATGAATATCAGTAACTTTTAAATAAAAACCAAACATAACTCAAAAATATACTACATATTATTATATATTAGATAAAAATACTCCATCAAATAAATCAAAATCAACATAAGTGTCCACAATTTTCCGTCCTTTCAAAAGAAGAGATGATAATTTTACCTTTTGGCTTCAACATCTGGGCAATGCCTTCCATGGAGCACGTCATCACATGTGATATCCACCACATATATATATATATATATATATATATATATATATATAGTGCTTTTAATAAAAGTTAGAAAATAATTTATAGTGTGAGAAGCCTCATTAATCTAAAGTTTGGTGGGTCCCCAAATCACAAACATAAATTCAATGAAACAATTTAGTTGAGCTAAGATGCAACAAATCAAATCTCATCTAATGAGTGATATTCATGGGGATATAATTATGGGCTTTAAGATCTTATTAAGACATAAATTATGGCTAGGGAAATATCCAAACTATTGTGAGGACCACTCGTGTATATGTGATGACTATATCACTCAAATAAATTTGGGCCCTTCAAACTATAAGGATAAGGTGTAATAGAATGTTAATTAATTTAGGTTTATTAAAGTTATTTGAGTGGAGTGGAGTGGAGTAGATAGGTAATATTGAATATAAAGTATGTTATAAATGGTAATAAATTAGGGAGTTTTTTTACACAAAGGTTAGATTCTATTATTATGGTGGGTGAAATGATTTAGTCTATAGAAATAAGTAAAATAACTGACTCCATTCTTAAACTTGAAGTGAAAAAAGCTTATGACAAGATGTCGTGGTCTTTCTAAAATAAAGTCATTAATAATTTTTTCTTTTATTGAATATTAAAAAGCTTGATTTAATCATGTATCTTGTCCCCATGTCTTTGATGATGATCAATTATTTTTCAATGGGTTTCTTTGTTGTCGATAGAGGACTAAGGCATAGTGACCCCATCTCACCATTCCTTTTTATTTTATAAATAATAGTAAGAAAAAAAGAATTAAACCATCTTTGTTGGTTTTGCCAATCTGACATCAACAATTTGTGAATGATACCATTATATTGGGTGAAGCTACAATGTTCAAAATTAAAGAGATAAAAGGGTGTTGATTAAGTGAAATATGGCCTTTGGGAAAATGCTTAATATTGATTAAAAAAAACCCTAAATTAGACTCTATAGAAGCGAAAAAGCATTACCTACATTTTTTAACTGTTGTCACAAAGAACTTCCTTTAACTTATCATGGCCATCCTCTATTGAAAAACAAGATTCTAGATTCTTTCTAGAACTCTATGCTTGTTTAGCCAAGCATGAAAGCTTCAATTATTGAAGTTTACTTTGCAAAATCTTCTTATTTTCTTCATGTTTATTTTTAGATTGTTGAATGAAATAGAATAGAGTTCTCTGAGAAACTCCAAATAATATTTCTATAGTTTGGAGTAGAAGAGAAAAAAAAGAGTGAATCTAACTTCTTGGGATCAAGTATATTATGCTAGGAACTTGATTGGTTTGGATCTTAGAAAACTGATATTTTTTAAATCTCTCTCCTAGATAAGGTAAAATAGAAAATTCTCAAGGAAGACACTCCATGGACCAATATTTTGAAGGCTAACTACTTGGATAACAATGATGCTCTCTATTTTAACTAATGACTCCCTTCTTGTGGCTCTAGTCGATGGAATGGGTTAATCAATGGAGAGAAATATTATCTAAAGGAATTAAATTGAATATAGCTCATTGTGGAAAGGTGCTATTGTAGGGGGATAATTAGTTTTAAGGCTACCTCTGTCCTCCTTGGATATACTTCACCCCTTATGTGAGATCCTTAACGGATCCATGGGCAAGAAAGTATAATATTATTTAGAGCATCAAGGGTTGTTCAATATTTGAAGAGATCTCACCCTTATCTTTTCCAATACTAAGATCCTAAAAATCAATCAACATATTACTCAACATATTGAAAGTATTCCTTTGAGGGATATTTTGATATGCATACATCAACTAGTATGATGTACTAGGTATCTCACCTCCCCTAAAAGAATGGAAACCTCCAAAAATGGAAAAATAACTACCTCAAAGTTCTTGTAGCCAAGTCTTAGTCTGCAGGATAACTCAATTGTTTAATGTATTTATTGTTTATACAAAGGAATCAAAAAATATTTTCTAGAATCAAATATAACGATTAGATCTAAAATATGGGGGATTTATACTATTCTTAACCCAAATATTATTTCTTGATGTTGCTTATCAAAAAATACTTATAGCTGGAAATAATATTTATTGATAAGATATGCAATACTAGTGATGATTTTTCCTAATCTAATCACTATTTATAAAAAAATAGAAAAAGATTGGATGAGAAGAGAAGGGTTTCACAAAAATCCTAATTTTTTGAGATTTTTATTGTAATGTTAGCATGTATAACCAAATAGATCTCAAATTTAGTGATTTCTACCTAACTAGATAGCTCAAAATATCATAACAATAGAACAATGTTTAGACAAATCCATATCATAAAGTTAGAGTCATGAAAAACCCAATTATGATATAATTAGTAAGACACTCACCAATATTAAATAAAGTGTTCAAACTAACCACACAAGAAAAACTTACATTGAAAAAATTACAAGTGATAGGAAGAATCATTGGGCACTCATCTCAATTCGACATCCATAATAGAGATTTAGACTAATATGGTTGTCGCAAATAAACCCCTTTAACTTATCATGCCCATCCTCTATTCAAAGATAAGATTCTACAGTCTTTCTAGAACTCTATTCTAGAAAGGTTTTGTAGTACCCCTTCATGCTTTGTTTTAGATACTTATTACTTTGACTTGTTCTACTATGTTTGACTCTCTATATGTGGTTCATTTCATTGGTTTATGTGTGTCCATGCATTCATGTGATCCATGTTATTAGACTATTTTATGGTGCATATATGATTCAGGACATGATTACTATTATGCTTTATTTGAGATGGATATATTGATGTTAGTGATGTGGCATACTTATAACTTGGATTCTATATTGGTGATTCATTGTCATGCTTTATGAGATGTTAATCTATGATCAAATTTAATTTAGATTTTATAATATTGATGCTTATGGATTTTATGTTCAAAATAAACTTTTATTGTATTGTTTGCTTGGGGTTAGGGTGAAAGAAATGATTTTGTATTACTCATTCATGATCTCCATACGACATCACGATTTCCTTTCACTAGATGGGATTATGTGTGTGTGTGTGTATACAACACATTTTGTGCAAGTTGCAGGTACTAGACATCGACTCCACCTAGTCCCATAGGTTTGAGCGTGTCTTTAAATCCCAATGGTGGTGCAGGAGATAGTACAAGGTCCAAATGTATCTAACCCTAGCCATTGTCCTAACCTAGGGACAATTATCTAGTCTTTATTTTATCTCATCAGATGTGTCATCTAGACGATATCTGATCACCTTATTGTCAATGATAAGTCTTGTTTAGATATCGATATTATTTTATGATTTATTTGAGTGTGTGGGATTTTATGGCATTCCAATTATTGATATTAATTATAAATTAATTATTTTTTATTGTTGATTTAATTATATTTTTGAAATAATAAATATATTCCTATTATTGGATAATATTTATTAATTGATTAATTATTGTGCATGTGATATTTTTAGTGTGGAAATTATCTTGGAGTGGAAATTATATTTTATTTTATTTTTAGTGGAACTGATTGTTCTTTCTTGGTGGAACTAGTTGTCCTATTTTAATGGATAATTATATTTTTAGTTGGAATTAATTATTTATTCTTTTTTTGGTTGTTAAGTGGGAGTTGGCTATTTTTAGGGGATTTTTAATTGGTGACTTAATATTTACTTATTATTGTTTAATTATTTTTGGGAGGATTTTAATTTTGGAATTAATTTAATATTATTTATTTAATGCTATTTTTATAATTTTTGAATTAGGGTTTTTGTGTACATTATTTTGTGAGCTTTATTTAGAAGATAATTGAATTTTATTTATTATTTATGAGAATTATTTGACATTACTTTGTGGAGTTTTGGGGAAGAAATTGTCGTAATTTTTGTCGAGAATTTTCGAAGAGATTTTTGTGTCATGGAATTGGAGAAGGATTTGCAATTTTACAATATTGTTTGAAGATTGTTTTCTGAATTTTCCTTAATATGGATTTGATATCTTGAGAGTTATTTCTAGATTTTGTTCTTGATTGGAAAGGGATTCTTGTTTCGGAATTCGTATGCAAATTTATCTCTCTTCTCTATCTTTATTCACAAGTTTCCAAGTACGTCCCTATTTCCCAGTTTTAATTTTAGTTCAATTTGCAATATTGGTTAAAATGAATTATTAGGGGGATTTGGTAATATGTTATTGATTGTATTTACTATTTAAAATCAGTTATTTAATTTATTTTTTGAAAGAGTGCATTTTGCCAAAATCTAGTGTAGGGATTTAGCGTTCTAGTTGTTCGATTTTGCTTAATTATTAATTGAAGTTATTGTATGAATCCATGTGCTTGATTTATTAATGTTTTTAGAAGGTTATATTATACCCTTCTCAAATGGGTTTTGATCATTATTTTGCTTCAGAGTCTTTTCATTACCCTTTTTTGAGTGCCAAGTCTACCTGCTCCGGCAAGCAGTCTTCGTCATGTATGCACAGGAACAGAGTGTATATGCATAGAAATACGACTCATATGCACAAAAATATGACTCATATGTGTATAAATATGTAACAGATGTGAAACAAGATTTAATGGATGCGCAAAATCATTGTTTTGGGGTTTTGACTAAGTTGTAAGTTTTTGTTTTGTTTCCAGTCAATTCCAGAGGCTTGTGTAGGCTCATTTCTCTATTTCTCATGTTATCTTGAGTTTGTAAGACCTTATTGGATTTAATTGGTGTTTATTTTCCCATTCTCATGCTTGGTTGTGGAAATATTTAGAGTTTTATGCTTTAGTTTCAATTTCAAGACTTAACCCTTGTTGATTGGGCCTTGCATGGAAAGTCCTATTTCAGTTATGAAATATGAGCTTGATAATGGATTCATGTTGGTTCATTTTATGTTGAAATTAATTCTATTTGAACCTTATGTGTTATGATAGCTAGGTTCATTAAGGGGGAGTGGCTCTCTATGGGGGTTGCGGCCCTAAGTGGCTGCCAAGGTAACCCATAGGAGAGTATATTAATAAGTGATAACATTAATAATAAAACTTTGGATTGGGTTTAACACACTAATAAGATAATTTTTTGTGCCCCATATTAGAAACAATAATGAAGAAAACTGAGAGGGGGGTGAATCAATTTTCATCAAATCTACAAACTTAATCACAAAAAAAGATCTGACAAACTACAACAATAAACAAATAGATGACACAACTCACAAAACCAAGATTTTAACATCGAAAATCCAATTAAGGGAAAAACCATGGTGGAAACCTACCCAACAGTGAGATGATACTCTGCAGTAGTATGTGAAAATATTACAATGGGGAATGCACATGCATTCAGGCACACTGCCTAGAGCTCACTGCTCAAATACAATGACCCAGAAGGCTAAAACCCTCAAGGAAGTCTCACTGACTTACAACAAGATTGAGACTACAATCTGGAAGAAATGAATTGAAAGAATAGCATCTCCAAATGCTTGATTATAGTTCCAATTAAGCATAATTATCTACTTTGCAACACCAATCTCTGCTCAAACACAATGTTGAAGGATGAATCACTTGATCACACATACACCACTCTCTGATAATGTAGACATAACCTTTGATCCCTAATTTACATGATTGTATCACCTATTTATACAATTCATCAACCTTGACAACAAGGTTGGCTAAACCCTCAACTTATAATTACAAAATCATATCACACGATTCAAAGGAAAACAACATAACACGAAGAACATCACCAGTTCAGCAAAATCACCAACAACTCACATAGCGATCAATGCAAACCATCAAAACAAATAGGACATGCTTAGGAAACACCTACAAGCATGTTAGAATCATCAGCAACAGCTACACCAACACCACTAATCAAATTTTCATCGATCAACATCTGAAACTCAAGAACACTCAAACAACATCAACTGTCACAAAGAAAAGATAACTTCTGGAGCACCAAATCACGAACCATCTCAAATGAAGATATAAAAGACTATCCCAAACAATATCTCAAAATCTCAACACAAGATTTGATCACACCAGAATATACCAAAGGAAATACAAACTCTACAAAGCATTGGTTAGAGAAACAAACTGTAAAACCGGATCATCTAATATGATCAATTAAACTTTCCAGGTCACCAAGACCAATATAGAAGAATATAGTGATACAAGAAATACTCCATACACCAAACCATAATCACAAAGAACTAATATATAATCACCGGAGCAGGAATATGTTGGCATCAATGACAACAACATATCCTAGCAGCAACAATGTCCAACAATATCCCCCTTTGGCATTAGTGAAAATATATGAATGTGAAAAACAATTAATGAAAAAGAAAGAAATTATATCCAACAAACTCCCCTAAGATCAAGTAGATAAAACAATTTTTCACATGATTCTCTCCCCCTTTTACAACAATGCCAAAGACAAAATACAGATTATGCTTTACTCCTCAAAACTCATCCTCATGAATATCTCCCCCTAAAACACATAGCCAGACTACTCCACCAGAGGAGAAGCACCAACACATCAATCTAGATAAAGAGATAAGACTGTGAAGTCTACCGGATTGATACAACTCAATGCATCTAGTTCTCATCAGGAGGGGTGGATACCCCTAAATTGTCTCTCAAATAGACAAATGTATTTGTAGGCAAAGGCTTAGTGAAAATATCAGCAATATGTTCCTTCATAGATACATACTCCAACTTAAGTTCCTCTTCACTGACTTTTTCTCTCAAGTAATGATATTTGATTGACACATGTTTAGTCTTTGAATATTGCACCGAATTCTTTGACATGTTACTAGCATTGGAATTCACAGTATATGACAGTAGGCTCATCATAAATAACATTGATATCTTTGAACATTTGCTTCATCCAAACTACCTAAGTGCAACTACCAGCGGAAGCAATGTCCTTAGCATCAGTAGTAGATAAGGATACTGAATCTTGTTTCTTACTAGCTGATGAAACCAATTTCTTACCCAAAAAGAAAGCACCACCGAATGTACTCTTCCAGTCATCAATGTCACCAGCCCAATCAGCATCAGTGTAAGCATATAACATAAAATCATCATTCCTGGAATACCACAAACCATAATCCATAGTTCCCTTCAAGTATCTGAATATCCTCTTCACAACAATGACAAGACTCTCTTTTGGATTAGCTTGATATCTAGTAGCCATGCACACATCATGCATAATGTTTGACCTAGTATGAGTAAGATATAGCAGTCCACCAACCATAGATCTGTACAAACATCTAATTAGCTTTCAAAGAGTTGTCATTCTTAGATAATTTGCAGCCAGTCACCATAGGAGTTCCAACCGGTTTGGAGTCATCTAACCCAAATGTCTTCAGCAATTCCTTCCCATATTTAGTTTGAGATATAAAAATACCTTTTTTAGTCTGTGAAATCTGCAAACCTAAGAAAAAATTCATCTCACCTGTCATAGACATCTCAATTTTTTTTTGCATATCATCGGCAAACTTCATGCTCAAGTTATCATCACCTCCAAAGATAATATCATCAACAAAGACTTCAACAATCAAGATGTTATCACTTTCAATCTTAAAGTACAGATTACTATCAGTAGTCCCTTTGTTAAATCCCAATTTCAGCAAATACTTATCCAATCTAGCATACCAGATCCTAGGGGCTTGTTTTAATCCATAAAGGGCTTTCTTAAATTTACATACCATGTCTCCATCATTTGATAGTGAAAATCCATCAAGTTTCTCAATAAAGACTTCTTCCTCAAGATCACCATTCAAAATGGCAGATTTGACATCCATTTGATGTACCTTAAAATCTTTATAAGCAGCATATGCAAGCAACAATCTAACAGCTTCAAGTCTGGCTCCCGAAGAAAAAGTCTCCTCATAATCAATTCCTTCTAATTGTGAATATCTCTTACATACCAGTCTTTATTTATTTCTAAAAACTTCACCATCTTCATTCAAATTATTCTTGAATACCCATTTAGTACTAATCACATTCTTATCTTTAGGTCTAGGCACAAGCTCCCATATGTTATTCTTTTCAATGTAATCTAATTATTCTTCCATAGCTCTCATCCAATTTTCATCTTTACAAGCCTCAACAACATCTTTAGTTTCAACTTTAGAAATCAAACATACCTCTTCAGCAACTAGCCTTCTTCTAGTCATCACACCTTTATTTTTATCACCAATAATCTAATTTTCTGAATGATTCAATCTTACATACTTCAGAGCCTTCTGATTGTTCTGATTTTTTAGGTTCCTACACCTCTCCACCAGCAGCAGCAACATCCAAATTAACTATTTCTACTAGATCAATTTGCTTCAACTCTTCAGCCTGAATAGGTGTTATAACAACATGTTGACCATCATCATATCCACATGCTTTTATCTCTTTCCCAAGGTTCTCATCCACCTTCACATTTGCACTCTCTACTATCTTTCTCAGTCTCTTATTGTAGCATCAGTAGGATTTTCTCTTAGTAGAATAACCTAAGAAAAATCCTTTATCACTTCTTGCATCAAACTTTCCTATGTCCTCATCTCTCTTGATATAACACTTGCTACCAAATACTCTAAAATATCTCATAGTAAGAGAATGGCCAAACCATAACTCATAAGGAGTCTTACCAGTATCACCTTTAATATGAAATCCATTGAATGTGTAAACAACAGTGCTAATACCTTCTCTCCAATAGATCTTTGGAACATTTCCTTCAATCAGCATAGTCCTTGTAGCATCCAAGATAGTCTTGTTCTTTCTTTCAACAACTCCATTCTGCTAAGGGGTTCTAGGAGAAAATAATTGTCTTCTAATCCCATGCTTCGCATAGAATGAATCAAACTCACTAGGAAAAAATTCTCCACCTCTATCACATCTCAGACATTTCACCTTCAATCCTAACTCAATCTCAACCTTTGCTTTAAATATCTTGAACTTGTCTAATTCTTCAAATTCCTCCTTAAAAAAGACAACCCACATCATCCTAGAATAATCATCAATTAGTAACATAAAATATCTATCTCCCTACACACTTCTAACATTTGTAGGTCCACATAGGTCAGTATGCACAAGGTCTTGCAATCCATTAGATGTATATTGTTTTCTCTTGAAAGAAATCCTTGTTTGCTTACCCAATTGCCATTCCTTACATACCGAATTAGCGGGCTCAACAATCTTAGGCAGATCTCTAACAAATTGAATAGAACTGATCCTAATCATAGAGTCAAAGTTAACATGACACATTCTCCTATGCCACGACCAACTTTCATCAATCTGAGAAATCAACCAACTTTTCTCACCAGCATTCAAATGAAAGATATTACCTTCAGTATTAGTTCCAGATGCAATCTCTATACCAGAGGCATTTAATATTTTTCATTTATCATTCTTGAATTGTAAATCATAACCTTTGTCAACCATTTGTCCAACACTTAAAAGATTATGCTTCAAACCTTCAACATACAAGACGTCATCAGTATTATGCTTACTATCAAAAGAAATAAAACCTCTACCATGGATCACATAGGCTTTGTCATCTCCAAATATCACTATTCCACCATCATACTTTTCCATACAAATTTTCTCTTATCACTGGTCATATGATGTGAACAACTATTGTCAATCACCCATTCGTTCTTTTCTTCAACTTTAGAAACTAAAGCTTTCTCTTCAATAGTACAACTAGTGGAATCAACAGGTACAAGTCCATCTTCTTTAATGGAAAGAAAAACAACTTCATCTCCTTTTGATTCTTCATTTGTAACACCTTCATCAATAGCATAATAGAAGTTCTTTTGATTCCTATACTTCTGGTTAGACTTGTAAGGCTTATCATACTTCTCATGCTTCTCATTGTTGGCAATTGACACTCATCAGATTCATTTTGTTGTCATTGATGACAACAAGTTTGGATGGAAATCATTTACTGGCATTAGGAGGCATATACTGATAGACACCGACTTTGGAGCATTCAGAGCTACACCAGCATCAATACTTGAAGGAAGCCGACATCAAGGGAGATTTATTTAGTAAATCATTTTGTAATTATTGTCGAGGCCAAAATTAAATAACTTTTGTAAAAGCATTGTAAGACGACATAAGGCATATTGTTTGTAATGGGTATATAGGTCAGTCTGCTAGGTCATTTTGAAATATGTGATAAGATATCACATAGAATGCGACATAGGAGAATATAGTAGAACTGTATAATGTGAAGGATATGTATGTAGATCATTTGTATGCAAGTGTAATATCATGCAATGATCAGTAGATATCTTGAAAAGTATTCTTGGAGGAGAAGAGATACTGGTAGTGGTGTTCAGGGTTTATGAACCGGTACAGAGCAGAGCTAGAACCAGAATGATATTTGGCATAGAAGATGCATTTTTTAGTTTAATTTTATTGTTTTACTTTAGCAGAAACTTGTAGTCAGTGATACTTTTGAGTGATGAGCAATATGCTCTAGGCAGTGTGCCTTCCTGCATGTGCAAGCCCCCATTATATGTAATATCCTTTCATATGGCCAGTGAACTGATATTGTGGGTCACAAATCCCACTGTGGTTTTTCCTCTTTGAGGTTTTTCACATACAAATTTTGTGTGCTATGGTGTTCATTTATATGGATGGTTTATTTGCTTCAAGTTATATATTTACTTGTTTACCGGTTTATATGTGTGTGGTATAAAAGTATAAAATCTTGTGTTACCAGCAAAACACTAATTCACCCCCCCCCCTCCTCTCAGTGTTCTTGGATCCCAACACTCATATCTATCATTTCTATAATTCTTATCAAATTTATCATGTGTATCATACTTATCCATTCTCTTCGGGAACCTAGAAGCAAAATGTCCTACCTTTTTGAAAGAGAAACATTTCAAGAGAAATTTTCCGTCAAACTTACTAGCTCCTTTAGACAATCTTCAGGCAATCAATGCTTCAAGCTCATCTAGTTCTCTTTCTTTCTCTTTCATCTCTCTCCTTTCTATTTCATATTTGGATATTCTGCATTCTTCAAGTTCATACTTCTTTTTACTAGTTATAGATGTTGATGCTCTAAATGTTGTCTCAAACTTTCCATGTGATTCACCAAATTCACTCAGCTCAAATGCAGCAATCTTTCCAACTAACATATCTCTTGTCAAAGTAGTCACACTCTGGATCTCATCTATAGCATCTACCTTATGTTTATAAGCATGAAGAAAAGATCTCATCACCTTAGCAACAATTGCATCCTCTTCAAGGGTTCCACTGACACATTTGATACATAGGACAAGGCCATTCACCTTAGCCATAAAGGTATTTATGTTCTCATCTTCTCCCATTTTCAGCATCACATATTTTCCTTTCAAACCCTGCAACTTAGCAACTTTCACTTGTTTATCTCCTTCATACAGAGTATCAAGCTTCTACCAGATCTCATGTGCAGTCTAAAGTCCCATTACATTTGTCATTTCAGAATCAATCAGGGCACTCAGCAATGCTTCATTCGCTCTAATGTTATGTTCAACTTCCTTGATCTCATCAACAATAATTGGTCCATTCAGAGGAGTTGAATAAGCATTCTTTGTAATCTTCCATTAATCTTCTCCAAGACATCTCAAGTGCACTTCCATCTGGTTCTTCCATATAGCATAGTTACTACCATCAAATCTTAGACTCTCCTTCTTAAAGATAACACTTCCACTTCCCGTTGCCATTATGTATCTTCTCAAGCGGTTAAGCTTCTTCTGGAGGATCTAGCTCTGATACCAATTGTTGGCAACAATAATGAATAAAACTGAGAGGGGGGGGGGGGTGAATCATTTTTCACCGGATCTACAAACTTAATCACAAAAATAGATCTGACAAACTGCAGCAATAAGAAAATAGATGACACAACACACAACACCAAGATTTTGATGTGGAAAACCCGATTAAGGGAAAAACTACGTGGGAACCTACTCACAGTAAGATGATACTCTACAGTAGTATGTGAAAATATTACAATGGGGAATGCACATGCATTCAGGCACACTACCTAGAGCTCACTGCTCAAATACAATGACCCAAAAGGCTATAACCCTCAGGGAAGTCTCACTTACTTGCAACAAGATTCAGGCTACAATCCAGAAGAAATGAACTGAAAGAATAACATCTCCAAATTCCTGATTACAATTTTGGTTAAGCACAATTGTCTTCTTTGCAACACCAATCTATGCTCAATCACATTACTGAAGGATGAGTCACTTGATCACACATACACCTCTCAGATAATGTAGACACAACCTTTGATCCCTAATTTACATGACTATATCACCTATTTATACAATTCATCAACCTTGACAAGAAGGTCGGCTAAACCCTCAACTCACAATTACAAAATCACATCACACGATACAAAGATTGACCACCAGACCAATATAATGATTTACATGACATAACATGGTCCTAAACAAAATATCTAAACATGCAACACCACCAGAAATCTCGCCAAGATCAATCACAACACACTACACCACCAAGAAAACCACATAACATGAAGAACATCACCGGTTTAGCAAAATCACCACCAACTTGCACAACAATCAAAATTGATCATCAAAACAAATAGGACATGCTTAGGAAGCACCAGAAAGAACGTTAGAATCATCAGCAACAACTGCACCTACACCAGTTATCAAATCTTCATCGATCAACATCTGAAACTTAAGAACACTCAAATAACAACAACTGTCACTATGAAAAGATAACTTGCGGAGAACCAAATCATGAACCATCTGAAATGAAGATACGCAAGACCATCCCAAACAATATCCCAAAATTCTCAGCACAAGATCTGATCACACCGAAATATAGCAGAGGAAATACTGAACTCTACAAAGCACTAATTAGATAACAAACTGCAAAACCAGATCATCTGATATGATCAATTAAACTTCCCGGATCACCAAGACCAATATAGAAGAATATAGTGATACAAGAAATACTCCATACACCAAACCATAATCACAAAGAACCAATCCGAAATCATCGGAGCAAGAATATTTTGACATTAATGACAACAACATATCCCAGCAACAACAATGTCCAACACCCCACTCATTGCCTCATGCGCTCATATAGACAGAGCATGATATTGGGAATGCTTGTCCATCTAAAGAGACATTAGAGATGGTATTTTGTGCAATGCCTTATCTTCCTGAAAGGATTATACAATATTGCATGAGTTCTCCATGGGGGTTGGGGTCTAGAGTTAGGAGAGGGTCAAACTGCCAGGGAAACTCATGAGAGGCTATGCAATGACACTCTTTCCCTATGTACCCTAGTATCCTATTGTGTTGTTCATTTTATGTAGAAGCTTCTCGGAGTCTTTTGATTGTTTTGAAAGTTTCTTTTGAGTCTTTTGTTAGTTCTTGAAAAAAAATATTTTTATCCTTTTCTTGGAATTTTTTTGGATATTCCTTGGATGTTTATTTGCTTCTTATCCTTACTTCTTTCTTTGAGTAGTGGTATCTTATGTATCTCGATTGTGGTATATGTTTGTTTCTTTTATCCCAAGCCTTCTTGCTTGTTGTTTTGGGTCTTGTGTCCATAGGGGGTGGACCTCTGGGTTCCACATGGTTGGGTGGTAGTGTTTTACCATCCACTGGGGTTTGTCTTCAAAGTTCATGTTTGTGTGTGGTTGGATGGATCTTACCTTGCATTCCAATGATTCTATATTCATATGCAGATTGTTCCATCTTTGTAATGTAATTGTTATGTATCTTCTAGAAGCAATATAAATAATATGTAAATAATTGTTATGAATTCATATTTGAAAGGATTGTAATAGGATTTTTATGATTGTTGTAATTGTATTAATGGATATTTGTAAATGATTATACTCGTACAAATTATATTTATGTTCTCATTCTTTATGAAGGTTATTATCGAAATCTTTTATTTGGTGCTTTAAAATGAACATAGCATAGATATTTATATGATGGTTTATGTGGTTAATGAATGATAGTTAGTGTTGCTTAGTAGCGACATTAGGGAAACCTTAGAGTTTTGTTATGAGATGTGATAAAAAATTTTGCTTAACATTATTGTAGCTCATCTATGTTATGTAATGCATTCAAATAGTGTTGTAATTATTTAAAAGATGGATGATATATTGTGTTTCCTTTTTTTTTTTTACTTTGTATTTGGGTTAATAGTTGTTAATACTCTGGGGTTCCCTAGCGGGGTGTTACTATTGGCATTTGATGCTCCGGTGAAGATTGGTGATGCTCGATACATGCAGATTCTTAGGAGTTGTCATTGATGGAAACTCAATCAGTTTTCTTGATCCAGTATGAAGATTTGGCTAACTAGTGATCTCGAGTATGTCTTCTATAATCAGTCTACCTAGTAACACTCTGTTTACAGTTCCTAAGGTTGATCTCACTTCCAATGAAGTAGATTTTGTGTTCGGTGATTAGGATTGATTGGTAAAGTATTTGGATATAATAATCATGTTAATTAGCCCTCTGGTATTGATTCTGGCACGTGATTGAAGATCTGATATCCGATAGAACAACAAAGCAGTTTATTCTTCATATTTGTTGATGAAGTGTGTATCCGAATTCTCTTAGTTAATTCTGATGATTCCTGTAATTGGTAATGTGTTCAAGGTGATTAGAAATACCTATAGGAAGTGTGTGATAGTGTTTTTTAGAACCAAAGCAAGGTTTTGATAAGGATTGAAGCCGATTTGTAGCTACACATTTCATATTTTCATATTCCATGAAGCCGACATGAAGGAAGTTGATTTTAGTGTATGTGGTTATATAAGACTGATTTGGTTAATGATTTTTGGATGTGATGATGATGTGGAAAACTATTTTGTGTCATTTGAGCACAGTTTCACTTGTGCATTTTTTATCTTAGTTGATCCAGTGAGCAGAACAGAGCAGAGCAGAGCAGACAAGTAGATTAGTGACAACGGATCATTTGCACTTAACTAGAACTGATTCCTAGCATAATCAGATGCTATTTACCAGTACATTTCTTATTGTAATATTTTGTAAACAGCTATAAGGCAATGTGCCTTCCTCTGGGGTTGTAGCCATGTTTTTGTATTGAGTAGTAAGGTATAGGTAGTGTGCCTGAATGCAAGTACATTCTGATGGTATGATGAAAGAATAAGGATCCGATCAACTACTATGAGGGGGGAGTGAATCAGTAGATAGAAAAATTGATAATAACTTTCATCAATCTCATAATCAACCTTTCAAAGAAAACTCTAAACTGACAAAATAAACCTCTAAACTACAAATGCAAATATCATTGTCAAGTTTAAACTGGTTGACTATTATAGCAAATAAATAGTAAACAACTTGAAACTCACAAACATTAGGACAATTAGTTGCTATATGACCAATCTTATTGCATGAAACTCGGATAGCATAGACCAGTAGCAAGGTTCTCAGTACCTTACTGATCACTGTGGCATCTTCCACTTTCCCTCCCGCACTCTTTATTTCACAAACTATCTCTTTTATCTTTTGACCATACTGTTGGATATTCTCACCTTCAGACATTCTCATGTCATCAAACTTTCCTCTTAGGCTCTCCTCTTTAGCAATCTTAACATGTTCATCACTGCTATAATTCTCTTCAAGTTTTTTCTATACTTCATATGCAGTTTCAAGACCATGAACATCTACATATTCAGCATTAGACAGGGAACTAATAATAGCCTCCAATGCTTGATGATTTTCTTGTTGTTCTTTCTTCTGATCATTAGTCAGAGTTATAGTAGGTGCAACATACTGAGTTTCTACATGATCCCAATACTGACTTCCTAGACTCTTAATGTAAATCTTCATTTTGTCACTCCATATCTTATAGTTATCTTTGTTGAACTTCGGACCTTCCTTCTTCATCATGATCTACAAGATCTTTTCCTCAAGTTGTTAGGCTTTTAGATTTAAGAGGACCTGAGATGCTCTGATACCAATTGATGGTATGATGAAAGAATAAGTATCTAGTAGATTACTAAGAGGAGGGGGGTGAATCAGTAAACTGATACAAACTTCCCAATCTCAAACTCAATCATACAAAGTAAACTTAATAATAAAATATCACTATAAAGATCAATACTCATAGGAATACTCAACATCAACCGGTTAACTATTAAAGCAACTTAATAGTAAACAACTTTAATATTGTAAACATCCAAATGCTTAATCATATATCAACACACTCCATCTCTCAATGCTTCTAGTAATCATGTCGTATCAGAAGTTAATCAAATCAACAAATAAGATCATAACCACAAAAACATTCACCACAAGACACAAATGTTTATACATGGAAAGCCCAAATAGGTAAAAACCATGGTGAGATGAGTCTCACAAGATAGCTATCTGAACTCTTTTGAAGTTCATCCTATTAAGAGCTAAGCCTGTTAAAGCATTTACAATAAGTCTTGTTAAGAACTGATCATGTTAGGAATCACCCGGTTAAGGAATTTATAAATGCCTTGATAAAAAGAAAATACCCTATTAGGAGTAACCTTAGTAGAGGATTTGAGAATCCAAGCTAATGGACCACCTTGCTAGAGGATTTAAGAAGTAACCAAGCTTGTTAGAGCTTACTCGGTTAGGGAATTTCAATTTAGTTGTAATTGTTAGAAGACAACAGGTTTTTCTTGATCTGTCTGAATAACACTACATTTGCTTGATCAAATCCTTTTAATCTTCAATCTGCCTTTACTCAAACTGCAAATCCATTCTACGATTAGGCAACCACGCACTCAATTGATTTCTATCAATACCTTGCCAACACCTTTTACAAAACAACTTCATCGACCTTAAATACAAATCAATTAGGTCGGTAACACAACAAAAACCTAATTCTCTCATAGAGATTACAAAAAATTGGTTCAAGTGTGACTGTTGGATTTACATAGCAATCTATACACATTCTTCAAGAAAATTCCAACCACTCCATGATCACTGCTTCATCAGACTTGTAACTCATCATGTGCTTTGCATTAGATGCAATCCACTTTGCCATTCCCTAGACAATCAAACAAACATGCCAAAATAATCTAAACTTATTTGCATGTAATGACCACACGTGTCACTATCATTGCCGCTCAATCATTAATAAACCAACATAGCCATTTTAGCAAACTTAATCGGTTAGGGTTTAACAAAAAACAACTGGTAGGGTTTACTAGTTACATAACATAAAAAGGGTTTAACCTTATACACCGGTTACCGATTCAACTCACACACTTATATACTATTTTATTACATCTTCCATAAAGCTCTTCCTACCAGTTACAAGACAATATGAATAACAACAATATCAGCAATATCATAAATACCATTACTGGTTCAATTGACATCAATGACAACATAGCATATCATTAATGCAATCTTCATGCAAATGCCAACAAGGAGTAACCTTGGTAGAGGATTTGAAATTGAAGCTAATGGACAACCTGGATAGAGGATTTGAATAACACCAAGCTTGTTAGAGCTTACCCAGTTAGGAGATTTTACTATTGTAATTGTTAGAAAACAATAGGAGTTTGCTGATCTATTTGAATAGCACTACACTTGCTTGTTCAGATCCTTTTCATGCTCCTATCTACCTTTACACAAATAGTAGATACATCATCCGATTTGGCAACCACACTCTCACTTTTAACTACAAATTTGCCAACTCTAAAACAAAACAACTCATCGATCTTATAAACAAATCACTAGGTCGATAACACAACAAAAACCTAATTCTATCATAAAGATTACAAACAAGTCGGTTCAAGTATGACCATTGGATTACATAACAATCTCTGCACATCATTCAAGATAGCCTCGACCGCTCCTTGATCACCACTTCATGAAACTGTAACTCATCACGCGCTTTGCATTACATGCAATATACTTGTTCATTCCCAAGATAAAAATTGTTATCTCAATGCACCAAAAACAATTTGAAACTCTTCTCATACAACATGCATACATGTCATAGTCATTACCACTCATCATCATATCATAAACTAATACAGCCAATATAACAAACTTAATTGGTCGGGGTTTATCAAATCAACAAGTAGTGTTTACCGGTTCAACTCTCCAATACTTAGCAATATCGGTTCACTCCACAAACTTACCTATCGGTTATAGTTCCCTTCACTAGCACTTCCTATTGGTTACAAAACAATGCTATAACAATATCATTACTGGTTAATTGACATCAATGACAACATAACAAATCATTAATGCAATCTTCATGCATATGCCAACACATTCCCCTTTTGTAATATTGTTTTTCTACTAGCCATAATGGAATAATATTTTGGGTTCAAATCCCACCGTGGTTTTCCCATTTGGGTTTCCACATAAAAATCTAGGTGTTATGATTTTGTGGTTGGTTATTTTGTGTTTCTGCATTTCAGTTTCATGCTTATACTTCTGGTGGTTTAAAGTTAAATCATTAAATCTGTTAACCGATAGAACATTGATTCAACACCCCCCCCCACCTTCAGTGTTCCTTGATTCCAAAAATTGGTATCAGGCCCTAGTTCCTCCAAGGAAGCTTAACCGCTTGAGGAAGGTTTGGGAGATTGAATCAATGGATTCTATTTTTTAGAGACAACTTAGTGTGGCACTTGAGGATCTTGATACAACAATAAATGCAATCAGCTCCTTAAAGAAAAACCTAAATGCAGCTGAAGACTTCATTAATGACTTGAAAGATCAGGTCAACACTTCAAGAGACAAGAGGAAAGAGTTGATGGACAAGGTGAAGGAGAAAGAAGATCAATGCATGGAGAATTAGGACAATGTTGACATGCTTGAGAGAGAGAATGTTATGTTGAAGAATGAGATGCAATCCATTATGATGAAGTTGACTAAGGAGATTGAAGAGCAAAAGAAGAATGAAGAGAATTTGACTCAATTTGTAGTACTCCTCCCTCGATCAAACTTTTACGATACTTATTTTGACCATAGTTCACTTCTCAATGGATATTGGTGGTGTAACGTCATAAATTGTACGCACTTGCTAAAGCAGTACAATTTAACACTTAGTTTAGCACCCGCCTTGGCGCAGTTACATTCTGCATTGCATTTCTCCTTTAGCACTTAATTAATCAAGTTAATTAGGTCTAAGGTCCTATTTCATCATCCTCTACATCATAAAGTTGGGCCCTATCACTAAAGCGCGCCCTTCGCATTTTATTCCTCCAATACATCACTCAATCAAAACCCCTAATTAAGTCCTATTTCGAACTTAGGGGCTTGGTTTCGGGGTCAAAACATCTTGAAATCACCTGTAACTTCGCGATTCTCTCTAAAATCATCATATCCGTCGGCCCTGAAAATTTGGTGAAAAGTTGTCGGGACCGTGGCGCCCGGAGTGCACATGGTCCCGGACATTTTTCCCAAAATTTTAGGAGCATGATCCAATCATAAAATAAAGCTTAACCCCAAGAAATTGGCGAGATATTCAATCTCTAGGTCGGCCAAAATACGAATTTACGATCTAGGGTTTCCTACATAAGAGCTCTCTTTCTTCATTTGAAGGGATCCAAATTTTGTTTTCAGGAACTTCATATGCAGTGAAAGAGCGGATCTTTGAAGACTTCAACATCTTACAACATCCTTCTATCAAGCATCTATCAAATGCATTCATTCACTTAGGGCTTGGAAGACATTGAAGAACAATAGGAGATTACCGACTGAAGATTGGCTTGTACTCCTCCCTTGAGGGTTGGGTATGATTTCATGTTGTTTTCATGTCTTTACATAAGCTTCAATACATCATTTATTCATGCTTTAGATCACTTTGCATCTTGATTTAGAGCATTTACGTTATCATTTACAAGCAATTAGGGTTTACTTTCTAGGTTGCTCTAGTTTGCTTTCTTGCATTTTAGGACCTTGCACACACACTAGGTCTGCACACACAATACATTTTACAAAACAACTTGGCTATTCATGGAGGTGGAAATCACCGAAGTGGGGGTTTGACTAAGGCAAAACCCTATATAGCCGCCCATACACCCTTTTTCAGATATCATTGCAGGTTTCGGGATTCAGATGACACCGCGGGATACAGATTCGGAGAGAGAAGGTCGAGATAGCACTCTGTATCAAATTGCAGAGCAGAAGACTGGGACAGGGGCGCTGGGTGCCCTGGTCCTGCCAGGACAGGGGCACTGAGCGCCCTGGTCCCTGGGACAGAGGCGCTGGGAGCCCTGGTCCTCCGGACAGACAGCTTTCAGACAGCTTTCCGATAGAGTTCCAGAGTGCAGAACAGTAGTTTCCGGTGCAGTTTTCAGGATAGTGGCACCCGCGCCCCCGTCCCGAACATTTTTAGTCTGATTTTGACTCTGGGTACACATCTGCATTCTTATTTCATCCTTGTATTTACAGCTGTTCATTGTTTAATCTCAATCCTGCAATCTTGTTATTAGTTCATACTTGCATTTTGGGATTAGGGTTTGAACTTGCATTACTTGATCTTACAATTTCAACAAGGGAATAGAAATCCTAATAGATATCCCGTGGCTCTCTCTTTCACAAAAAGAAGTAGCCAATTGTGCGATATCTCTAGGCTCTTTCGTATTCCGTAATGTGTGTCAAAAGGTAGGATTAGGGCATGTTAACCTAGTCTCGCTTTTTCCCACACACATTTTGGTGAACCCGACATGAATCTATCATTGCTTCCTCTTGCATTGCATTTGTTAGATCTAGATCTAGATTTAGTGTGTTTTCATTTCATTTTCATTAAAAAGAAAAGAAAAAAAAAGTGTGTTTCTTTGCATTGGGTGTTTAAGTTTTGTGTAATCTTTTCAAAATGTCAGATTTTTATTTGCAAAATGTTCATGCTTTCGATGATTATTATGAGTATAGCCAAGACGAATTAGATGAAGCTTTAGATGAGTTTTTAAACCCTAAAGATGCCAAACCTTCATTTTACCAAAAACTCATAAACCTTGTTACTATGCCATTTCGTTGTGATGAGAAAGATAAGTTGAATGAGTCCTCTCAAGGGTACATTCCTATCAACTCTTCTACTAAATCTAGTAACATGGTTGTTTTCAACAATCCCCTCTATGAGGAGATGTCTCCTTTTGAATCAAAAGATAAACCTTTCAATAGATATGATCATGCTTTGTTGGATGATGCTCTTGATGACTTTGTGGCTTTATCGAAATCTTTAAACAAAAACAAAACTTCTAAATTAGTTAACATGATAAACTTGAATGAGCATAAAAAGCCTCTCTTTGAAGTCCAAGGAGCTTATCCTTCTCCCACCTTTCAAGTTTCTAAGTCACCTCTCCTTACTGTCCAAGGAGGGTATGATCATGATTCCTTTCGTACTCTGAATAAACCAATCATCACTGTGCAAGGAAGAAAACCTATAAGTCCTTATAATTATGCCAAGCAAATAACTAGAGAGAGTTATCATGCAGTTGCCCATACTTATCATACTAGAAATAATAGGCAACCTAGTCCTCCTCCTGTTATCCCAGTTTCTCTTCCGAATCCTCAACCGATTCTTCCACAAGCTCCACGTATTTCACAAGTTCTTGGAAAGGAATATGATCTCATAGAACAACTTAAAGCTACCCCTGCTAAGATATCCCTTTGGGATTTGATTCAAACTTCTTCCGCTCATCATGAAATGTTACAAGATGCCTTGAAAGATTTGAATGTTCCTCCACCGAATACATCTAGTAATATAGCATCTTTGGTTAACTCTGTGATGAATCCTAAAGCTCAAATTGTGTTTACCCAAGATGAGTTGCCTACTAGTGAAATCCAACATCAATATGATCCCTTGATGATTGTGGTTATCATGAAAGACACGGCTATAAGGCGAACACTAGTAGATAATGGCTCTGGTCTTAATGTGTGTAGCATTAATCTTTTGCATAAGATGAATGTGGATACATCCTTAATTGAACCGGACTCTCATCCTATTCGAGGCTTTGATAATGTGGCTAAAACTTCGTTAGGTACTATCACCTTACCCATCACAGTGGGGCCTGTTACTTTGCCTACACCTATCCATGCTATGTCAGGAAATCTAACGTACAACTTGCTACTGGGGAGACCTTGGATTCACAGTATGCAAGCTATCCCTTCTACATTGCATAGACAAGTTAAATTTATTTATAACAATAAGACATATACCTTGATAGGTGATACTAATTCTCAAGCTTGTTTGCAAACATCCACTTCTAAGGGGGGTTCTTCTAAGCCGTCCTCATCTAGTGATGAATCTTTAAATAAGATACCTATCGGTGAATCCTCGATCTCCGATGATCAAAATTATTTGGATGAGTCTGGAGCTCTTGGAGAAGATTCTTCTCGACTTGAAACTACACATAAGAAGGATTTTGATCCTGGGAAGATCCTCGAAGACGATGATTAGGGATCCCTTGATTTTAATACTACCTTTGTGGGTGAATATAAGGTTCCTTCTAGAGAAATTAAAGTTGAAAAGAAGGAAGAAGCTGAAAATCATAAAGTTGAAAAGAAAGAATCAACCTTACCTGAATCTATGAGTAATAATTTTGTGGCCGCCTCTCAAACTTCTTCTCCTCACATCTCTAATTATGAAGAGTTTGATTCTTTGTCTTATGAAAAACCACCTTCTCTCCCTGAAATGGCTGATTGTTATGGTCGTGGTTTTTGCATTTTTGCTAAGCATGGGTATCATGGAAAAGGTTGTGGTGCTCATGAACAAGGGATTAGAGTTCCTCTAGAGACTAATTTTCACAATTATGCCTTTGGACTTGGCTTTAATCCCTCCAAACGTACTAAAGCTTCTAAAAGACCATGCATTAGTGTTAATGCTATCTCTACATCTTTATCAATACAACATCCTAAGTATATTGATGGGGATCCTTCGTGTGCCTGTGCTTTGGATGTCTTCCCTACCGACGATGCTTTAGCTGAGTTCTTGGGAGCCTATGACACTCTTCCTCGTTATCATCACAATAGGGGACTCCCTTATTGTTTGAACACTGAAGCCTATTTTGGAAAAGAGATTGATAATGACGAGATTGTGAAAGAATTCCCTCAGTTAAAGGATACTCCTCAACAAAGTAATCTTCTCATAAGTGACACCACTGATGTTAAGATGGATCCTTGCAATAAAGAGAAAGTCATTAAAATTGGGAAATGTTTGGATGAAGAGGAACAGAAACAATATGAAGAACTATTGCATGAATTCCCTGAGATCTTTGCTTGGGCATATTCTGACATGCCTGGTATAGATCCTAAGATCGTTACTCATAATATTGTCTTAGTTCCTGATGCTAAGCCCGTGAAACAAAAGATTCGAAAAATGAATCCTAAGGTGGCTCTGCTTGTTAAGGCTGAGATTGAAAAATTATTGGAGGCTGGATTTATCCACCCTATTGACTATTCCCCATGGATTTCAAATATTGTCGCTGTGGCTAAACCAGACAACAAAATAAGAATGTGTACTGACTTTCGGGATCTAAATAAGGCTTTTTTAAAAGATGATTTCCCTCTTCCAAACATTGACATGATAGTTGGTTCAACGGCAGGACATGCCTTGTTATCCTTCATGGATGGTTTTTCAGGCTACAATCAAATTTTTATTAACCCTCAAGATCAATTCAAAACTACTTTCACCACTCCTTGGGGTACATTTTGTTGGATAATGATGCCTTTTGGACTTAAAAATGCCGATGCAACTTATCAACGAGCGATGACCCTTATCTTTCATGATTATATGCATAAGATTTTAGAGGATTATGTTGATGATATTTTGGCCAAATCCTTTCTTCACATAGATCATGTTAAAATCCTTCGTCAAATCTTTGAAAGAATTCGTAAATATCACATGCGCTTGAATCCCCACAAATGTGTTTTTGGTGTGGATAGTGGAAAACTATTAGGGTTCATAGTTTCGCATCGTGGGATTGAGGTGGATACTAAGAAAATAGATGCTATTGTCAACATGCCACCTCCTAGAAATGTGTCTCAACTTAAAAGCTTACAAGGAAAGATTCAAGCTATTCGTAGGTTTGTGTCTCAGCTTGCGGATCGTACCTTTCCTTTTACTCAACTTCTTAAAAAGGAGATCACTTTTCAATGGAATGAGGATTTTCAGCAAGCATTTGAAGATTTGAAAGTGTATTTGGCTAGTCCTCCTATTCTTCAACCTGCCGAACCTTCTAAACCTTTCCTTCTGTATACAGCTGCTTCCTCTCATGCTCTCGCAGCATTGTTGGCACAACATGATAAGGATGGTAAGGAATGTCCGGTTTATTACATAAGTCGTACCTTACTCGATTATGAGACCCGATATTCTGCGATAGAAAGACAATGCTTGGCCTTGGTATTTGCGACTCAGAAATTGAGACATTATCTTTTAAATTCAGAAGTCCATGTCATGGTAAAGTTTGATCCTTTGAAGCATCTTTTCTCTAAAACTGATTTATCAGGACGTCTAGCTAAGTGGGTTATGATGTTAACTGAATTTGACCTTAAATTTGTTTCACAAAGAGCAATTAAAGGACAAGCATTGACCGATCACTTAGTTGAGGCCCCTTCACCTTTCTCCTTCCCTAACCCTGAGTCTTTTCCTGGTGACTTCATTCTTTCTATAGAGAAAGATGAAACTTGGGAGTTATACTTTGATGGCTCTAAGTGTCATACGGGATCGGGGGCAGGTGTTGTTCTGATTTCTCCTACAAAGAAACCTATTCCCTTATCCTATCATCTAAATTTCCTGTGTACCAATAACATTGCTGAGTATGAGGCTCTTATAGCAGGAATAAAAGTAGCCTTAGCTCTGAATATAAAACACATACATATCTATGGAGATTCGCAATTGATTATAAGACAAGTAACAGGAATATATCAAGCAAAACAAGACAAATTATCACAATATAAAGACCTTGCTATCTCTTTATTACAAAATTTTGATTCTTATACTATGGAACCTGTTCCTCGAAAATATAATCGACATGCGGATGCAATGGCATGTGTGGCTTCTCTGGTATCTTTAGAGGACCCTGTGGTTAATCTTAAATTTGTTATTCACAACCTTATTTCTCCAACTATTGTAGACGATTCTAGCTTGGTAACATGTTGTGATTTTATAGACTCAGATGAATGGTACTCGCATATCGTAAGATATTTGACCGATGGTACCTTTCCTGATTCCGCTAATAGGAACACTAGGGCTAGAATCTGCAAGCTGTCTGCTAGGTATATCATTCTTTCTAATATCCTTTACCAAAGGGGTTATGATGGTCTTCTCCTTTGTTGTCTTAACAAGTCAGAAATCCCTGTTGCTCTTGAAGAGGCACATTCAGGTGCCTGTGGGGGGCATTTTGGGGGCAAATCCTTGGTTCATAGATTCCTTAGTATGGGATACTATTGGCAAACTATGCAGAAGGATTCCTTTTCATTTGTTAAAAAATGTCATCAATGTCAACAACACAATAATCTGATTCATGCTCCTGCCCAAGAACTCCGTTCTCAAGTAGCTTCTTGGCCTTTTTCCGCATGGGGTTTGGATCTTATTGGTAAAATCTCTCCTCCTTCATCTCAAGGAAAATGTAGCGTCGTAAATTGTACGCACTCGCTAGGGTGGTACAATTTCGCACCTAGTTTAGCACCCGTCTTAGTGCATTTTGCATTCTGCATTGCATTTCTCCTTAAGCACTTAATTAATCAAATTAATTAGGTCTAAGGCCCTATTTCATCATTTTCTACATCATAAAGTTGGGCCCTTTCACTAAAGCGCGCCCTTCGCATTTTATTCTTCCAATACACCACTTAATCAAAAAACCCTAATTAAGTCCTATTTCAAACTTGGGGGCTTGGTTTCGGGGTCTAAACATCTCGAAATCACCTATAACTTCGGGATTCTCTCTAAAATCATCATATCCGACGGCCCTGAAAATTTGGTGAAAAGTTGTCGGGACCATGGCGCCCGTGCAACATGGTCCCGGACATTTTTTCCCGAAATTTTGGGAGCACGATCCAATCATAAAATAAAGCTTAACTCCAAGAAATTGGTGGGATATTCAATCTCTAGGTCGGCCAAAATACGAATTTACAACCTAGGGTTTCATACATAAGAATTCTCTTTCTTCATTTGAAAGGATCGGATTTTTGTTTCCAGGGAACTTCATATGCAGCGAAAGAGCAGATCTTTTGAGGATTTCAACAACACTCAACATCATTTTATCAAGCATCTATCAAATTCATTCATCCACAAAGGGCTTGGAAGACATTGAAGAACAATAGGAGATTACCGACTGAAGATTGGCTTGTACTCCTCCCTTGAGGGTTGGGTATGATTTCGTATTGTTTTCATGTCTTTGCATAAGCTTTGATACATCATTTATTCATGCTTTAGATCACATTGCATCTTGATTTAGAGCATTTACATTATCATTTACAAGCAATTAGGGTTTACTTTCTAGGTTGCTCTAGTTTGCTTTCTTGCATTTTGGACCTTGCACACACACTAGGTCTGCACACACAATACATTTTACAAAACAATTTGGCTATTCGTGGAGGTGGAAATCATCGAAGCGGGAGTTTGACTAAGGCAAAAACCTATATAGCCGCCCCTCTCCCTTTTCAGATATTATTGCAGGTTTCCGGATTCAGACGACGTCGCAGGACACAGATCCGGAGAGAGAAGGCTGAGGCAGAACCCTGTGTGAAATTGCAGCTCAGAAGACCGGGACAGGGGCGCTGGGTGCCCTGGTCCTACTAGGACAGGGGCGTTGGGCGCCTTGGTCCCTGGGACAGAGGCACTGGGCGCCCTGGTCCTCCGGACAGACAGCTTTCCGACGACTTTCCGACAGTGTTTCAGGGTGCAGAACAGTGGTTTCCGGTGCAGTTTTCAGGACAGTGGCGCCCGCGCCCCCGTCCCGAACATTTTCAGTCCGATTTTGACTCTGGGTACATATCTGCATTCTTATTTTATCCTTACACTTACAGCTGTTCATTGTTTAATCTCAATTCTGCAATCTTGTTATTAGTTCATACTTGCATTTTGAGATTAGGGTTTGAACTTGCATTACTTGATCTTACAATTTCAACAAGGGAATAGAAATCCTAATAGATATCCCGTGGCTCTCTCTTTCACCAAAAGAAGTAGCCAATTGTGCGATATCTCTAGGCTCTTTCGTATTCCGTAATGTGTGTCAAAAGGTAGGATTAGGGCATGATTAACCTAGTCTCGCTTTTTCCCCTACACATTTTGGTGAACCTGACGTGAACCTATCATTGCTTCCTCTTGCATTGCATGTGTTAGATCTAGATCTAGATTTAGTGTGTTTTCATTTCATTTCATTAAAAGAGAAATAGAAAAAAAAAAAAGAGAGAAAACTTGTGTTTCTTTGCATTGTGTGTTTAAATTTTATGCAATCTTTTCGAAATGTCAGATTTTTATTTGCAAAATGTTCATGCATTTGATGATTATTATGAGTATAGCCAAGATGAATTAGATGAAGCTTTAGATGAGTTTTAAACCCTAAGGATGCTAAACCTTCATTTTACCAAAAACTCATAAACCTTGTTACTATGCCATTTAGGTGTGATGAGAAAGATAAGTCGAATGATTCCTCTCAAGGATACATTCCTATCCACTCTTCCCCTGAATCTAGTAACATGGTTGTTTTCAATAATCCCCTCTATGAGGAGATGTCTCCTTTTGAATCAAAAGACAAACCTTTTAACCGATATGATCATGCTTTGTTGGATGATGCTCTTGATGACTTTGTGGCTTTGTCGAAACCTATAAACAAAAACAAGACCTCTAAATTGGTTAACATGATAAATTTGAATGAATATAACAAACCTCTCTTTGAAGTCCAAGGTGCTTATCCTTCTCCCACCTTTCAAATTCCTAAAGCTCCTCTCCTTACTGTCCAAGGAAGGTATGATCATGATTCCTTTCGTACCCCGAATAAACCAATCATCACCGTACAAGGAAGAAAACCTATAAGTCCTTACAATTATGCTAAGCAAATAACTAGAGAGAGTTATCATGCGGTTGCCCATACTTATCATACTAGAAATAATAGGCAACCTAATCCTCCTCCTGTTATTCCAGTCTCTCTTCCTAATCCTCAACTAATTCTCCCTCAAGCTCCCCGTATTTTGCAAGTTATGGGTAAGGAATATGATCTCATAGAACAACTCAAAGCTACCCCTACTAAGATATCCCTTTGGGATTTGATTCAAACTTCTTCCGCTTATCATGGAATGTTACAAGATGCCTTGAAAGATTTGAATGTTCCTCCACCGAATACATCTAGTAATATAGCATCTTTTGTTAACTCCGTGATGAATCCTAAACCTCAAATTGTGTTTACGCAAGATGAGTTGCCTACTGGTGAAGTCCAACAACAATATGATCCCTTGATGATTGTGGTTGTCATGAAAGACACTGCTATAAGACGAACACTAGTAGATAATGGCTCTGGCCTTAATGTGTGTAGCATCAATCTATTGTATAAGATGAATGTGGATACATCTCTTATGGAGCCTGACTCTCATTCCATTTGTGGCTTTGATAATGTGGCTAAGACTTCATTGGGTATCATAACCTTACCTCTCACAGTAGGACCTGTTACTTTGCCTACTCCTATCCATGTTATGCCGGGAAATTTAACATACAACTTGTTATTAGGGAGGCCTTGGATTCACAGCATGCAAGTTGTCCCCTCTACATTGCATAGACAAGTTAAATTCATTTATAACAATAAGACATATACCTTGATGGGTGATACTAATTTTCAGGCTTGTCTACAAACATCTAATTCCAAAGGAGATTCTTCTAAGCCATCCTCGTCTAGTGATGACTCTTTAAACAAGAAACCTATCGATGAGTCTTCGCTTTCCGATGATCAAAATCCTTTGGATGAATCTGGAACTCCTGAAGAAAATCCTTCTCGACTTGAAACTACACATAAAAAGGATTTTGATCCTGAGAAGGATCTCGCAGAAGATGATTGGGGATCTCTTGATTTTAACCCTACCTTTGTAGGTGAATATAAGGTTCCTTCTAGAGAAATTAAAGTTGGAAAGAAGGAAGAAGCTGAAAATCATAAAGTTGAAAAGAAAGAAGAAGCTAAAAGTCAATCAACCTTACCTGAATCTATGAGTAATAATTTTGTGGCCGCTTCTCAAACTTCTTCTCCTCATATCTATAATTATGAAGAGTTTGATTCTTTGTCTTATGAAAAACCACCTTCTCTTCCTGAAATGGCTGATTGTTATGGTCGTGGTTTTTGCATTTTCGCTAAGCATGGGTATCATGGAAAAGGTTGTGGTGCTAATGAACAAGGGATTAGAGTTCCCCTAGAAACTAATTTTCAACATTATGCCTTTGGACTTGGTTATAATCCCTGCAGACGTACTAAAGCCTCTAAAAGACCATGCATTAGTGTTAATGCTATCTCTACATCTTTATCAATACAACACCCTGAGTATATTGATGAGGATTCTTCAGGTGATTGTGCTCTAGATATCTTCCCTACCGACGATGCTTTAGCTGAGTTCTTGGGAGCCTATGACACTCTTCCTCATTATCATCACAATAGGGGACTCCCTTATTGTTTGAACACTGAAGCCTATTTTGGAAAGGAGATTGATAACGATAAGATTGTGAAAGAATTCCCTTAGTTAAAGGATACTCCTCAACAAAGTAATCTTCTCATAAGTGATACCCCTGATGTTAAGATGGATCCTTGCAACAAAGAAAAAGTCATTAAAATTGGAAAATGTTTGGATGATGAAGAACAGAAACAATATGAAGAGTTATTGCATGAATTCCCTGAGATCTTTGCTTGGGCATATTCTGACATGCCTGGTATAGATCCTAAGATCGTTACTCATAATATTGTCTTAGTTCCTGATGCTAAGCCCGTGAAACAAAAGATTCAAAAAATGAATCCTAAGATAGCTCTGCTTGTTAAAGCTGAGATTGAAAAATTATTAGAGGCTGGATTTATCCACCCTATTGACTATTCCCCATGGATTTCAAATATTGTCACTGTGGCTAAACCAGACAACAAAATAAGAATGTGTACTGACTTTCGAGATTTGAATAAAGCTTCCTTGAAAGATGATTTCCCTCTTCCAAACATTGACATGATAGTTGATTCTACGGCAGGACATGCCTTGTTATCCTTCATGGATGGTTTTTCAGGTTACAATCAAATTTTTATTAACCCTCAAGATCAATTCAAAACCGCTTTCACCACTCCTTGGGGTACGTTTTGTTGGATAATGATGCCTTTTGGACTTAAAAACGCCGGTGCAACTTATCAACGAGCGATGACCCTTATCTTTCATGATTATATGCATAAGATTTTAGAGGATTATGTTGATGATATTCTGGCCAAATCTTTTCTTCGCATGGATCATGTTAAAATCCTTCGACAAATTTTTGAAAGAATTCGTAAATATCACATGCGCTTGAATCCCCGAAAATGTGTTTTTGGTGTGGATAAGGGAAAACTATTAGGATTTATAGTTTCGCATCGTGGGATTGAGGTGGATACTAAGAAAATAGATGCTATTGTTAACATGCCACCTCCTCGAAATGTATCTCAACTTACAAGCTTACAAGGAAAGATTCAAGCTATTCGTAGGTTTGTGTCTCAACATGCGGATTGTACCTTTCCTTTTACTTAACTTCTTAAAAAGGATATCACTTTTCAGTGGAATGAGGATTGTCAGCAAGCATTTGAAGATTTAAAAGTGTATTTGGCTAGTCCTCCTATTCTTCAACCTGCCGAACCTTCTAAACCCTTTATCCTGTATACAGCTGCTTCTTCTCATGCTCTCGCAGCATTGTTAGCACAACATGATAAAGATGGTAAGGAGTGTCCGGTGTATTACATAAGTCATACTTTACTCGATTATGAGACCCGATATTCTGCGATAGAAAGACAATGCTTGGCCGTGGTGTTTGCGACTCAGAAATTGAGACATTATCTTTTAAATTCAGAAGTCCACGTCATGGTTAAGTTTGATCCGTTGAAGCATCTTTTCTCTAAAACTGATTTATCAGGACGTCTAGCTAAGTGGGTTATGATGTTAACTGAATTTGACCTTAAATTTGTTTCACAAAGAGCAATTAAAGGACAAGCATTGACCAATCACTTAGTTGAGGCCCCTTCACCTTTTTCATTCCCTAACCCTGAGTCCTTTCCTGATGACTTCATTCTTTCTATAGAGAAAGATGAAACTTGGGAGTTATACTTTGATGGCTCTAAGTGTCATACGGGATCAGGGGCAGGTGTTGTTCTGGTTTCTCCTACAAAGAAACCCATTCCCTTGTCATATCGTCTAAATTTCCTATGTACCAATAACATTGCTGAGTATGAGGCTCTTATAGCAGGAATAAAAGCAGCCTTAGCTCTTAATATAAAACACATACATATCTATGGAGATTCGCAATTGATTATAAGACAAGTAACAGGAATATATCAAGCAAAACAGGACAAATTATCACAATATAAAGACCTAGCTATCTCTTTATTACAAAATTTCGATTCTTATACCATGGAACCTGTTCCTCGAAAAGATAATCGACATGCGGATGCGATGGCATGTGTGGCTTCGTTAGTATCCTTAGAGGACCCTATGGTCGATCTTAACTTCGTTATTCACAATCTTATTTCTCTAGCTATTGAAGATGATTCTAGCTTGGTAACATGTTGTGACTTTGTAGACTCAGATGAATCGTTCTCGCATATTGTAAGATATTTGACCGATGGTACCTTCCCTGATTCTACTAATAGGAACACTAGGGCTAGAATCCGCAAGTTGTCTGCTAGATATATCATCCTTTCTAATGTCCTTTATCGAAGGGGTTATGATGGTCTTCTCCTTCGTTGTCTTAACAAGTCGGAAATCCCCGTTGCTCTTGAAGAGGCACATTCAGGTGCCTGTGGGGGGCATTTTGGGGGCAAATCCCTAGTTCATAGGTTGCTCCGTATGGGATACTATTGGCAAACTATGCAGAAGGATGCCTTTTCATTTGTTAAAAAATGTCATCAATGTCAACAACACAATAACCTGATTCATGCTCCTGCCCAAGAACTCTGCTCTCAAGTAGCTTCTTGGCCCTTCTCCGCATGGGGTTTGGATCTTATTGGAAAAATATCTCCTCCTTCATCTCAAGGACACACTTTCATTATAACTGCAACGGATTACTTTACGAAGTGGGTAGAAGCTATTCCTCTTCGCTCTACTACTGCTGAAGTGATTTGTCAATTTCTTCTAGAAAACATTATTTCTCGATTTGGGATACCTCCCACTATTATCTCAGATAATGGAACTTCGTTTAAGAACAAGGACGTGAAGAAATTCCTCGAGAAGTATCATATCAAACATCGATTTTCTACACCGTATTACCCTCAGTCAAATGGTCAAGCCAAATCATCCAATAAGATAATTGAGCAAATTCTTCGTAAAACCGTAAATAAGCATGGTAAGGATTGGAGTAACCAGCTAATCTACGCTCTTTGGGCCTACCGAACGAGTGTACGAATTGCTACGGGAACTACTCCTTATAATCTTGTTTATGGTGCTGATGCTATTATGCCCTTAGAGTTAGAGATTCCATCACTTAGGGTTTCTCTCAAAGGTATAGTAGATGATGACTCTTATAGAGAACAACGACTTCAACAGCTTGAGATGCTTGATGAACAGCGTATAAATGCTCTTGAGCATATCCAAGCGTATCACAAAACTCTACAGCGAAGCTATAATGATAAGGTTATTCAACGTTCCTTCTCAGTAGGTGATTTAGTCCTTTATGAGAATCAGCGCAATGTGAATGCCTTGCCGGCCGAAAAGGGAAAATTTAGTCCTAATTGGCTTGGACCATATATCGTCATTGAGGATTATGGATCAGGTGCTTACAAAATAGCGGATGTAGACGGTATGACTCTTAAAGAACCTATCAATGCTATGCACTTGCGTAGATATTATGCTTAAATTCTTCATTTCTTATCTATCTTCTTTTCAAAACTTCAACATTGGATAATATTTTAGTGTTTCTTAATTAAAGCAAAATAGAATTAAATGTTATATTGTTTAATCTATATTGCTTCGTTCCTGACAAGCGTGCCTTCTTACTTTATAGTTTGTCTTGAATTCATTTATGTAAATTGTGAAAGATTTACATTATGCTAGCATATTATATAGTGTCTTTATGTGTGTTAAGTAGAATTGTATCATGTTGTGTTTAAGTTCAAAATTAAATCACATTAGTTATATGATTCTTAGACTTAATGCATATTTCTTCCTTATCATCAATGTAGCACTTGATTAAATATTTTAATTAAGTCACACATGTATCAATTTAATCATGGAGCATTGAGAAATCAATCACATGGAAATTAAATTCTGAACATACATGTACATTTACCAAATGTATTAGATTTAATCGAAACAAGACATACATTGTTTTAAGCATTAGAGATAACACATTTGAGACAAAAGAGACGCATGTATATATACATATATATATGTGTGGATCGTATACAAACATAGGTCACTGTATATCCAAAATGTGACCTATCCTACATCATACAATCATCTCCTATCCCTAGGGCTAGTGGCTGGAGAGTGTCGACTAGATGCTCCCTCCTGATCTGGCCGTGGAGGTGGACCCATGGGTGTATAGCGCGATACAGATCGTGAGTGACTCCGAGAGGAACTCCTACGATCCCTATCTATAAGGATCGCGCGATAGGTGGTAGCCTCGGTCTGGGCCGCTACTAGATCTCGCCGCACCTGCTAGAGGTCCTCTGATAGGACTCTCTCTCTCTGTCGCGCCTGATGGAGATCCTTTGATAGGACTCTCTCCCTCTGCTGTGCCTGCTTGAGGTCCTCTGATAGGACTCTATCTCTCTCCCTCCATATATCTACCTGTAATCGGAATGGGAAAAACAAATCCTCATGCCGACCTGCGTTCCCCTGAGGCCTATAGGCAATCTGTGAGGAACTGGGGATCTGTGCTATCATGGAAATGTCTGTCATTACCTGCTGAATCAAGGAACGCCATTCTTGCACATTAGCTGTGGCAGTAGAACAGATCTTTGTTAGTACCATTCTATATCATCAAAACATTAATCAATCAATATAAACCTACTATACCTGGATCTCCCTCGCGCCAGTAGGGATCATGATATGGTAGTATCTGTGACTGAGAACCACTAGGCTCCCCTCGCTCATATACTCTATCCATGATGGGTGTAGGCTGGATGGTACTGGTGACAGGTCTCCGTATCGCCTCTTGTTCCCCCTGTTGGGGAATAAGAGGTGGATCCAGAGCTATGGTATCGTCTCCTGAATGATGGGGAGCTGCATCCGACTCCTCCTCATCATCTCTATCCTCCTCCTCCTCGTCCTCCTCTCTATCTGCATCCTCCTCCTCCTCCTCCTCGTCACTGGGCTGATCACCTGTAGGAGGATCAGGATCTTCCGCCTCCTCATGATCCTCTCCCTCCTCTGACTCCTCTGACCTGGATCCCTCATCCTCGTCTCGGTCTCCATGTCTCCATGGGCCTGGATAGCCTGTCGGATGATCTGGTGGAAAGATAGGACCTGGATATGATCTCATGAACCATGAAACATATCTACGCTGTGCTCCAGGCTCTGCAGAATAGTTAGTGACTACATCCTGATCTGATCCCTCTAAGTCTATCGTCTCGATATCATCCACCGTCGGTCTCGCTACTGCTCTAGGTCTGGGAAGGACCCGTGAGTGTCGAGTATAGATGGGCACATCGGCTGGAACACACTGCTCTAGTCCGAACTGCCTCCGTACTCGATCAAAGTAGAAAGGGACTATGATGTGTGCATATCGTCCTCGCAGTAGGCGGTTCCTCTGTAGACATGCTAACTGTCTCTCCATCCCATCCCATCTGTGCATCAGTAGATAAGGTCTCCACACTATCACCTCGGATGTCAGTCTGTCAATAATCACTCTCCAATATAACAAATCTCCAAATCTCCACTCGCTGGTCAGTGGATAAGCGAAGACCCTAGGTTGCTCGCTCGCTATACTCAGTGGAAAGCCGACGGGCCTGGTGCATGTGAAGTGCTCTAAGATCCACACCTGCAGAAGTGTGCATGTCATCAAACTACAACCCTGTCCGAATACGTACTCCTCCAGGTCATGATAGAGATGTGCAAGCATACTCCGACCCCAAGCATACACTCTCCTATGTCGCTCCATCGCTCTGATACACCATATGAGGCCCCCGTGCATGTGTGTCCCTCGCCCATTAGGGCAGACAACTAGTGCTATGATGGCTATCATGAGGCGTCTCAGAAGTGGTATCTCCCCTGTAGGATGTAAGAGCCAGCTGACCATGATACGGCCTCTCGTCTCGCTCGGCATGACTCTCCCTATGCAGTACATCTGCTCCCTCTGATGATCCTCCGCTACCCGATCAGTCGTGTATGTGACTGTCGCTCCTCTGATAGGAAGACGCAGTATACGGTACACATCCTCGAGTGTGACCGTCAACTCTCCTACCGGAAGGTGAAAGGTAGAGGTGTCAGGATCCCATCTCTCCATCAGTGCCATCAGCATCGCAGGATGAAATCGAATGGCCAGCATAAGAATCACGTACCACAATCCTACTATTGATAGGGTGTCTCTCTCTGACTGAGTCAACCGTGGAATTTGATCTCGCAAAGTGCGAAGAATGTGTCCCGCTGTATGCTCTCTCATGTACGGGAGACCCTGCAAAACGAAAACATGACCATAATTAGTACTCAATCATCAAAATCGCAAATGCAAACTGTCGTACATTGTATGCTCGCCTTGTAACCCCTCGCCAGGCCCTGATTGGGGACCATGGCGCCCTGATGGGGACCATGGCACCCTGTCAGGGACCATGGCGCCCTGAGGGGACCATGGCGCCCTGTCAGGGACCATGGCGCCCCTGTCAGGGACCATGGCGCCCTAGGTGGGCCCCGGTCGGCATTCAAGGACCGCATACGATCATGGAAAAGTCAAACATGCGAAAAATCAAAAGTCAAACGTTCAGTCAACTCACCTCATCCAGTGGCTCGTCGTCAATCATGGCCTGGCACAGGATCTCGATCCTCGTGGGACGCTCCGGTCGTCGTGAAGGCATGGTGATGGCTAGGTGGGCTCCGCTGCACTGAATAGTATCCTGAAATCGACAAAGTGACGAATACAAGTGTCACTTTCGAAGTATATACTCTCGTTTGTTTATTCTTACTTCTTGAAACCCTAATTTTTCTTCTATCATTCATTTTATCATAACTTGAGTTTGGGAGATGCGATTTTTGAGCCGTTTGCTGCGTTGGAATCGTATTTTCCTTCTCCTACTCTCAGGATGTTCCAAAAAGTGCTCTGATGAAGCCTATTTAGTGAACACCCCTCATCAATACTCTATTACACAATTTGTCGCAAGTAAACATGCTACCCTGTTTCACCTCCCTAAATAAGCAAGTCGAAACAGGGGGGGCATATAGCTACTCACAGATTTCATCACTTTCCCTAGTAAGCATTAGGTGGTTTTGTGATCTAACGTTTGTTTTGTAGGGTGCGGTTCCTAACTGTGTACTGCAGATACCGCTGGGGGCTTCGTCCGACGACTTATGGATATATCCTTTTTCAAATAATGTTTACTTTTCTGTACTTTAGCTTGCATATGCACGTAGTACTCATATGACCGCTAAAGTGGGGGCTAAATGTAGCGTCGTAAATTGTACGCACTCGCTAGGGTGGTACAATTTCGCACCTAGTTGAGCACCTGCCTTAGTGCATTTTGCATTCTGCATTGCATTTCTCCTTAAGCACTTAATTAATTAAATTAATTAGGTCTAAGGCCCTATTTCATCATTTTCTACATCATAAAGTTGGGCCCTTTCACTAAAGCGCGCCCTTCGCATTTTATTCTTCCAATACACCACTTAATCAAAAAACCCTAATTAAGTCCTATTTCGAACTTGGGGGCTTGGTTTCGGGGTCTAAACATCTCGAAATCACCTATAACTTCGGGATTCTCTCTAAAATCATCATATCCGACGGCCCTGAAAATTTGGTGAAAAGTTGTCGGGACAATGGCGCCCGTGCAACATGGTCCCGGACATTTTTTCCCGAAATTTCGGGAGCACGATCCAATCATAAAATAAAGCTTAACTCCAAGAAATTGGTGGGATATTCAATCTCTAGGTCAGCCAAAATACGAATTTACGACCTAGGGTTTCATACATAAGAATTCTCTTTCTTCATTTGAAAGGATCGGATTTTTGTTTCCAGGGAACTTCATATGCAGCGAAAGAGAAGATCTTTTGAGGATTTCAACAACACTCAACATCATTTTATCAAGCATCTATCAAATCCATTCATCCACTTAGGGCTTGGAAGACATTGAAGAACAATAGGAGATTACCGACTGAAGATTGGCTTGTACTCCTCCCTTGAGGGTTGGGTATGATTTCGTATTGTTTTCATGTCTTTGCATAAGCTTTGATACATCATTTATTCATGCTTTAGATCACATTGCATCTTGATTTAGAGCATTTACATTATCATTTACAAGCAATTAGGGTTTACTTTCTAGGTTGCTCTAGTTTGCTTTCTTGCATTTTGGACCTTGCACACACACTAGGTCTGCACACACAATACATTTTACAAAACAACTTGGCTATTCGTGGAGGTGGAAATCACCGAAGCGGGGGTTTGACTAAGGCAAAACCCTATATAGCCGCCCCTCCCCCTTTTCAGATATTATTGCAGGTTTCGGGATTCAGACGACGCCGCGGGACACAGATCCGGAGAGAGAAGGCTGAGGCAGAACCCTTTGTGAAATTGTAGCTCAGAAGACCGGGACAGGGGCGCTGGGCGCCCTGGTCCCTAGGACAGAGGCGCTGGGTGCCCTGGTCCTCCAGACAGACAGCTTTCCGATGACTTTCCGACAGTGTTTCAGGGTGCAGAACAGTGGTTTCTGGTGCAGTTTTCAGGACAGTGGCGCCCGCGCCCCCGTCCCGAACATTTTCAGTCTGATTTCAACTCCGGGTACATATCTGCATTCTTATTTTATCCTTACACTTACAGCTGTTCATTGTTTAATCTCAATTCTGCAATCTTGTTATTAGTTCATACTTGCATTTTGAGATTAGGGTTTGAACTTGCATTACTTGATCTTACAATTTCAACAAGGGAATAGAAATCCTAATAGATATCCCGTGGCTCTCTCTTTCACCAAAAGAAGTAGCCAATTGTGCGATATCTCTAGGCTCTTTCGTATTCCGTAATGTGTGTCAAAAGGTAGGATTAGGGCATGATTAACCTAGTCTCGCTTTTTCCCCTACACAAATGTCAACAACACAATAATCTGATTCATGCTCCTGCCCAAGAACTCCGTTCTCAAGTAGCTTCTTGGCCTTTTTCCGCATGGGGTTTGGATCTTATTGGTAAAATCTCTCCTCCTTCATCTCAAGGACACACCTTCATTATAACCACAACAGATTACTTTATGAAGTGGGTAGAAGCTATTCCCCTTCGCTCTACCACTGCTGAAGTGATTTGTCAATTTCTTCTAGAAAACATCATTTCTTGGTTCGGGATACCTTCTACTATAATCTTAGATAATGGGACATCATTTAAGAACAAGGACGTGAAGAAATTCCTCGAGAAGTATCATATCAAACATCGATTTTCTACACCATACTATCCTCAGTCAAATGGTCAAGCCGAATCATCCACTAAGATAATTGAACAAATTCTTCGCAAAACCGTGAATAAGCATGGTAAGGATTGGAGTAACCAACTAATCTATGCTCTTTGGGCCTACCGAACGAGTGTACGAATTGCTACGGGAACTACTCCTTATAATCTTCTTTATGGTGCTGATGCTATTATGCCCTTAGAATTAGAGATTCCATCACTTAGGGTTTCTCTCAAAGGTATAGTAGATGATGACTCTTATAGAGAACAATGACTTCAACAGCTTGAGATGCTTGATGAACAGTGTATAAACGCTCTTGAGCATATTCAAGCGTATCACAAAACTCTACAACGAAGCTATAATGATAGGGTCATTCAACGTTCCTTCTCAGTAGGTGACTTAGTCCTCTATGAGAATCAGCGCAATGTGAATGCCTTACCTGCAGAAAAGGGAAAATTTAGTCCTAATTGGCTTGGACCATATATCGTTATTGAGGATTATGGATCAGGTGCTTACAAAATAGCGGATGTAGACGATACGCCTCTTAAAGAACCTATCAATGCTATGCACTTGCGTAGATATTATGCTTAATTCTTCGTTCTTCATCTTTTCAATTCTTCAACATTGGATAATATGTTAGTGTCTCTTAATTAAAGCAAAATAAGATTAAATGTTATGTTGTTTAATCTATATTGCTTCGTTCTTGACAAGCGTGTCTTCTTACTTTATGGTTTGTCTTGAATTCATTTATGTAAATTGTGAAAGATTTACATTCCATTATGCTAGCATATTATACAGTGTCGTTATGTGTTAAGTAGAATCGTATCATGTTGTGTTTAAGTTCAAAATTAAATCACATTAGTTATATGATTCTTAGACTTAATGCATATTTCTTCCTTATCATCAATGTTGTACTTGATTAAATATTTTAATTAAGTCACACATGTATCAATTTAATCATGGAGCATTGAGAAATCAATCACATGGAAATTAAATTCTGAACATACATGTACATTTACCAGATGTATTAGATTTGATCAAAGCAAAACATACATTGTTTTAAGTATTAAAGATAACACATTTGAGACAAAAGAGAAGCATGTATATATACATATATATGTGTGGATCGTATACAAATATAGGTCACTATACATCCAAAAATGTGACCTCTCCTACATCATAAAATCATCTCCTATCCCTAGGGCTAGTGGCTGGAGAATGTCGACTGGACGCTTCCTCCTGATCTGGCCGTGAAGGTGGACCCATGGGTGTGTAGCGCGATACAGATTGTGAGTGACTCTGAGAGGAACTCCTGCGATCCCTATCCATAAGGATCACGCGATAGGTGGTAGCCTCGGTCTGAGCCGCTGCTAGATCTCGCCGCGCCTGCTGGAGGTCCTCTGATAGGACTCTCTCTCTGTCACGCCTGCTGGAGGTCCTCTGATAGGACTCTCTCTCTCTCCCTCCATATATCTATCTGTACTCGGAATGGGAAAAACAAATCCTCATGCCGACCCGCGTTCCCCTGAGGCCTATAGGCAATCTGTGAGGAACTGGGGATCTGTGCTATCATGGAAATGTCTGTCATTGCCTGCTGAATTAAGGAACGCCATTCCTGCACATTAGCTATGGTAGTAGAACAGATTTTTGTTAATACCATTCTATATCATCAAAATATTAATCAATCAATATAAAGCTACTATACCTAGATCTCCCTCGCGCCAGTAGGGATCATGATATGGTAGTATCTGTGCCTAGGAACCGCTAGGCTCCCCTCGCTCGAATAATCTATCCACGACAGGTGTAGGCTGGACGGTACTAGGGACAGGCCTCTGTATCGCCTCATGTTCCCCCTGTTGGGGAATAAGAGGTGGATCTAGTGCTATGGTATCGTCTCCTGTATGGTGTGGAGCTGCATCCGACTCCTCCTCATTATCTCTATCCTCCTCCTCCTCGTCCTCCTCCTCATCCTCATCCTCGTCCTCATCCGCGTCATCACCTGCATCTCCCTCGTCCTCCTCTCTATCTGTATCCTCCTCCTCCTCCTCGGCACTGGGCTGATCGCCTGTAGGTGGATCAGGATCTCCCGCCTCCTCATGACCCTCTCCCTCCTCTGGCTCCTCTGACCTGGATCCCTGGTCCTCGTCTTGGTCTCCATGTCTCCATGGGCCTGGATAGCCTGTCGGATGATCTAGTGGAAAGATAGGACCTGGATATGATCTCATAAACCATGAGACGTACCTGCGCTGTGCTCCAGGCTCTGCAGAGTAGTCAGTAACTACATCCTGATCAGATCCCTCTAATTTTGTAGTCTCGTTGTCATCTATCGTCGGTCTCGCTACTGCTCTAGGTCTGGGAAGGACCCGCGAGTGTTGAGTATAGATGGGCACATCGGTTGGAACACATTGCTCTAGCCCAAATTGCCTCCGTACTCGGTCGAAGTAGAAAGGGACTATGATGTGTGCATATCATCCCCGCAGTAGGCGGTTCCTCTGTAGACATGCTAACTGTCTCTCCATACCATCCCATCTGTGCATCCGTAGGTAAGGCCTCCACAATGTCACCTCGGCTGTCACTCTGTCAAAAATCACTCTCCAATATAACAAATCTCCAAATCTCCACTCACTGGTAAGTGGATAAGCGAACACCCTAGGTCGCTCACTCGCTATACTCAGCGGAAAGCCGACCGGCCTGGTGCATGTGAAGTGCTCTAAAATCCACACCTGCAGAAGTGTGCATGTCATCAAACTGCAACCCTGTCCAAATACATACTCCTCAAGGTCGTGATAGAGATGTGCAAGCATACTCTAACCCCAAGCATACACTCTCCTGTGTCTCTCCATCGCTCTGATACACCATGTGAGACCCCCATGCATGTGCGTGCCTCGCCCATTAGGGCAGACGGCTAGTGCTATGATGGCTATCATAAGGCGTCTCAGAAGGGGTACCTCCCCTGTAGGATGTAAGAGCCAGCTGACCATGATGCGACCTCTTGTCTCACTCGGCATGACTCTCCCTATGCAATACACCTGCTCTCTCTGATGATCCTCCGCTGACCGATCGGTCGCGTATGTAACAGTCGCTCCTCTGATAGGAAGACGAAGTATACGGTACACATCCTCGAGTGTGACTATCAGCTCTCCTACTGGAAGGTGAAAAGTGCATGTGTCAGGATCCCATCGCTCCATCAATGCCATCAACATCGCAGGATGGAAACGAATGGCTGGCATGACGATCACATACCATAATCCTACTATCGATAGTGTGTCTCTCTCTGGCTGAGTAAGCCGCAGAATTTGATCTCGTAAACTGTGAAGAATATGTCCCGCTATATGCTCTCTCATGTACGGAAGGTCCTGCAACACAAAAACATAACCGTAATCAGTACTCGATCATCAAATTCGCAAATGCAAACTATCGTACATTGTATGCTAGCCTTGTAACCCCTCGCCAGGCCCTGATTGGGGACCATGGCGCCCTGTCAGGGACCATGGCGCCCTGTCAGGGACCATGGCGCCCTGAGGGGACCATGGCGCCCCTGTCAGGGACCATGGCACCCTGAAGGGACCAGGGCACCCCATAGGGACCATGGTGCCCTGGGTGGGCCCCGGTCAGCCTTCAAGGCCCGCATACGATCATAGAAAAGTCAAACATGCGAAAAATCAAAAGTCAAACATTTAGTCAACTCACCTCGTCCAGTGGCTCGTCGTCGATCATGGCCTGGCGCAGGATCTCAACCCTCGTGGGACGCTCCGGTCGTCATGAAGGCATGATGATGGCTATGTGGGCTCCGCTGCACTAAATAGTATTCTGGAATCAACAAAGTGATGAATACAAGTGTCACTTTCGAGGTATATACTCTCATTTGTTTATTCTTACTTTGTGAAACCCTAATTTTCCTCTACCATTCATTTTATCATAACTTGGGTTTGGGAGATGCGATTTTCGAGCCGTTTGTTGCGTTGGAATCGTATTTTCCTTCCCCTACTCTCGGGATGTTCCAAAAAGTGCTCTGATGAAGCCTATTTAGTGAACACCCCTCATCAATACTACCTTACACAATTTGTTGCAAGTAAACATGCTACCCTGTTTCACCTCCCTAATAAGCAAGTCGAAACAGGGGGGGCATATAGCTACTCACAAATTTCATCACTTTCCTTAGTAAGCATTAGGTGATTTTTGTAATCTAACGTGTGTTTTGTAGGGTGCGGTTCCTAACTGTGTACTGCAGATGCCGCTGGGGGCTTCGTCCGACAACTTATGGATATATCCTTTTTCAAATAATGTTTACTTTCTGTACTTTAGCTTGCATATGCACGTAGTACTCATATGACCGCTAAAGTGGGGGCTAAATGTAACGTCATAAATTGTACGCACTTGCTAAAGCAGTACAATTTAACACTTAGTTTAGCACCCGCCTTGGTGCAGTTACATTTTGCATTGCATTTCTCCTTTAGCACTTAATTAATCAAGTTAATTAGGTCTAAGGTCCTATTTCATCATTCTCTACATCATAAAGTTGGGCCCTTTCACTAAAGCGCGCCCTTCGCATTTTATTCCTCCAATACATCACTCAATCAAAAACCCTAATTAAGTCCTATTTCGAACTTGGGGGCTTGGTTTCGGGGTCAAAACATCTCGAAATCACCTGTAACTTCAGGATTCTCTCTAAAATCATCATATCCGACGGCCCTGAAAATTTGGTGAAAAGTTGTCGGGACCGTGGCACCCAGAGTGCACATGGTCCCGGACATTTCTCCCAAAATTTTAGGAGCACGATCCAATCATAAAATAAAGCTTAACCCCAAGAAATTGGTGGGATATTCAATCTCTAGGTAGGCCAAAATACGAATTTATGATCTAGGGTTTCCTACATAAGAGCTCTCTTTCTTCATTTGATGGGATCCGAATTTTGTTTTCAGGAACTTCATATGCAGCGAAAGAGCAGATCTTTGAAGACTTCAACATCTTACAACATCCTTCTATCAAGCATCTATCAAATTCATTCATCCACTTAGGGCTTGGAAGACATTGAAGAACAATAGGAGATTACCGACTGAAGATTGGCTTGTACTCCTCCCTTGAGGGTTGGGTATGATTTCATGTTGTTTTCATGTCTTTACATAAGCTTCAATACATCATTTATTCATGCTTTAGATCACTTTGCATCTTGATTTAGAGCATTTACGTTATCATTTACAAGCAATTAGGGTTTACTTTCTAGGTTGCTCTAGTTTGCTTTCTTGCATTTTAGGACCTTGCACACACACTAGGTCTGCACACACAATACATTTTACAAAACAACTTGGCTATTCATGGAGGTGGAAATCACCGAAGCGGGGGTTTGACTAAGGCAAAACCCTATATAGCCGCCCATACACCCTTTTTCAGATATCATTGCAGGTTTCGGGATTCAGACGATGTCGCGGGATATAGATCCGGAGAGAGAAGGTCGAGACAGCACTCTGTATCAAATTGCAGAGAAGAAGACTGGGACAGGGGCGCTGGGTGCCCTGGTCCTGCCAGGACAGGGGCGCTAGGCGCCCTGGTCCCTGGGACAGAGGCGTTGGGCACCCTGGTCCTCCGGACAGATAGCTTTCAGACAGCTTTCCGATAGAGTTCCAGAGTGCAGAACAGCAGTTTCCGGTGCAGGTTTCAGGACAGTGGCGCCCGCGCCCCTGTCCCGAACATTTTCAGTCTGATTTTGACTCCAGGTACACATCTGCATTCTTATTTCATCCTTGTATTTACAGTTGTTCATTGTTTAATCTCAATTCTGCAATCTTGTTATTAGTTCATACTTGCATTTTGGGATTAGGGTTTGAACTTGCATTACTTGATCTTACAATTTCAACAAGGGAATAGAAATCCTAATAGATATCCTATGGCTTTCTCTTTCACAAAAAGAAGTAGCCAATTGTGTGATATCTCTAGGCTCTTTCGTATTCCGTAATGTGTGTCAAAAGGTAGGATTAGGGCATGTTAACCTAGTCTCACTTTTTCCCACACACAGGTGGATACACTATGTGGTAATGTTTTATTCAGATATTATGCTATGTTAGTTTATGCTTTGATTTGAGATTCAGTGAATGTTGTTTAAGCATTATTTCCTTATTGATGATTAGATGTTAATTTTATTGGGTCACTAACCATGAACTAACACATTTACTTTATGCATGAGATGTGTTATGTATATGTCATCATGTATGTGTGGAAAGTGAATGGGGTGCGAGGAGATGATTTTCTTTCACTCACTTCGGTGAGACATGGAACATCATGATTCTCCTTCGTCGGTGTGTCTACCATATTTGAATGTGTGTGTGTGTGTATATAAATATATATATATATATGTATATACATATATATGTATATACATATACATATACATATATATGTATATATATACATATACATATATAGATATGTCTATACATATATATATATATATATATACATATATATATATACATATGTATATATGTATATGTATATATATATGTGTGTGTGTGTGTGGTTCGGTGATATAGGAATTACAGGTACAAGGTATTGACTTCACCTAATTCCACAAGTTTGAGCATACCTAATTAATCCGATGGAAGTGGAGGAGATAGTCTTAAGGCCCCAAATTTCATCCCTAGCCTTCCTCAATAGTGAGCATTGTCAGCCATGTGTCAACCTTCCCTATGTTGGTATGCGAGTCGTGTCTCTATTTTGTTTTGTTGAGTTGTGTGTTATGCATTTGTAAATTTAAATTATTCTCTTATGATTTTTAATGAGAAATTAATTATTAATACTTTATGGTTATTAATAATTAATGGATATTGCGTTTATGAAATTAAATTATAAATAAATTATTAAGGGCACTTTTGTGGTTAAATAGATTGATCAATTATTTTAATTGATTGTTGATTTATTAGTGAAATTTATACTATGTCTTTTTCATTTGTTTAAAAAAAAAAAAGGATAAAGTCATTTTTACCTTTATGTATTTAAAATCTCTAAATTGTTTTTTTTAGTATGTGAGGAAAAATGAATTCAAAATTAAAATATATATATATAAATGCAAATGTATTGTTTGAAGAAATGAAATTGATTTTTAATTTTCATGAAAAAAAGAATTTGACCTAATAGATTTTTTGAGAAAAAAAAAAACTTCTTTATAATTTGGGGGATTTTTCCAAAAAGGAGAGTTCCTTTTGATTCTGGAAAATTTTGGCTCTTTGTGGTGGATTGAGGATTTTGCTGGAAGTGTGGAAGAAGTTGGGAAGGGTTTGATTTGGGATAGTGTTTGAATTCATCTCCAACTAAGTTGGGAAGGGTTTGATTTGGGGTAGTGTTTGAATTCTTCTTCAATTGTGCATCCGGGAAAGCTTTTAAGTTTGGATTTTAAACCCTTGTTTTTAAATTTTAATGTTGATAACAAATTCTCTGTGATTATTTTTATGTGCTTGTTAGTAAAGGAAATTTGTTGAGAATTTTTGTGAGGAAGAGGAAGTGTTGGAAGTTTATTTTGGAAGTAAAAACTCCCTGATTAGTTGTTTAATTTTTTTTCATTTGAATCTCAAAAAATAGATTGTTTTGATCTGGGTTCTCTTGTTCTATGAATATTTTCTGTTTTCTTTTAAGAAATGCAAGAGAAAGAGGGGAGATTAAATTAGTTATATTGCTCAAAAAAGGAAAATAAATTCTTGTTAATTTTACCCAGATTGGGGAAGTGTTGTTTAAATTTATTTTTTACAAATCTGGGGGTTATGATGTTAAAATTTCATGTTTAAAAAAAAAAATTTTAAAATTGGGTTATGTTCTTAAAATTTCCTTCTGTGAATTCTTTTGTTATGGGCATGTTTTTTTTTTAGCTGCTATTGTTCTTAACAAAAAAAAGAAAATATATATATAAAATTAAATTGTTTTTTTTGGGGGGTGTCCCCATGGGGAGCCACAACTGTGGCTTCCCCACAGTCGGAGCCACAGCCTTGGTTGTGGCTTCCTCACATGTCGTGGGGAGCCACGGGTTGTGGGCAGCCACAACATGGCCTCCCCCACAGTCTATGAGGAGCCACAAGCTGTGAGGTGGACCACCGCATGGTCCCCACACCCCCTTCCCATTGGCTTTGTGTTTTTTTTTTGTTTTTTTTTTAAATTAATTATTTTATATATATATTTATATATTTATTATAGATCTGATATTTTTTTCATCAAACTGAAATTTCCCATTTCTTATTTTCCAAAAATAATATGTATGTATGTATGTATGTGTGTATGTGTGTGTATATATACATTAAATCACTAAATCCATATAAAATTCCAAAACCTCCATATACACATTAAATCGTATATATATATATATATATATATATATATATATATATATATATATATATATATATATATATATATATATATATATATATATATATATATATATATATATATATAATTTTATTTTATTTTTGGGGTAAGTGCTATCAAGTATGGGGATAGTGCCCTATATTAATATTTAAAAAGATTACATAAAATGTCGAGTTAAAAATGGCATATGCCATCCCTTGTAAGCCTATCTACTACTAATTGCCACACAGGGCTTGTAGAATAACAGAAATGCATTCGCCAACATGGATGACCTATATATATATATATGAATGATTTAATGTGTATATGGAGGTTTTGGAATTTTGAAACTTAGAAGTTATAGTCAAACTTGGTCAACATGGATTAGATAGGAAAAACATATATATATTCAAATTTCAATGATGGTGTTTGTTTCATTATATTTGGCTTCTTATTGAGTCATTGTGCAAGTTATTTTGGTATTAGCTAATTTTAGCTTTTCATGCTTTATCCTTGGTGGTCACGTCTCGTGGGTAAACCATATTGCCAGTTGGTTAAACCTATATGCAAGGGCTTATATGACCAAGTGTTTTCTCAGTTGTTTTGAACTTCCTTTGTAAATTGGTTTTGGTACTTTTTCCTTGGAGTTCTTTTGGGAATTTTGTGTAGTGTCATAAGGAAGAGAGGCTTTCGAGTGGGGGTCACGCCCAAAGAGGTTAGCAGGATAACCCCTCAAAAGTTGGATAATTAAGTGACAACCTAAATATATATTAGGGGTTTGGGTAGATTAAACATTAACTAAAGATTAGTTGTACCCCACTCATGGTTGAGTGCTTGTACAGACTCAAGATGCAGTGGGAAGGCCTGGAATGACAAACCAATAACCTTGTCCTCATGAAAGGATTTTTTGGGTCTGCATGAGACTTGGATAGGGTCGGGGGTTCGAGAGAGGCTACCAGGATAACCCAAGATGGGGATCGTAGCCTATGGAGCCCTGCAATGATAACCATTTCAAGCTATGTGATAACACTCTTCCCTTATGGTCACAGGTGTGTAGCTTTGTTGATATCACCTAGAGTTTTACTCTAGAGCCATGTTTGTGATTTTATGATTTATGTGAGTTTACTCGATGTCATGTTAAGACCATGTGTGCATACCTTGTATTATTCTAGTGGGTCTTATTTCTATCTCCTATCACGGTGGGGTGATTTTTTTGAGCCACATGGTCGGGTGGTAGTGCCACTTTCCATCGGGTGTGTTTGTTCCTTCTTACGGGAGTTGGCTTCACAGGTGTTCCAGTTGCTCTTTTGGATTCGAGCATCTCGTATTTCTAGTTGGATCCTACTTGTCATCTTGGATCATTCTTGTAGTTATTGGACCTTATATGGTCAGTTTTATCATTTGTTATGTATGCCTTCATGGCAAGATGTAATTTTAATGTAAACATTATGTATTCTTATGAGACTTAGAAGTTAAGTGCAATGTAATATTATTTCAATCTTGTAATGTAAAATAAATGTATTTAATGAGAATTAGATGGTTAAATGTATATCTTTTATTAGAATCACTAATGTAATGTAATGGAAAGTATCATCATGAATGAAACATAGAAATTTTAACGATATCACATGCAATCGTACGAAACAATCATCGTTTAGTGTAATTAAATTCTTAATGGATAAATTCATCTTATATGGATTAATTAACCTTAAGCAATTTTTAGTTTATTTATGTCAACCATGTTGGGAAACCCTTTTAGGAGTTTAAGTTAAGTCATCTATTTGTGCAAAATTAAATGCATCATTTAGTTTATTAAAGTTTTTTTTTTTAAATTATTTACTCTTTTTCAAGTGTTTTAGTTTAATCCTTTGGGGTTTCCTAGTGTGGCGTTATACAATCATTAAAGGAAAGAACAAATGAATGCTTCAGGCTTACCTATGAGATTGATCAGTTGAAACTTGAGTTGATACAATCAAGGAATAATGGTCAAGAACTTGAAAGACAGATTGTTGCCCAAAGAGATGAACTTGCTACTACAAATGAATACAAAGACAAATTCAATGCTAGCTCAGCAAGGCTTGATGAGATGATAGAAAGTCAAAGACATGGAAAAGACATGCGAAAACTTGGATTTGAGAAAGGTGAATCCTTTGTATTTGGACAAAGCAATGCAAAACCTGTTACAAGCGAGGGTTTTCGTTGCACCAAAAGATCAACCTATCAATCCCCGATACAACCACTAGACTTATAGAATCCACAGGAGGCTTTTAAACCATGTCATGAATCCCCGCGAGGGACGCCAACCTATTGCCAACAATTCCCCTCCCAGCATCACTCGTCGAGGCCTGCATGATTCAAACCTGTGACCACGCTCTGATACCACTTGTTACAAGCTAGGGTTGTCATTGCACCAAAAGATCAACCTGTCAATGCCTGATACAACCACTAGACTTATAGAATCCATAGGAGGCTTTTAAACCATGTCGTGATTCCCCATGAGGGACGCTGGCCCACTGCCAACAAAACCTAATCCCAAGAAGAACAAGAATCCTCCAGTAAGACAATCTAATGCCTATAAATTCAATGGTATATGCTTTACTTGCAATAGATTCGGTCATATGGAAAATTAGTGTAGAAGTAGAATGAATAATAGAATGATGAATAACATGATGAACAATATTTCTACCTTTACCGGTCAATGTTTCAAATGCAACAATTTTGGTCACAAATCAAACATGTGCAGAATAATGAATAACTTTCAGAATAAGAGATGTTTTGCATGTGGAATATTTGGACATATCTCTAACTAATGCATGATGAGACCAAACTAGATGAACTTCAGACCTATGCAAAGAAATGTTGTCTACCGTGCATGTAATAAACTAGGTCACATTGCAAAATATTGCAGAAGCAGAAGTAATGGTCTTGTGAATCAAAGTAAATTAGATGAGAAAGGGAAAGAAAAAGTAGAGGAAATCAAAGATCAACATAAGAAAATGTGGGTGAAGAAGGAAGATTCTGCTACAAAAAATGGCTCCACACGTGAATCCGGTGATGGAACCTCATCTGATAACTAGGACTTTTTGCCTTAGGGGGAACTCTTCATGCAGATTCTAAAGAACCCCCTCTTCAGAGATCTGCAATCGATTTCAAAAGGTTGCGGAAGGCTTAAATCATATATGTAGATGTTATCCAGAATATTTAGTGAAGATTTGATGCTCTAGTAAGTGACTCCATGAAAATCAAGGTAACCAGTTGCAACATTTATTACAATGTAGAATTAGGTTTTGAAGGTTAAAAAGGTATTTCAAAGCTTTATTTTTCATAATGTGATCAACAAAAAGTGCAGAGCAGTAGAGCGAAGAAATTTAGCAACCTAAACAGTGATTACAACAATCCTAAAGTGAATTCCTATGCCCAGTTGTGAATTGAGGTATTTATCCATTTTAAGCTATCACTTTCTGAAAACCCTAAGTTCTCAATGGCATCAATATCTGGAATTGCTATCCCGCTGCTACTAGAAATCAAGGATAGGGCTCAACCTGTTTTCAAGAAACATCCTTTCAAATCAGTCAAGGATGATCCTGAAGGAGCGTTTTCTTCTGTACCTTGTGGCATTCTTCATAATGAGGATATTAGGGCATATATCCACTATGATCTTGAAGAACTCGGTAGTGCTGACATGTTGACCTTGTACAACAATCATCTAGCGGACATCTTGGGGAATCTCAAGTCAGAATATCAGTATTTGTAGGTCAAGGGTTTCTCTCAATTCATACACTTTCTGATATTTGATGAGAAATAATGGATCTGATACATACTCAGTAGAATTCATGATGAATTTATGTGGTTGGATAAGCCTTACAAGATCACTAAGCAAGCAATCTAGGTTGTGACTTGTCTGAGAGCATCCGATGAAGTTCCTAGCTTAAGGAAAATATCAAACAACACTGTGATTATCGCCACCAATTCTCAATTTGATAGCACAGCGATGACAATCAATGACATTCTGGAGCATGATGTCAAGTTTGTATCAATGGTGGTTGGATATAAAGTATATCAGTCAAGAAGACAAAACTGTATCTCTGGTATAATAATATACTCTTCCTATCAGATGTTGAAGGAAGACAAGAGGTATGATTTATGTACGATTCCCTTGAATGAGTTGCTGAGCAATTTGAAGAAAATTAAACAAGACAAGAAGCATACCTTTAAGTTTGGCACCCTTATTATCTATTTGGCTCTATATTTCATGAATGAAATTCCCAATGTTGAAGGAAAGGTCCAATGGGCCTATGACAAGCTGGCTGCTATGCAAATCAAGAAAGGGATTATGGGGAATGGTGATGGCACAATGAGGATATCAACTCTGTGGGGCTATTTCAAAACTTTTCAAGCCACAATGCAGAGCAGAGAAAGAATCCCAAAAGAGATAGTGGAGAAGTATGATAAAACAATTTGCTTCATGGTTGATAAAGACCAATGTCTAATGGAAGCCATAGAGCCAAGTATTGTGTGGATTCTTCCAATGGGTTATGAAGTTGATGATGCTACCCTTGATGCCTATGCTCAACATATGTTGATTCAGCCAACTAATGAGAAAGAAGAAAGATTCGACACTTTCAGAGAAAAAGACCTTAGTCTACATCAAAAATTCTCTAAACCTTCCTAGAAAATAAAGATCAGAAAGGAGGTAGAAGCAATGGAAGAATGGATGGGTCTGACTAAAGAGGAAATGCAAAGAGCCAGAGCTTAGAATATCTTGAGAGAAGAGGATTTGATTAAACCTCAATCCACTCCGGCACCTTCATCCTCCACACAACCTAAGCCTAGTAAATCTGCATCTGTATCCGGTGTGAAGAAACCGGTACCTCCACCGAAGCCCAAACCAGTAGTATCTATCGGTGGAGTGGAGAAGAGGAGAAAAGAGAATCCTTCAAGGCAATATATTGTTGCTAAGGAAGAGACTAAATTAGATGAGGAGGTTAGGGAAGTCAAGAAGACCACTACCTATGCTCAAGTAGTAAGGAAACCATTCGGTGATGCTCCTCCGTCAAAGAAGGCTAAGAACCAAGGAGAGTCATCCGGAAGAGAACATTCCTGAAGATACTTCCATCCTGGAAGTACATATAGAAGTGTTTGGTGGTCAAATGGATCAGCCATCTTTTGAGTAGACTGAGCAAGTACCTACATAAGCTCCTATTGATGATCTAGTAGGAAAAGTCTCTAGTGAACCTACTCAGGACCCGCCTGAGATTGAAGTAATTACAGAGATGATAGCGGATGAGGTAGCCAAAAAAGAAAAGGGAGAAAGTGCAGGAAATGAAAAGGAAATGGAAAAGAGTGATGAGCCCAAAGAGAAAGCTCTAGTGACCGAGAATACAACCTCTATCTTTGACAAGGGGAAGCAAATTATTATTGATGATGACTTTTGACACGGTATAGTTGATCTAAGCACTATGTCACCTCTCCAAGATTTGAAACTTGCTACACAGGCTAAAATTAAGGCTAGTGAAGATCTTTTGAAATCTTAGCCTGAGGACAAAGAAGTTATCTCTTATGCCACTGAAATTTTGCAGAAGATTTTACCAAGTTTTGCTCAGGATTCTTGTGTTTCTCCATCCGCTAACCTAAGAAATATGTTGGATATTGTAAATACACAATTTGATTCTTTTGAAAAAATGGCCAATGAATCTATATAGAAGAACTTCAATGAAATGCAGTTGAAACAAATTTTGTTAGCACTTGAAAGGGATAGAGAAAGTCTAAAAGATGCTATGAAAAGTGTAGAGGAGGCACTAGATGAAGGCGGAAATTTTTCAAGTCATGTTTGTTTTTACCCAAATTTACAGCAAACATTGATTGACAGATTAGGGATATTGAGGGTAAGCTTGCATGTATAGGACATTCTTTTGCACCTCAATCAGTCCATCCTAGCACCCTTGAGGCACAAATTTTGGAATTCATTGATGAAATAAAGGGTTTGTATCATGATAAGGATAGGATGTTGGGTAGAGTTGGGGAATTGAGAAGCTTAATCACTCCCCAGATGGATTCCATGCTAGAAGCTCAGCAGGATGCAATTAATTCTCTAAATAAATCTATGCCATTCAGTTTTCCAAGTTTGGAAATTCATACATTCATGTACAACACCTTGATTAATGTTTTGGAATGTTTTCTGAGAGGATGAACACAATATTTTGATTCCTTGAAGGTGACTTACTCAGACATCTTCAAATTCCTATGATTCATTCATTCATTTGAACATATTTTTGGTGGATTCCCACCCTTTGCCATTGATACCAAAGGGGGGGAGAGAGGGCAGTGAAAAATGGTGTATGCAGTTCAAGGGGAGTCGGATATTTTTTGATTGTTTTCTGACGTTTTTCACCTGTGTTGCCATCAATGCCAAAGGGGGAGATTGTTGGCATTTGATGCCCCGGTGAAGATTGGTGATGCTCGATACATGCAAATTCTTAGGAGTTATCATTTATGGCAACTCAGTCAGTTGTCTTGGTCTGGTATGAAGATTTGGCTAACCAATGATCTGGAATATGTCTTCTGTAATCAGTCTACCTGGTAACACTCTGTTTACAATTCCTGAGGTTGATCTCACTTCCAGTGAAGTAGATTTTGTGTTTGATGATCAAGATTGATTGGTAAAGTATATAGAGATAATAATCATGCTAATTAACCCTCTGGTATTGATTCTGGCACGTGATTGAAGATCCAGTATCTAGTAGAACAACAAAGTAGGTTATTCTTCATATTTGTTGATGTAGTGTGTATCCGGATTCTCTCAGTTAATTTCGGTCATTTCGGTGATTGGTAATGTGTTCAAGGTGATTGGCAAGACCTATAGGAAGCATGTGATCATGTGTTTTAGGTCTGGTACAAAATTTTGATAAGAATTGAAGCCGGCTTGTAGCTACACATTTTATGTTTTCCTATTTCATGAAGTCAACACGATGGAAGTTGATTTTAGTGTATGCGGATATATAAGACTGATTTGGTTAATGATTTTTGGATATGATGATGATGTGGAAAACTTTATTGTACAATTTGAGCATAGTTTCACTTGTGTATTTTTTATCTCAATTGATCGGGTGAGTATAATAGAATAGAGCAAAGCAGAGAAGCAGATTAGTGATAGCAGATCATTTACATTTAACCGAAACTAATTCCTAGCATAATCAGATGTTGTTTACCAGTTCATTTCTTATTGTAATATTTTGTAAACAGATGTAAGGTAGTGTGCCTTCCTCCAGGGTTGTAGCCCTATTTTTGTATCGAGCAGTAAGCTCTAGGCAGTTCGCCTGAATGCAAGTGCGTTCCCCTTTTGTAATATTATTTTGATACTGGCCATAGTGGAATAATATTGTGGGTTCAAATCCCACCGTGTTTTTCCCATTTGGGTTTCCACGTAAAAATCTTGGTGTTATGATTTTGTGGCTGGTTATTTGTGTTTATGCATTTTAGTTTCACACTTATACTTCTGGTGGTTTAAAGTTAAATTAGAAAATTTGTTAACCGGTAGAACACTGATTCACCCCCTCCTCTCAGTGTTCCTTGATTCCAATAGTTACAGGTTTCAAATGGAAAGCTAGTGAGATGGAAAGGATGCTTGTTTAGTCAAGCATGAATGCTTCAATTATTGAAGTTTACTTTGCAAAATCTTTGTATTTTTCTTGTGTCTATTTTTAGATTGTTGAATGAAATAGAATAGAATTCTTTGAGCAACTCCAAATGATATTTTTTATAGTTTGGAGTAGAAGAGAACAAAAGACTAGATTTAACTTCTTGGGATCAAGTGTATTATTCTAGGAAGTTGAGGGTTTGGATATTAGGAAACTGGGATTTTTTAATCTACATCTCCTAGATAGGGTGAAATAGAAACTTCCCAAGGAAGATACTCAATGGACTAATACTTTAGAGGCTAACTACTTGGATAACAATGATTCTCTATATTTTAACTTATGACTCCCTTCTCATGGCTCTAGTTGATGAAATGGATTAATCATGGCAAGTGTTGGCACTTCCAATTTTTTATAATTTGAAGTGCCATTGTATGTTTGATTTGTAGCAATGCACTAAAAAACACCCCTGTCAAATCTGCCAGAGTAGGCTACTTTGGAAAGTCATAATTTGCACCCAGTTGATTGTCATGTGAAATGGCTTTGTAGTCATGTTCATGTATCATATGTAAGTGCATTTTCTAGTTATAGATCCCCAAGATCAAATATGATATATTTTTTATGTCCTCAATTGGTGAGTTCTGAGAAGGTTTTGTTGTCTGCACATTGTCGATGCACCTAGTTGCCCTACTTTGAATGCTAATATCTTGCAACTTGTACATTATCATGAAGTGATCCTTGGTAGTCTTATTACATTCATATAAATGAGTGCATGTGTTCAGTGCTATGACCCCAAGAATTGATTTGATATTTCTTGAAGGTCCAAAGAAATAAAGGTTTGGACATGTTTGATGTCTACATTTGGTCATACTAGCCTCGAAGCCCACCTTTCACCTTTAAAATTTCGCACCCAAGGAGGAATTGTGAAAAACCGTCTAGCAATAGCAATTTTCATGTAAAATTTCAGTATGCAAGCTTGTTCGATCTTGTGGCCTCATGATCAGATTTGATTAGTTTTCTAATGACATTCTAAATGCAACAAAGCCCAATTTAACCACAAAAAGGTGTGCAATCTACTTGAGTGGTCATCTTTGGCAATTAAATTTTTCCAGCTCAAGTGTCTTCATGTGCAAATGTCTTATGTAGAGTGTTTTCAATGACACAAGTGAATATCTTTGCTCAGTTGTGTGGTCTCCGAGTGAGTGTTCATATGGTTTTTAATTGTTTCAAATTGCTACCTAGCCCCAAAATGTGTCTCAAAAAAGTTTCAAATTTCATAAATTTGAAAGCGACACACCAAATATTTTGGTCTCAAATTCCTCCATTTTCAATTTCGTGGTCATCCAAGCTCATCTAGTTTATTATTTTAAATTTTTTCTATTGACTGATGGGTAAAAGCACAAACCTATGTCACACTTTTATAAAGGAACTAATGAACATGACTAAAACTGTTTAACTTCGACCACATAAAAGAGACATTTCTAAATTGAATTTTGAAATGATGTAAACTGATCAAATGTAGAAATATTAATGAAATTTAGGTCTGTTATTATTTAAATTTTTTTGGAAAAAAAATATATATTTTTTTTATAAATTCAAAGACAAATTTTTTATTGCTGAAAATCAGGGGTTCTAGTCGACATCACCAAAAAAAATGAAAACGGACTATATTTTTTCTGATTTTCTTTTTCAAATAAAAAACACAGTGTTAAAAAATTTAGAGCAGTCATGAATGCGAAGAGGAGAAAATTGCATAGAGTGGAGTTACCTACAACACAATTTGGAAATAAATTGAACAAGTATTAACAAAAAAATTGAAAAATCAAAGTCCAAAAATAATAATAAGTGTATAAAAAAAAGAATGTATGCCAAATATTTGACATAATGTCATACATGAAATTATGCAGAAATTTTATTTTGTGGGACAAAATATGTGAGCAAAGCATTGCAGAAACATTTTTAAATCTAAAAAAAATTATTACAAAAGCACGTGGACTATTATTCTCATTAATGTGTTGCAGATAAATATTTTGGAAGGTGAAATATTTCCACAAAGGGATAAAGCGCAACATAGTGAATTTTTCACCAAGATGAAAGTATTTTCATGAGAATGTGAAAAGACATAATATAAATACATGGGGATTTGATGTTTTTTCACAAAAAAGTAAAGGGTTGTAACATGGTAATCATTTCACACAAAAGTGAATTTTTTTCACATGGACTTTGAGCCAAGAGTAAAATGTTGTAATTAAATATTTTTCATAAAATGAAAAAATATTTTCATGAGGACAGGCAAGTAAGAGTGAAAAGGTGTAGTTGCAAATAAAATAAGCTAAGGAAAATAATTTTATTAGCAAGAATATAGTGTTGTAGATTATAATTTTCCACCAAAAGTGATTTTAATTTCACGGGAAGGCATGACGAAAAATGATAATTATTTCAGATGCAAGCAAAGGAAAGGAAAATGGAATTATTGGGATTTTCTGAAGTTGTCAAGTGTCAAATAGGAGAATAAAGACAAAGAATTTCATTTGCAAACAGAATAAAGATGTGGATTAAAGGGCAAGCTAATTAGTTTAAGGCTGAATTGAGAATGCCATATTATTATTGTAATGCAACAATGATTTGAGGATCGCTAATTGTGTTTTCATGTTGTTATTAACTCGTTGTTTATTTTTTACTCTACTCAATGGACAAGAAACATGTCTAATAGGTTTTCTCGTGCAAACCCTCAAAGGATACAAAATCAATCAAATTATCAAATCCTTTTTATTTCCTATTGTTAGTGGTAGGTTTGGGGCTACAGTCTCTATTCCCAATTGCTAAAATAATGATAAATGATGAATATTTATGTTATATTTAAGGTTATTTAGATTTTCCTTGGTAAATTCTCATTGGAAATTATCTACTATAAAACACAATGTCTAAGCATAGAATGTAGTAGATCATTTGGGCATTGTTTAGGGAGACCCACCTTGGTCCTATAGAGCCAAAAGAAGGAGACATCAATATTTGATTGATTATCATTCGTTGGCCACAAATCCAATAATCTATTGATAAAACTTGACTAATTCTTAGGAATTCTTGGACAATTAGTTGGGAACCAACAAGGAGAACGATTGTCTAAAGGAATTAAATTGAATATAGTTGATTGTGGAAAGGTGTTATTGTTGGATAATAAGTAGTTTTTAGACTACCTCTTTCCTCCTTGGATATTATTTTCCCCTTATGTGAGATCCTTATAGGATCCATGAGAAAGGAAATAGAACATTATTTAGAGCATCAAGGGTTGTTCAATATTTGGAAAGATCTAACCCTTATCCTTGTCAATTCTAAGATCCTAAAAATTAATCAACATAGTTCTCAACCGATTGAAAGTATTTTTTTATGGATATTTTGATATGCATACCTCAACTAGGATAAGGTACTAGGTATCTCACCTCCCCTGGAAGCATTCAAACCCCCAAAAATGGAAAAATGACTACCTTGAAGTCCTTGTAGCCAAGTCTTAGCCTGCAAGATAACTAAATTGTTTATCGTATTTATTACTTATACAAAGGAATCAAAAAATTATTTTTCTAGATTCAAATATAACAGTTAGATCTAAAACATAGGGAATTTATACTATTTTCAACCCAAATATTATTTCTCGATCTTGCTTATCAAAAAATACTAATAGTTGGAAATAATATTTATTCATAAGATATGCAATACAGGTGATGATTGTTCCTAATCACTATTTATTAAAAAATAGAAAAAGATAGGATGAGAAAAGAAGTTTTGCGATGATTGTTTATAAGAACTTTGTTTGTTGTGTTTGGTGCACTTGCACATTCTATTTTCATCCAAGAGTTTTTTTGTGTGTATCCTCTCTCGTCACATGTTAGTGCAAACTTGGGTGCAAGAAACACATCGACACTCTTGTTTTTCAATAGAGAGGCTTGCTTTGGGATTTCATCACCCATTTTTTTGACCTCAAGCATATTTTTTGGTGGGCTATATAAATGGGGGAGAATGCAATTTGTACCCCAATCTAGCAACATCATCTCAAGAATTCTTGGGGCCTAATTTTGTCTCACATATGCCTTTGTCTTGTCATTGATGCTAAACCCTTTTGTTTTAGAAGTATAGAATCCGGAAGTTTACCGAATGCAGTATTTTGGGTGAAGTGACGGTATGAGTTCGAAAGCTATGTGTAGAATGTTCATGTAATGTTCTGGAAGTATTTCAATTTTTGTTTACATCATCAGTGTTTTCCAAAAGTTTTTTTCATGTATCGGTCATCGGTCTAGCTATGTATTTTGGTTCGGAGCTTTTTAGATTGGATTGAGTTTAACACATTTCATATTTTTGGGTCTAGTTATATATTTTGAGTCAGGATCATGTATACACATTATAATCTTCTTTTGACTGACTTGGTGAGATCCTTTCATTCCAGATGATAAGTTGTTGAAAAGAACATACACGTATGTGTTAGAGGTGTGATAAAGATGAAAATGTGAGTGTGATTTGATGCAAGGGAGTCTGTATAAAGATATGATAGTACAAAAATTATAGTGGATATAGATGCAGTAATTTAGAAGGTGTGATGGTTCAGATATTTCTGTAAGAGCAGATTTTTGTGCTTTAATAATGACTATAATCAGCATTTTGAGATGCTTCTATCTATACAATTTCTTTTCTAATTTGTAATTTTGTATCTTCCCTAAGTGCAGTTAGCTTCATGTTTTTAAGTCCCTTTTGTATCTTGTCCCATGAACAGCTAGCCTTGGTGTGCAAGTTCAGAGCAATTAGCTCCCTTTTGTAATCATTTCATATAGTGGATTATCTTGTGGGTTAACTCCCATTGTGGTTTTCCCTAGTTTGGGTTTTCCATGCATAAAATCTTTGGTGTTCATGTGTGAATGATTTATGAAGTTCTTGTTCATATGCATATCTAAAGTAATCTTGTTATAGTTTTTTTGGTTTCTAGAATTTTTAGATCATGTCGATTCAACCCCCCCCTCTCAGCATCTGGTGTGTGTTCAACAAATTTAGGATGAAAAGTGATGGGACTTTGGTTTGCGCTTAGGTCATATGTTTGTAGAAAAGCTACTATTCAAAGATTTCCCCTACTATGAACCTTTGTTTCAAAATCCTTTAAGGCCATCAAACATTACTTTAAGCGGTGCACTATTGCTAGGAAGGGAAACTCCTCACATCGGGACTTTGTGCAATGAGATAAAAATTTAGGGAATGTTAGTCCTCCAAGGTAAGAGGTGTATGGTGGTACATGATTGTAGTATCCTAAAATGTACTCACCTACAATTTTGTCCTAACCTAGACATCACTTTGGTGCTTTGGCTTCTGAAACCTGATTGAAGTGTTGATTCTACTCACACCACCTGTTAAACTTGATTTTTAACTATCTCCACAGTCTCCCCCCAAGCTTCGAGCCCTGATTTATAGGACCATGGTGTTGAGAACCCTAGTCCTAAATTGGGACCATGGCACCCAACACCATGGTCCTCTTAATTAGGGCCCATCTTGGGGCCTCATAATGGTCACATAATTTGAGCAGGAACCTAGATCTTGTGTGGGCATACTCCACAAAATTAATTTAATTTTTGGGTAGACGAGTATAAAAGGAGGTCTACCTCTCTCATTTTAAACCTAATTGATCAATTTATCATCCTACACTCTAGCAAATTCAAGTGAGAAAATAATCAATCATTCATCAAGCATTGGAGTAGAAGTGAAGTCAAGTTCAAGCATTGAAGATGGCATTCATTATCAATGTTTTATGAATACATCCTACCTAAAACCCCTAATTTATTTGTGTGAAGAAAAACAAAACTTCATCAAGGTAAACATTGTGGTTTTTAGCATTACATTTCAGATTCAGTCTTTCCCTCAAAAGAAAAGTACTTTACTTCAATCTTTCATTATATTTATCAATTCAATTTCATGATTAATTCCAAAACAAAGGTTTGACCTAAGGAAAACCCATATTCCCAACATTTTTCCCTTTCTTTTTGTGTGCAAGAAACAAGTGTGGACATGTACTCAAGAAATCCGACAGAGTCAATAGTGATGAACATGTGGACTTTCGACGATAAAAAATTTAGAGGACCAAGGCGAATCTGTGCTACTTGGTCCTGAAAAAATAGGTCAAGCTTCTGGGAATGGGTCTAACACACCTTATTTTGCCTAGATCCAAGTTTGTGGCTCAATGGGATATCTATAGCTTATGGTTTATGTCAGATTGCTTCAATTCTTCATTGCTTTTCCCTAATTTCACAATCAATAAAATTCAACTTAAGAAAGAGGCTAATAACAACCCTAACCTAGTTGAATTCAATCATAATCTTAGTCTCTTTCCCACAAGGATTGAGCCTAGATCTATTGGGCTCAACCCTCTTTCAATATATATGTGTTAGTTGGGCTATTTAGTGGTTTTATTATCTTAAACCCTAATTCCTAATTTCCATATATGACATTTTGGTGAACCCAACATCTTGCATTCCTAATTCCAATTTATCATCTTAGATATGATCTTGTATGCATTCTGAAACTCAAATTTGCACTCATAATTGTTATTCTACATTGAATTTTATAAATTTAGAGGTTAAATTCATTAAAAAAAACCTAATTTATCATTCTAAAATTAACTTGCAGGTTGCATAATTTTTAAAGTATATTTTTATATCTAATTATTATGCCATGTCATGTTATGATCTAAAGGAATATATCATTCAAAATCACAATTCAAATTACTTAATTAATTGGTTAATCAATCATTGTTTTCAATTTGTGCATTCAAATTTCCCTCTTTTTTGCATGATTTTTGTTACCATTATCCTACATAGAATATTCCCATGAGAAGAAGTTGTAGAATTAATGCTTCTCAAGGTTTAACCACTAAGGGTATGGAGCCTCAATTAGATCACTTATTTCATGATAATGTTGGTGCATCTTCTAATCCAACTAATGACATCATTTATACCCATTCTCCTCATAATTCTCATGATGTGGATGACTCACTAACTAGGTTTATTGTTCACCAACTAGACAAGATTGACAATGAATTTTGAAATCTTCAACAATGGATGAGTCAAAAATACCCAGAAAGTGAGGCAATCCCTTTACTTCAAGGATTAAATAGATTGGTACAAATTGATAAAATTGGTGTTGATTTGTTACGTGTCCTTGCTCATATTGTTTTGATTAATTAAAAACAAGTTTTTGGACGGAACGCAGAACCTTGATTACAAAGAAGAAGAAGGATAAAGATAAAGCATTAAAGTGGCAAGAAATAACAGTGCCTGGACACCCATACAAAGATCAGATCCCGAAAAAACAAAAAGGGATCACAAGACAAAGAGAACAACACAAGACAGCCTAAGGACAACACAAAGATAGCACCCAGACAACACAAAGACAAGGACATCTAGATGTTTCTTATGATTTCTTCTGCATGAACCACCATCTGCTTCATATTGATCACAGAGTTCTTCATATCATCGAGCTCTTTTTCCTTGATGCCCACTTTTTTCCAGGTGTTGGCCATTGTTCTTTTTTCATGACCCATCTTCTATGTTTGTTCCTTCTCATCTTCTTTACCTTTGATCTATTCAAATTTGTTTATCAGCATGTTAACATGATCAACAATGGCTTTAAGAATCTAGAAATTTTGCTCAGCAATCTTCTTCATAGTAAGCTCCATCTTATCCACTCTATTGACCAGGTTGTTCAGGTTAATTTCCAGACCTTTATCATCTTTGATTCATTCCAGCTCCTTCACCTTCTTTTTCATTTCCATAATTTTATTAACCACTGCCTCAATATCTTCAGCCTTGTTAATAGCCACCATTAATTCTTTGGCATTCTCAGAGAGAGGCTTCTCACCTATGTTTTCCCTTTTGATCATATTGAGATCATTCTTCAAGTCACCAATCTCTTTTTCCATTTTTCTTATGACCTCATAGAAACCCTTGATGCTATCATTACCTATGGCACCTTGGCAGACATTTTGGTTGCCCATGTTGTTCTCCTGATTGTCATTCTGCATTCTCTGTGTGTTCAGTTTTCCCCATGGTGAGATTCCCACATTTCATCTTCCTCCTTACCCTTTTTCTTGTCCATTTTTTCAACCTCAAAGTCCTCATCAGAAGAAATAATAATCTTCCTTTTCACCTTATTTATCCCCGTACTGGTCTTCTTTCTCCATTGGGTTTGTTTACCCATTCCCTTTCTCTTCTTACTTATTATGATTTTATCATCAAAAAACTCCTACTCAGAGTCCGAGAGGTTAGAATCCACAGTAGTCCCCTTGCTCTTTCTCTTAGTCTTCCCCTTGTTGCTAAAATATTTAGACTCACCCTTTGTTTCAGAATAAAGATTGAACCCACTATCCTTACTTTCAGTCTCATCATCCCTAATTTGTTTGCCTTTACTAATGGGTTTCTCAATAATTTTCCCTTTCAACATCTTATAAACTAAAACCATTAAACCATGGTGAAGGGCATGATATCTTTGAGAATCTTTCTGCTTTTCACAAATAGTATGGTCCATAGAGCAAGCAAGATAGTAAGGCAAGCTAACCTTATCACCATGGAAAAAGTAGTTGAGCAGCAAGAAGTGATTCCCATAAGCCCTTGTGAATCTCCCATCCAGAGTAATGTAGTTGATGGTGGCAAACAACACAAACCTCCATGGCCTACAAATACTCTTAGGGGAATAGTAGGGGTTATCTGCCTTAACCAATTTCTTTTTTCACCATCTGTGACAGGAAACCTATCCGCAACCTTGTCAGACACACTTCAATCTCTTTAAAATTTCATATCATCTTTCACCATACCTGTAACTTCCACAATGAAACCAATATCATGCCAATCAAAAATTGTGTTGAAGTCCTTGGTTACTCTCAACCCACTTTTCAATCTAATCATTCCATTCCTATGCCTACATCCTTGCCTAGTTTACCTAAATTTACATCTTCTATCACGGATACTTCCACACAAAATGTTTATCCTAAACATGTTAGTCATGGGGAGAACCATATTAACAAACATTCTTACATATCTCCTTCTATGAGTCTTTCATTTGTGAGTCTTACATATATCCTTGCTCATATTGTTCACACCAATATCATGCCAATCAAAAATTGTGTTGAAGTCCTTGGTTACTCTCAACCCACTTATCAATCTAATCATTTCATTCCTATGCCTACATCCTTGCCTAGTGTACCTACAGTTACATCTTCTATCATGGATACTTCCACACAAAATGTTTATCCTACACATGTTAGCCATGGGGAGAACCATATTAACAAACATTCTTACATATCTCCTTTTGTGAGTCTTTCATTTGTATCCCAATCATCTCCCATACCAACACACCATATGTAGTGCTCCACCTGATTATTCTCAACCTCTGCCTACATATAACAAAGTTACTCCTCCATCCCAATCCAACATGTCCAATTTTAATCCATCCACTGAAGCAACCATCAATAATCTAGCCCAATTTTTTACATCCCTACAACAACAATTGGCTTATGTTGGTTCCCGAAAATGGATTTACACTACTACAGGGCAGGACCAAGCTGATTCCTCTGAATACCTATGGAAAGCCACTTCCAACTGTCAATATCCTCTAGGCTTGGACCAACTACGATAAGGATTTTCTGCAAATCCTTCTACACTTTGGGCTCTAAAAAATCCGGGAGGGTAATCCCTTCAGTGAACTTTCTGATCTCTGCACCACATTTAGGAATTCATTGAAAAACAAAGTAGATTATCTCGCAAAAGGGCTCGAAAGGAAGGGAGAATGCTCAAGGATGTAAAATCCTTCAGTGATCCTCAACCTAACCGGAGCATGAGACGGGTGGGACAATTCAGAAAATACATGAAAACTTAGTAATGATGTTCTTATATTTAAAAGATTTTTGACAAGTCACAAATAAAATAGAAAATAAACCAAAAACCTAATGACATCTGCTAGCAAGTACTAGTGCCTTATCCATTGGGCTACAGAGTCTTTGAAATATTATTAAAATTTGATAGAAACTTATCTAAGAGATTATTTAATCTTAAACGGTACTGCCTTACAATATCATTCCATTTGCAATCTCTTACCCAAACTACTTATCAAATCTTGGTACAAGCATTATCTCTTTGTAAATTCATTCAAGCATTTTTAATTAACCCCTTGGATTAAAGCACGGAATGGAAAAATATATACATCATAACAATGCAATAAGTAAATGAAACCCTTGATTCCATTAAACTCAAAAGAAAATAAAATCACACATGGGAGAGTAAAGATTTGAGAATATATCTGTATTAATCTCATAAGCTATCCTCTATCAAACAAGAGACAACATTTCATTTACAGAATAACCCACTTGAAATATGAAACTGGCAACTATTTCATTGTTTCTGCTCTGCAAAAATGACATTAAAGTTCCTTCTATTTTTCAATGACTTCCCAAAACTATCGGAACCTAATCTTGCAGACCGAACCTACCTAAAGAGACCCTCTTTAGAAATTTTGTAACCCTAACTTATGGCCTTGATTTCCCATTTATAGAAAACAAGGGAGCAACAAGCTTTAGGCCTAAAGACACATGTCACCAAAAGTCCAAGCTAAGGAGGTTGTACGCAATTCTGTTACAAAATATTCTTTATCCATACGCTAGTACCCGTGATGAGGTGGAACCGAAATCTTCAATTGATTATTGGTAGAAACAAAAACACTTTAGTCATCTTGATATTAACCTGACACCTTTGGATGGACCCTAAGATGCTCAGTTTCTTCTACATAGTGTTTCCCTTCTTGAAAAGGAAAACAGATCCTGGCAAGAAGTAAAATCGTCCCCGAATTAGAGGAAGATCTCCAACCTTTATGCCCCGGATCAAAGGAAGTGGAAAGAGGAGCTTGAGGGTAAACATAATATGTTGATAAGGCATTGCAGCTTCCATGTCATTGCAGAGACGACTTGCTTCCACTCATTACTCAAACAAATCCTTCTTTCAGTTCCCTGTGAGCTCCTTCCTCAAACACTCTGCCAATAATTGGCAGAGTAAGAACAAAGGATATGTCATGGTGGATTTTTCTAATAAGAAAAGGATTTCACACCCCCTCTGACAATCCTCTGAACTTTCACAACCCCTTTGACAATGAGAAACCTCATACTAGAGAAAAAACATCCATCTAGTGTCAAAAAACATGCAGTGACTCCATGCATAGTCCTGTTCAACCACCATCTTCTTTACTGATGAAAAATCGCTCTCGGAAAATGAAGAAGTTTATATCCTTTTCTACCCATTTATCACCATCCTAGTAAATTTATAATCAGAATTCAACTCAAAATGGTGGTGCAAATCCATGTGAAGAATCATCATCCTGATATTTTCAGCTCATCCTGCCAGCTATGGATTCTAGTAATCATGCCTACAACCTGCTCATCCTATCTTTCTCACACGGGCCACAACCAATACCTTTAATGATCCTTTTTTAAATTAGTTTGAAATTGAGTCACAGATCCTACCCATCCTATCAGATCAAATGATCATTAATGGTCCATGTGGCAATTGACCTTCCATCAAGGCTTGCGGACTCATAAAAACCATGACAAATCAATGGCATATCATCTCTTAACCCAATACTATCAGCAGCCCCATCGTAGGTCTTCCCGATCATCCTGGGACACGTGGCATCATCTCATGATGTTGCAGTCCATAACCTTCTTTCAACTTATATCCCAGGGATACGAGGGTCATCAGATATGTTCACACTTTACCATTCAGACACAGTGCCCGTCAACCTTTTTCAGAATTAAAAAATGGGCACCTTTTTGCCTAGAACATAACATCATCGTTCATTTGCAACATGTGCTAACAGATAGGGCCATGAGTAAATTGATATATACCGCCCGAGAACCAGTAACATGAGGTTTTGAAAAGTTACACCGCTAGCTTGCCTTTTTCCACCAAAGACATGTGGCATCATCTCGTGATGTCGCGATCTTTATCTTCCCTGCACTTTCAACTATGGGGAAGTGCAAGCCCTTAGATCTAACTTGCCTTTATCCACTACCTGAAATACTTAGAAATTTTGGACTTAGAAAAATATGATGGGTGCGGGCACAAATATTAAAATGAGACCGACTACAAGGAAATTTTTCGTGTAGCCTAGGAAAATCATTAGATAGATCGGTCGAACATAACTTAGCGCTTAGAAAATAAAATGGTCCCGCCAATAGTAACCAACCCTTGGCCTTAAGTGGGAAAAGGTAACGATAAAATATGACATGGTTAGGGTTTTTTCTTTACAAGACATAGTCGAACATTCACAAACCCTAGACCCTAGACCTTGAATTTTGATAGAGGACACACTAAAACCAGAACGATCAATATTTGGGCTTGAAAATGAAAATTCTTGCGCAATCATTTTTAGGGCTATCAGTGGCTCTAGTTGGGGACGTTCATTTAACAGAAATGATGCGAGAAACCAGAATCTTTGGTGAAGCAGACCAATTGCAAAGCAGACCAAAAAGAAGTTACCTGGACAGGGCAACTTCAACAGAAATAAACTACACTACCAAAGAAACCTAACTAATGCTCATGGATAACAACTACTTTAAGAAAAGTAGAGCATCAAAAATTGTCCATGAACATGCAATTCAAGAGGGAGTTATTAATCATCCCATTGGGCAGAGAGTCAAAAAACATTACTCTACCCCAAGTTGCTTGTGGCCTGTAGGTCAAACCACATGTGATGGCCCAATACCATTTGTCAATATCAACCAATGTTTCCCTCGATAAAAATTGTAGTTATGATCATATTGCATCTTGAACAATCTAGAGATATCACTGATATATAATTGTTCATCCCTCTGCATGTCATAAAAACCTTTATCTAGGTGCACCCTCCATTAATCTGAACCTTATCACCAGGCATTGCTTGAAATAAACAAGACCCATGCTCAATGTCTGAAATAAGAATATGTTGATAACAAGATTCAACAAGTTTCATGACAGCCCCATCAAGCTGAAAAGGGAACTGAAACACTTCATACTCTATTATGCAACTGGCATCATGAAAATTGGTTTGCACCTCCATAGCATGTTCACCATTAAAGAATTCTTGCAAACATAGTACAAATTCATTACAAATATCAAAGGAAAAACTCTCCTATGCTAGTCCATCCAACATAACAACTATTTTACAAATATCTATATATGAACAGTCAATATTTGAAAACCATTCTAATTTACTTATGTCTCCCATTGACATAGTCATTGGTTCTTGATCAACATTGTGTGCATTCGGATCATTGTATCATGAAGAAGCATCATCATTCACCTTTTCAACAAAACTATCCTCATGCACAATAAAACATTCTAATCCTAGTTTCAAAATGTCATATGGAGCAACAAGGTAGCAATATTCTTCATCCATTTCATAGCCTTAGTCAATATCAATGAACTCCACACTCTCATATTCAATGTTAGCATTTGTAACATCAGAAAGAAAATCACCCTCACATTCAAAAGTCACAAATGTTTCTAAATCAATTTCAAAAAAATCCTCAAAATTATTAGGACAACAGGTTTCAGTATAATCTATTTCATCTTTTTCAATCCCCCATTTTTCACATGAAGCAGACTCCTAGCACAAAGCAGATTCACTATATGGTTGATCCCTAAACTGGTCTGATGTAATTTCCTTACTATTTGTTAATTTCTGAGTCCTTTCATACACAACTATTTGTAATGGAAAATTTAGTTTGTAACTATTCAAAACATTATTTTCAAGGACACACACCTCAACCAACTTTTCATGCACATTACTCTGGATGGATCCCTGTGGCATACACACAAGTTCCAACCTACTCTCATCATTTGAACATGCCACGCAACTTTCTATCTCACAAACATTATCAGCAAAAAATGATGGCATCTCATCATCTGAATTTTCGTTATCATATATAACTGATTCCTGAGAAATTAAATTCATATCATTAAAATCTTGCATACTTGCATATGCTTCAGACATACAACTTTCCAATTCTTCATACTCACTTTTGGATCTATCTGAAACAAAAGACTACAGATGAATCTCTTGTGGGATCTCCTTCCTGGAACAACTATTGTTGTTGTCATTTGGTGGAGTGACTAACATCATCTCCACCTCTATATCAATTATGTCATATAATTTCTTACTAACCTTTTCTTAATTAACGTGAGGAATAATTAACATGAGGAATATAAATAGCTATCATCAAAGAAGAAAGGGAGGAAAAGGAATGGAGAGGAGAAAAGAGGAGAAGGGGAATGGTCGGGCCCAAAATTCATTTTTTTTGGGCAGGAGAACTAGTTTAGCAGTAGGACAACATGCAGCAGAAGATTCAGGGAGCCCTTTGGAAGGGAAGAGTTTAGATGGTAAGGAACCTGATGCTCATTTGGATTTGGGGGACCCAGGTGGGGGTCCCAGATCATGAGAGGAGCACATAGTAGCAGACAAGGTGAATGGTCAGGTTCGAAATTCAAATTTGGGAGGCGGTAAACCTGAAGTAGTTTCAGGACAACAGGTGGCAAGCGGTTTAGGGGATCCTATGAAGGGAAAAGAATTTAATGGGAAGGATCTTGAGACCCCTTTTAATTCGGGGAACCTAGAGGGGGGCCCAGATCGATTGGACACATTGGTAAATGGTCCTCTCTATTTGGTATCAAACCCAAAGGTATGTCGTCTTTGCCTTCGGTTAAAAATATTTCGAATGCTTCGTAGGGAAAGTTTGTTGTTTCCATTCTAGATCAAATTATAGATCAAAATATTGCTCAGATGGAAACTACTCTAATAGGCAAATTCTTTGGGACAAGACCTAACATTGAGGTTGTTCGTGGATTCGTAAAGAGAAAATGGAATTTGAAAGGTCGGCTTGATGTGGTCGCTATGAACAAAGGATGTCTTTCCTTTTCTTTTTCTTGTGAGGAGGATCGTAGAAATATCCTTTGCAACAGTACCTGGGCGATAGGTAAATATTTAATGTATATCCAGAAATGGTATCCTAATGCGGGTAGAGATGATAAGTTTGTGGTCCAAGTTCTAGTCTGGATAAAGTTAATTGGGCTTCCTATGGAATATTGGGAGGAAGATGTGTTTGTTGGGATAGCCAACACTTTTGGGGAGCTTATTGCCATCGATCTGGTTATGACATCCAGAAGAAGACTTATTTATGCTAGAATTTGTGTAGGGGTTGGGCCCGAAACGGATATGCCAGAGGAAATAGACATAGAATCAAAACTAGGCAAATGGATGCATAATATTGTTTATGAATCAATCCCTTTTGCTTTCTTTCACTGTAAGAAAATTGGGCACTGGGCTAAAAAATGCCCAAGCAATGTGGTCAAATCTCAATCCCAAACTAAAGTATGGAAAAAGGTGGACAATCTTTTGAAATTTTCTCCTTCTGATTGTTTGGATCAAGAGAAACAATCCCAGGTAGGAAGGACAGAGGAGGTGTTAGTTAGAGAATCGAGAAATGAAATGAAAAAAGGAGAGCATGATAAGATCTCCCATCAGGAAAGGAGATAGAGAATAGTGGAAAGGATTCAAATGATGGAGAAAGAAACTCACAAGTCAGCAATCAAAACAAGCAAAAGGATAAGACAAAACAAAATTTAGCTCAGAGTGAGAAATGGAATAGTAGTCAGATGGATAAGGGAGTTAGTCAATCCAAAGATAATAAGGAAGAGGGAGACAATTTTAACTCAGTAACAAAATTATCTGAGTCAGAAAATGGAGCAAGCTAGATCCAAGATGCACAACCTGACAATATCTTTGAGCAAGGGCTCTCGGAGATATCATTAGCCTCCCCAGCTCAAGTCAAATTGACTTTCCCAGAGGAAAATGAACCAATATGGGGAGATGAGGAAGATATAAAAAAGGCTTTGGGAAAGAGTGGGACAAAGCAGGAGGAAGAAGAATTAATGGAGGATAAAAGAAAGAACAAGAACAAAAAAAAGAACAATAACAGCAACAATAATAACACATTCACTAGAAATACCAGAAATAGACTAGGGGATGTGGGAGCTCAGCATACATCACTTGGAAGACATTCAAATGCAAAGAAGAGGACCATGGAAACAAGCAAGAATATAGTAGACAAGACTCAAAGAACCATCTTTGAGGCATGTATTTCTAAAAAGACATGAAGATTATCTCCTGGAACATTCGAGGATTGAATAATCCTCACAAACATGATTTAATTAAAAGTATGATTAGAGACAAAAACCCAGATATTTTTTTGATACAGGAAACCAAAATGCCTAAGGATAAGGTTGAATGTTTGAAAATGTTTAGTAATGGAGGAGTTGGTGGTGGTAGTTTAGAAGGAGCATCAAGAGGTATTTCTACTTTCTGGAATAAAAATAATGTAAAAGGCGAAGTGTTGATTCAAGACAACAATATGGCTTGCATTATATTTAAGCATTTGAAAGAGGGTACTTCATGGGTCTTGACTAAAGTGTATGCCCCAATTACCAAGACTGGTAGAATTGATTTCAGGAAAATCTTATCCTTGTTTAGAAGTAAGTTTTCTAAAGATACCTGGATTATTATGGGGGATTTCAATACCCCTTTGAAGGAAAATGAGAAAAAGGGAGGGAGCCAAACCAATCTGGACAACAGATTGGATTTGATGAAGTTCATCAATAATAAAGATCTCCATGACCTAGATTTGCAAGGAGTTAAATATACCTGGACCAATAGGAGTGGTGAAGACTTAATTCAGGTCAGGCTTGACAGAGCTTTAATTTCTCTGGATTGGTTTAATTCATATTTTTGTTCTTTATCAGCTCATATAAGGGCAGAATCGGATCATTATCTTATGTCCTTTACAGCTGATGCCAAGAAAGGAAGAAGACACTTCCCTTGTAGATTTGAGAGAATATGGACAAAACATCCAGATATGGAAAGAAAAATCAAGGAATGGTGGCAGGTTAGAATTGAAGGAAATGCTATGTACAAGGTGGTCAGAAAGTTGAAATTTGTGAAAGATAATGTTAAAAGATGGAACAAGGAGTCCGTTGGGAACATCTTTTCTTCTAAAGCCACTATTCTCTTAGATCTGAAAGATATCTATGATGAGATTTGGAATAATGGCTATACAAAGGTCTCTAGAGATGTTGAAGATGAGATTCTCATGAAATATCATGACATAATAGCAAAAGAAGAAACTTTTTGGAAACAGAGGTCAAGAAATATTTGATTGAAGGAAGGGGATAGAAATACCAAATAATTTCATATGTCCACTCTGAAACACGAATCCATCAATAGGATATCCCAGATTAAAGTTAATGGTAGAACTGTTGAAGATGAAGAGTCTATGAGGAAGGCAACCCTAGAGTTTTTCTCCAACCTCCTGACTAAGGAACAGAATTTGGACTTGCAAGCTCAAAAGGACCTTATGGACTGTATCCCCTCTATCTTGGACGCAGATCAGAATTCATATCTCACTGCTATTCTATCCAACGATGAGATTTTGAATGTTGTCAATTCCTTTGAAGGTAACAAAGCCCCAGGCCTAGATGGTTTTCTCATGTTATTTTTTCAAATGTATTGGCATATTATTGGAGGTGATGTTTCCAGTGTTGTGATAATTCTTTGGTGCAAGAAGAATTTTGAAAGAATTGAATGGCACTTTCATTGCCCTTATTCCTAAAAATATGGGTGTTGATTCCATGGATCTTTTTAGACTTATCAACCTTTGCAACTCTTTGTACAAGATCATCTCTAAGGTTTTGACTTCTAGAATCTTCAGTCTGCTCCCCTCTATCATTTCTCCCTAGCAAAGTGGCTTTGTCCCTGGGAGAAAAATCTTGCATTCGATAATATCGGTCCATGAAAATATTCACTCGCTCTCTAGTGCTAAAAAAGAAGCCTTTCTTTTGAAGCTTGACTTATCTAAAGCCTATGATAGAGTGGACTGGGGATTTATGATGGATGTTCTCTCTGGTTTTCATTTTTTCTCTAGAAGTATCTGTCTTATTTTGCAATTGGTTTCTTCTACTTTTTTTCTATCTTAATCAATGGGTCTCCTTCCCCCTTTTTCAAATCCTCAAGGGGTCTCAGACAGGGGGATCCTCTATCACCGGTTCTTTTCATTATCATGGCGAAATGTCTAGGAAGGTTCATTGGAAATCTTGTTGAGAAGGGAGAGTTTTGTGGGTTGAAACCTTCTTCAGTAGATCAAGTTTGCTCCCATCAGTAATTTGTGGATGACTCTATTATTATGGGGAATGCTTCAGTGAAAGGCTCTAGGACCTTAAAGAAAGCATTGGATAGTTATGGGACGGCTACCGGTCAACTGATAAATTGGTCTAAAAGTTTTATTTATTTCATCAACACTCCAGAAAGAAGACAAATAAAAATAAGTAATATTTTGGGGTGTCAATTGGGGAATCTTCCAACTTCCAATCTTGGCCTCCCTTTATGTCAAGTCCCTCCTGATGCTTTCTGGGGTGCTCTTGTGGATACATTTTATATGAAGTTAGCTGGTTGGAAAGGCTCTCTTCTCAACCAAGCTGGTAAGGTCCAACTTTTGAAATCTACTCTTCAGAGTATTCCACTTTATGCCATCAGCCTTTTTCAAAATTCCAGCCAAGTTTGTGGAGGCTATTGAAAAAATTCAAAGAACTTTTATGTGGACAGGGGTTGAGAAGAAGAAGAGGATGAATCTAATTGCATGGGAGAAGGTTTGTAAACCTATAAGAAAAGGAGGCCTCCGCCTTATAAGAATAAGAGACATGAATGAGTTTCTTATGGCTAAGCATATATGGAGAGGTTATAACACCCAAGGAGAATGGAAACTGATATGAGACAACAAGTATAAAAGACAATATCCTATGCTTCAAATTTTCCTCAGTGCTAAAGATATCCCAATTGGCTCTAATATTTGGAAAAATGTTTCAAGAACAAGAGATCTAATTGCCAAAGGTGTGAAATAAAAGGTGGGGAAAGGAAACTTCATTAAATTCTGGGAAGATTCTTGGTTGCTTGATTCCCCATTCAGTGAAAGTCCTAATTGGGGCAAATTTTAGAATAAGTGCAAGGAAAAATATGGCACTATGGTGGGTGACTATTGGAATGATGGACAGTGGAAGGAATTATCCCAAGTGGATCCCTCCCTCGGTAATCTAAACAAAATTATGAACTCCATGGTGGTGGTGGATGATGATGATCAACTGATCTGGAAACTTACAGCAAATGGTAAATTTTCTATTGCCTCTCTCTATAATCATTAGTTTTCTAATTTGGAGAGTCCTTGCTGGGCTAAGGCTTGGGTGAAAGGCCTAATTCCTAAAATTAATATTTTTTTCTGGACTATCCTTCAAGATAAAATTTTGACTATTGATAACCTCAAAATAAGAGGAATATATATGCCTAGTGTTTGTTTTCTTTGTATGCAGAATGAGGAAACCATTAACCACTTGTTCTTCCATTATCCCTTCTCTGCTGATATCTGGGCTAGATGTCTGGATCACTTCAATATCAGTTGGGTTTTTCTGGAATCAGTCCAAGAGGTTTTTAATTCTTGGCATCATCCCTTGAGAAATAAGACAATAATTTTGTTATGGAGACTGGATTTACCCCATATTTGCTGGGGAATATGGAAAGAGAGAAATGAAAGTGTGTTCAGAGAGAAGGCATCTAAGCCTCAAATAATTTTTGAGAAAATCAAACAAAATTTAGTGGAGAATATTAACATCATAGGTGGAATAGCCAATCCCCAAGATCAGGATGATCATATTATCTTCAATAATTGGAGATTAAAGGGAAGAGACATCTTTCAGGCTAATCCTAGAGAAGGTGTGAAATGGGAAAGCCCTCCTCATGGCTGGATGAAAATCAACTTTGATGGCGCTTCAAAGGATAACCCGGGAAATGCAGGGTGTGGAGTCATTTTAAGGGATGAATGGGGAAAATGTTAAATCATTAAATGTATCCCTATTGAAAGTCAAACTAATCATGTTGTTGAGGCTATGGTGGATTATCATGGGATGGTGCTAGCAAAGGAAGCCAATTGTACTAGAGTATGGTGTGAAGATGACTCTTTGAATATCATATAACTATTTGAATAAGGTGTTCCCGCCTTCTTGGTCAATAAACAATGCTATTAAAGTAGCAAAGAAAATAAGTCAAACCTTTGATATGTGTGTCTTCACACATGTACAAGGAAGCTAACTCATGTGCTGACTGGGCCTACTGAACTAAAGAAATCATTACTATTAATGGGGAGAGTAAACTTACGTGTGAGGCAAAAATTTTGTTAGATCTGGACCGTATCTAGATGAGGCAACGTGGCATCATCAATCATAATTCCTAATGCTTTTCCCACTTTTTTTTATGAAGGCTTACAGCGGTGGTGATGAGCATTTATTTAATAATCTTATCATATTAACAGGGCACAGATTATGGGTTGTTTTTCAGAGCAATAATAGAAACCAGAGAAGAAAAAATAGAGCACAGATTAGGAATTCCAGAGATTGTGAAGGAAAAATGGGACAGAACAAAAAAAGGTTTGAACCAACCTCATATTCAAATTGGAAGAAGAACAGATAGGTTTGGGAAATTCTATAAGAGGGGGGCTTAAGTGTGTTCATGGAGAGGCTCTGTGGTATAGACCCAATAGTCACCAAGCACTTCATAAAGAATTGGAAGAATGAAAAAGTTTTGGTGGGCACCCAGATGATGATGGTGGATGAAGATATTATTACAGAAGCTACGAGGATGGTGACAAATGGTATTAAGTTCTATAGAGATCGTAGCGTCTCTAATAAGGCAGCGGATAGATTTCCTATCATGGATGGTGAAAATAAGAAAATGGTGAAGGTGGATAACTCCTATCACTCTCCAAAATGCATCTGTAGGCCATGGAGGTTCATGTTGTTTGCTACCATAACCTACATTATGTTGGATGGAAGATTTACGAGAGCTTATGGGCACCATTTTGTGTTGCTCAACCACTTCTACCATGGTGAAAAGGTAAGCTTGCCCTATTATCTTGCTTGTTCCATGGGTCACACCATTAAAGAAATGCAGAAAGACCTTCAGGGCGACCATGCTCTTCATCAGGGTCTTTTGTTTTTAGTGTACAAATTGTTGAAAGGGAAATGCATAGAGAAACCACTTAGAGGTAAAAATGCCAGGGATGATGACACGAAAAGTGTGTATAGTGGTTTCAACTTTGACTCGGAAACTGAAGGTGAGTCGGAGGAGCTTAGCAAAAAGGGGAGGAATAAGGGGAAAAGAAAGAGGATTATGGTTGATTCTAATATATCAGACTTTGAGGATGAGTCCTTTGAGGAAAAATTCATCAAAATCAAGAAAGGTAAGGGAATGGGAAAACAAACCCGAAGGAACAAGAATACCTGCAGGGGAGTTAACAAAGATAAAAAATAGATTTTGATAGCTTCTGATGAGGATGCAGAGGAGGAAAAAAATGACAATGTGAAGGGTAAGGAGGGGGATGAGACTCCAGATGTGGGTTGTGATGAGAATTTGAGTACTCAAGGATTACAGAATGATGGCCAAGAGAATAAAAGGGAAAATCCTAGTTATTGTCATGGGGATAATGATAGTATTAAGGGATTTTGTGATACTATCAGCAGAATTGTGAAAGGTATCGGCAACTTAAAGAATGATATGAATGTTATCAAAAATGCCATGATAGGTGACAAGCCTCTTTCTGAAAATGTTAAAGAATTAGCGGTGGCAATCAACAATGCTGAAGCTATAGAAAACATGGTTGGTAAAATTCATGAAATTGAAAAGAAGGTTAAGGAAATGGAAGGGAATAGAGAGGCGAATAGGCTGGAAACTACCATGAATAATCTGGGCAATAGAGTCGACAAGATGGAATTAACCATGAAGAGGATAGTTGAACATAATTTCTAGATTCTTAAAGCCTCTATGGACAATATGAATACTCTAATTAACAAATTACATTAAAGACAAAGAGGGTGATAAGGACCAGATGGAGAAATAAGGTCATGAGAAGAGAACTAGAGCCAACACCGGGAATCAGGGTAACATCAAGGGATGAAAGATGGATGATTTGAAGACCTTTGTGGATGACATGAAGCAGATAGTGGTTCATGCAGAAGATATTATGAAAAATATTTAGCTATCTCGGTCTCTGCCTTTGTCTTTGTGTTGTCCTTTTTCTATCTTTTTGTTGTCTTTGTGTGGCTCTATGTGTTTTGAGATCCCTTTTTGGTTTGGATGGGATCTGTTGTTTGTTGGGGTGATCAGGCATGGTTCTTTACTGCTTTAATGCTTTATCTATTTCTTGATATATTAAAGGTTCGAGTTCCTTTCAAAAACTTATTTTTAGTTAACCAAAACATGAGGAATAACCACTGTCTAGGACAAGTTCTCTTCACTCACATTTTTGTTCAAAATATTAGTCATAACAGGGTTAATGTGATCAACAAGAGCGTAGATTCTTTGACATTGATCTTTATCTTTTATCTCATACCTCTCTTTGACATCTAATATCTTGGAATAGCATACCCTTGCAAATAGATAACCCTTAGGGATTCCATACCTCAAGTTGTTCTCAAAGCCCATTGTTATCCTATAGGCCTGATGCAAGGTTTTGGGATCCTTGTCTCTTAGTAGATAACTCTCTTCCTCATCAAATGCAGCCAAGTAAACAACTAAACAGACTACATCATTTGGTCTATAATTGCTAGGAATTCCATCCAATGTTCTAGCAAATCTAAGGTTGAAAACAGGAACTAATTCATAACTAATTCTGAATCTTTTCATAACTAAACTTGGACTAATTCTTTCACCAAATTGTTCCATGAATGCTACCTTTAGTTCATCCCATGAAGAGACATAACATATTGGTAGATAAGAAAACCAAACCCTGGCATTTTCCTTCAAAGATTGAACAAAAAGATTCATGAAGACATCTTCTTGATTTATCTCAAAATCTCCCATTAATTTAGAAAACTCCTACAAATGCTGACATGTTGATTCTAATCTTTTCCCACTGAATTCTGGTAGATATTCCCTAACCTTAATAGGAAGGAGATTTGGGAAACCTTGGTACCATTAAAACTCAATGGCTTATATCTTTCCATTAAGAAAGCTCTATTGTGATTTGGCAGAGGTTGCACATTTGCACTTAACATTTCATAGGGAAGTATAGACACATAATACATATTTTCATTCATTTCCCTACTTCTTTCCTTTTCCATAAATCTTAAACTATTACAATGCATAGCTCAAAACATACTTCACCTAACTTAACACAAAAATGTAAAAATTGTGTCACAGAAGTATGTAAGATAATCACTACCATTCCCTTCCTTAGTGCTTTACTCACTTTCTAGGGAACATTTTTACACATAATTTTCATGAAAGTATACTTGACTCATGAAAATCAAAATACTTGGAAATGTTGAAGCTTTTGATACCTTCTTTAACCAGGGATTCGAAAGATCACCCTCAATTCTTCAAATCTTTAACACTGATCTCAGAAAAAGTCGCCACCTGCTAGCGAAGGACAAATTTTTAAATAGCTCAAATTTCTTCATAGGACAGATTTGTTTCAAACCAGCACTGCAACACTTCCTTATCATCATATGGCATCATTTGGATGTTAGACAATTCAAATAACTAGAAGACAACTGAGAGGGGGGGTGAATCAGTTATCACATATTACCGGAACTATTAGAAATTTAAACTTTAATACCGGAACCCAAAACATTAATACCAGAATAGTAGTTAAACCAATTAAGCATAAACAATAATCACATAACAAATACCATCCACATGACACCAATATTTGTACGTGGAAAACCCGATAAAGGGAAAAACCACGGTGGGAAGCCTACCCACAGTCAGATAATACTTCTGCAGTAAGTATGTAAATTACAATTGAGGGGCCTGCACTTGCAAGAAGGCCAACAACCTAGAGTGCAATGCCCATCACAAAAGGAGCATCATTGACTACATATAAATCCAGACTTCAATCCAGAGAAGTGTTGAACTGCAAATGATAGCATCTTCTATGCCTGAGTACAATTATGGATAAGCTCAATACCGGAGGACTAAATCCTCTTACAGAAGCCCAATTCGATCTCCAATGATCGACCAACTCCTCTACCTAAATGATATTACATTATTCACACATGGCATTCCTTGACCATGACCTCTTACAATAACCATGATGATCTACAATGAGATCTTACATCTATATATATAAACCCTCAACCATAAACACTTAGGTCGGCCACCAATTAATAAACCAATTACATAATTACAAACCATGTCAGCCCTAGACCAAACAAATAATATCCAACACATAAGACATCCTATAAATACATCGAGAGGTCTAATCCACACGTTACATTAAAGTCAGTCCATAACCTAGATCAACTGGGACCCAATATAGGTCCACATGCTTCAGCAATGATCTCCATTCGCGAAGTCTCGAGCATGATCACCAACAGCATCATGGAACTCCACCAGAAGTTGAACCAACACCACTTATGCAATTCATTGAATATTTTCATCAAAAGCTCTATCGGTGAAACCCTCGTCGGAACCAGAAACCAAGCTTCTAAGGAAGCAGGATAGCATCCAATCACTAAACCAAAACCAACTGACCAAATATGAGCATGAGTATCATGAACAAGCCAATTCCATCACCAAACTATACTAGATCCTACCGGATCATGCAAGATCCAAGTCAACCAGAAACCACTCAACCTATCGGGACTAGAAGGGTGTCGGTAAAGCATCCAAAGAGCTAGTGTTGGTATCAATGACAAAAAATCAATGCAACACATAATCAATTCCACCAAATGGCCAACAATCTCTCCCTTTAGCATTGGTGGCAACACTAGATGTGAAAAACATCTAAGTACCAGGAAATGCCAAACAAGTCTCCCCCAATGGAAGACATCCAACAATCTCCCACATACAGCTTTGAAGTAAAGACAAAAATACCCCTCTAAAATAATCTCTATAAAGCTCTGAATTTCTCCCCCTTTCTTTTTCTTTTTCACTTTCTTTGTCTTTTTCACATCAATATCACTCCCCCTTTGACATTAATGCTAGAAATCTGACAAAAATATCAAAGCAAAAACATAAACTACTGAATTACAAAGCTGACTACTCCTCCTGAGCAATAGCATCCCACATTAGTGCCAGAATGAATAGTATCTCTAATAATGCATGTTGGACTGATGCCAAACCGCATCAATCAAGTCTCTACCGGAGGGGCAGAAACACCCAATCTGTCTCTCAAGTTCTCAAATGATTCCTTGGGCAAAGGTTTAGTGAAAATATCTGCAATCTGCTCTTTAGTGTTCACATAAACCAATCTAACTTCATTTTATTCCACCTTTTCCTTCAAAAAGTTATACTTTATAGATATGTGCTTTGTTTTAGAATGAAATACCGGATGCTTTGATATATCAATAGCAGCAGAGTTATTATAGTGAATAACTACCAATGCATCACAATCCACCTATATATCCTTCAACATTTGCTTCATCCATAAAACTTGTGTAAAGTTAGTAGTAGCAACAACATACTCAGCTTCAGTAGTAGATAAAGAAGTACATGATTGTTTCTTGCTAATCCATGAAACCAACTTCTTTCCAAGAAAGAAAGCTCCACTGAAAGTGTTTTTCTAGTCATCAACATCTCCAACCCAATCAACATCTGTATATGCACATAAAGTAAAGTTATCATCCTTAGGGTACCATAAGCCATATTATCACTCTAAAATATTGAAACAATACAGACAACATTCATAATGTCAGGCCTAGTCTGAGTCAAATAAAGCAGACCTCCAATCATAGATTTGTATCTTGTAGGATTTATCGGTGCACAAACATCTTTTCTTGTCAATTTATCACTTGTAATCATAGGAGTACTTACCGGTTTAGAATCTTCCATACCAAATTTCTTCAACAATTCCTTAGCATATTTCATTTGACAAATGAAAATACCTTTGTCAGTGGGAGTAATCTGCAAACCTAATAAAACTTTCATCTCACCAATCATAGACATCTCAAATTCTTTCTCCATATTCTTAGAAAAATTATGCATAACTTAGCTTCACCTCCAAAAATAATGTCATCAACAAATACTTCAATAATTAGTATATCATCATCAGTGATATTATAAGATAAATTACTGTTAGCACTGCCCTTAGTAAAACCAAGCTTCAAAAGATATTTATCCAACCTTGCATACCAAGCTCTAGGTGCTTGTTTCAATCTATATAAAGCTTTCCTTAACCTGAAAACCATATCTGTATCATCTGATAGTGAAAAACCATCAGGTTTCTCAATATAAACTTCCTCATCAAGATCCCCAATCAAAAATGCACATTTAACATCCATCTAATAAACCTTGTAGTTTTTATAAGCAGCATAGGCAAGAAATAATCTTACAGCTTCAATCCTAGCTACAGGTGCAAAAGTCTCTCCATAATCAATTCCTTCCTTCTGAGAATATCCTTTACAAACCAATCTAGCCTTATTCCTTATAACATGGCCATCCTCATTCAATTTATTCCTAAAAAACCATTTAGTTCCAATAACTTTTTATTTTTAGGCCGAGGAACCAAGGTCCATGTGTTATTTTTCTCAATCTGATCTAATTCTTCTTCCATAGCTTTCAACCAAAATTCATATTTCCATAGCTCTAATACCAATTGTTAGACAGTTCAAATAACTGGAAGACAACTAAGAGGGGGGGTGAATCAGTTGTCACAAATTACTGGAACTATTAGCAATTTAAACTTTAATACTAAAACCCAAAACATTAATACCAAAATAGCAATTAAACCAGTTAAGCATAAACAATAATCATAGAATAAATACCATCAACATGACACCAATATTTGTACGTGGAAAACCTAGTAAAGGGAAAAACCATGGTGGGAAGCCTACCCATAGTCAGATAATACTTTTACAGTAAGTATGTGAATTACAATTGAGGGGCCTACACTTGCAGGAAGGCCAATAGCCTAGAGCACACTGCTCATCACAAAAGGTGCCTCACTAACTACATATATATGCAAACTACAATCCGGAGAAGTGTTGAACTGCAAATGATAACATCTCATATGCCTGAGTACAATTTTGGTTAAGCTCATTACCAGAGGACTAAATCCTCTTACATAAACCCAATTTGATCTCTAATGATTGACCAACTCCTCTGCCTAAATGATATTACATTATTCACACATTACATTCCTTGACCATGACCTCTTACAATAACTATGATGATCTACAATGAGATCTTACATCTATATATATAAACCCTCGACCATAAACAATTAGGTCATTCACTAGATAATAAACCAATTACATAATTACAAACCATGTCGGCCTTAGACCAAACAAATAATATCCAACATATAAGTCATCCCAGGTATACATCGAGAGGTTCAATCCACACGTTACATTAAAGCCAGTCCATAACCTAGATCAACCAGGACCCAATATAGGTCCACACGCTTTAGCAATGATCTCCATTCACCAAGTCTCAAAAATGATCACCAACAACATCTTGGAACTCCACTAGAAGCTGCACCAACACCACTTATGCAATTAATCAAAGATCTTCATCAAAAGCTTTGTCGGTGAAACCTTAGTCAGAACCAGAAACCAAGCTTCTAAGAAAGTAGGATAGCATCCGATCACCAGACCAAAACCAACTGACCAAATATGAGCATGAGTCTCATGAACAAGCCAATTCCATCACCAAACTATACTGGAGCCTACCGGATCATGCTGGGTCCAAGTCAACCAAAAACCACTCAACCTACCAAGACTAGAAGGGTGTCGGTAAAGCACCCAAACAGCTAGTGTTGGCATCAATGACAAAACATCAATACAACACATAATAAATTCCACCAAATGGCCAACAATGGATTCCATCCTCAACTTGTTAGGGTACTTCAGCATAAGAGCTCAAACTCGCTTCATCTCTTCTGCAAATTCTTTAGTTCTTCCTAATTCTTCTTCAAACAATGCACACTGGTGCAATGATCTCAAAGTCGCCACTCACAACTTGTGAGGTTTTACAAAATAATATTGAAACATGGAAAAATATAGATAGAACTTATATCAAAATATGAATTACAGTAGATTCTCCGGTAACATTTATGAGAATTGACTCAAACCGACAAGGGACAAACTGAGAAACTCTTCACTCTATGAGGCAAAGATTTGGGTCCTGTGAAGTGAGAACAAAAATCAACCATCAAACCATAGAAAATCCTATAAAAATTTATGCAATATCTTCCCAAGCAGAGTTGCCATTTTTGTTGGTGACTCGGATGGCATAATCTCAACTATATATTAAGCCAATCTTTTCTAACTAGAGATTCTCCACAGTTCATTCCCAAGCAGAGTCGCCATTTTTGTTGGTTCCTAAAAACGGGTTTACCCTGCTACAAGGCAGAGACCAAGTTGATTCCTTTGAATACCTATGGAAAGCCATTTCTAACTGTCAATATCCTTCAATCTTGGACCAACTGCGACAAGGATTTTCTGCAAATCCTTCTACACTTTGGGCTCTGCAAAACCTAGGAGGGTAATCCCTTCAGTGAACTTCCTGATCTTTGCTCCACACTCAGGAATTCACTGAAAAACAAAGTATATTATCTCATGAAATGGCTTGATAGGAAGGGAGAATTATCAAGGATGGTAAATCCTTTAGTGATCCTCAACCTAATCGGAGCATGAGACGGGTGGGACAATTTTAAAAATACATGAAAACCTAGTAAAGATGTTCTGATATTTAAAAGATTTTTGACAAGTCACAAATAAAATAGACAAGAAACCGAAAACCTAATGACATTTGTTAGCAAGTACCAGTGCCTTATCGATTGGGCTATAGATTCTCTAAAATATTATTGAAATTTGATAGAAACTTATCTAATAGTTGATTTAATCTTAAACGATACTGCCTTACAATATCATTCTATCTGCAATCTCTTACCCAAAATAATTATCAAATCTAGGTAGAAGCATTATCTCTCTGTAATTTCATTCAATCATTTTTAATTAACCCCTTGGATTAAAGCATAGAGTGGAAAACTACATACATCATAATAATGTAGTAAGTAAATAAAACCCTTGATTCCATTAAACTCAAAAGAAAATAAAATCACACACAGGAGAGTAAAGATTTGAGAATATATCTATATTAATCTCATAAGCTATCTTCTATCAAACAACAGACAACATTTCATTTATAGAATAACCCACTTGAAATATGAAACTGACAACTATTTCATTGTTTCTGCTCTGCAAAAATGACATTAGAATTCCTTCTATTTTCCCATGACTTCCCAAAACTACCAGAACCTAATCTTACAAACCAGACCTACCTAAAGAAACCCTCTTCAAAAATTTCAGAACCCTAACTTACTTGATTTCCCTTTTATAGAAAACAAGGGGCAACAAGCTTTAGGCCTAAAGACACATGTCACCAAAAGACCAAGCCAAGGAGGTTGTACGAAATTCTGTTACAAAATGTTCTTTATCCATACCCTGGTACCCGTGATGAGGTGGAACCAAAATCTTCAACTAATTATCGATAGAAACAAAAACACTTTAGCCGTTCTGATATCACCATGACACCTTTGGATGGACCTTGAGATGCTCAGTTTGTTCTACATAGTTTTTCCCTTTTTGAAAAGGAAAATAGATCCTGGCAAGAAGTAAAATCGCCCCCGAATTAGAGGAAGTGGAAAGAGGAGCTTGAGGGTAAATATAATGTGTTGAGAAGGCATTGCATCTTCCATGTCATTGTAGAGATGATTGGCTTCCACTCCTTACTCGAACAAATCCTTCTTTCAGTTCCCTGCGAGCTCCTTCCTCAAACACTCTGCCAACAACTGGTAGAGTAAGAATAGAGGATATGTTATGGGTGGTTTCTTCTGATAAGAAAAGGCTTTCATGCCCCCTCTGACAATGAGCAACCTCATACTAGAGAAAAAACATCCATCTAGTGTCAAAAAACATGCAATGACTCAATGCATAATCCTGTTCAAACACCATCTTTTTACTGATGAAAAACCGCTCTCAGAAAATGAAGAAGTTTGTATCCTTTTCTACCCATTTATCACCATCCTAGTAAATTTATAAATGAAATTCAACTCAAAATGGTGGTGCTAATACATGTGAAGAATTGTCATCCTGATATTTTTTGCTCATCCTGTCAGCTATGGATTCCAGCAATCATGCCTACAACCCAGGTCATCGTCATCTCTAGTCCATCAATCCATTACCACCTGCATATGTTCACCTTGCGTGAATGATTTTGTTCTGATCTTATTCCTTATTTAGTTTACAGTCTTCTACTTCTGAATCTTTGTCGACAAGAAAGCTCTGACTTCATCAGAAAACTTGTGATCCATCATAACTAAACCTGAAGCTATCCCAATCCATTCACGCCTCTGAGATATCATCCTTACTTTTCTAATCAGTCCTTTACCCAACAAAGACCTTCCACAATCTCCCTCAGGGATGAGTCGACATTCAAAAACTTCAAACATATCGTTGTCTATCCTAAGTCAATAAGTCTGCATCCTGCTCATCCTATCTTTCCTGTGCGGGCTACAACCAATACCTTTAATGACCCTTTTTAAAATTGGTTTGAAACTCAACCACAGATCCTACCTATCCTAGCACATCAAATGATCATTAGTGATCCATGTGGCAACTGACCTTCCATCGGGGCTTGCAGACTCATAAAAACTGTGACAAATCAATTCCATATCATCTCTTAACCCAACGCTGTCAGCGGCTCCACCATCGGTCTTCCTGGTCAGGCCTAGACATGTGGCATCATCTCATGATGTTACGGTCCATAACCTTCTTGCAACTTATATCTCAGGGATACGAGGGCCATCAGATATATTTGCACTTTACCGTTCAGACATAGTGTCCGTTAACCTTTTCAGAATTAAAAAACAGGCACCTTTTCGCCCAAAACATAACATCACCGTCCATTTGCAACATGTGCTAACTGATAGGGCCATGACTGAATTGATCTATACTGCCTCAAAATTGGTAGCATGAGGTTTTGAAAAGTTACACCACCAGCTTGCCTTTTTCCACCGAAGACATGTGGCATCATCTCGTGATGTCGTGGTCTTTATCTTCTCTACACTTTCAACCATGGGGAAGCGTGGGCTATTAGATCTAACCATCCTTTATCCACCAACCAATATACTTAAAAAATTTGGATAGGAAAATTTGATGGGCGCAGGCACAAATATTAAAATGAGACTGACTACAGGGAAATTTTTTCGTGCAGCCTAGGAAAATCATTAGATAGACCAGTCGAACATAACTTAGCATTTAGAAAATAAAATGGCCCCACCAACGGTAACCAACCCTCGGCCTTAAGTGGGAAAAGGTAACGACAAAATATGACAATTTTAGGGTTTTCTCTTCACAAGACATATTCGGACATTCACAAACCCTAGACCCTAGACCTTGAATTTTAACATAGGACACAATAAAACCAAAATGATCAATATTTGGGCTTGAAAATGAAAATTCTGGTGCAATAAGTTTTAGGGCTATCAGCTTCCATTACTCAATCCAAGTTTAATGTTCCCACATTTGATGTAGGGAGCCCATTATTTGATGATATTGGTCATGTAGTTCCCTCTAAACATACGGAAGTCCCTCAATTAGAGTTGTATAATGGAAAAGGTGACCCCTTGACTCAAGTGAAAACATTTCAAACTTTGTATATTGATTTTTCTCATGACCAAAGACTTGTGGCTAAATTGTTTACTCAAACCTTTAGGGATAAACCTTTGCAATAGTATTGTTCTTTGTCTCCTTATTCTATTACATCATTTCAACAATTGGCTAAAGCTTTCATTCAACAATTTCAAAATAATATTGGTCCTAAAATTACTTTGATTGATTTGATTCATTGTAAGCAAGGATTTAAAGAAAAAATATGATTTCATTTGTAGATATAAACATTTGCATTCCCAAATTTCTTATCACGTGGTTTATTATGATGTTCAAATAATTTTTATTGCTAATTTACAAAAAGACATTACAAAAAAAATTATATTTTCTGAGTTTACTTCCTTTACATAATTGTGTGCAGTGCTTCATAATTATTAGCTTCAAGTGAGCCAATTTGAATCATCTCCTTCAATGGCTTTGATTGATAAGAATGAAGATTCATAACAATCGTTTGTGAAGTTTAAACTAAACAAATGATACATCAAGATAAATGACAACATCAACACTCAAGTGGTAGTCATGACATCAGGTGTGGCCCATTTATCCAAATACTTTAGAAAAGAATTTACTCCTATTTTTGAGTCTTTACATAGTATAATTTCAAGGTTGATAAATGCTAATGTGTTGAAACTTCCTCCCATCATGTCAATTGATACTTCTAAACCTTTTCCATATTACCATGATCCCAAATCCTTTTGTGTCAATATCACCATTAGCCTAACCATGATATTGAGAAATGCTATACATTAAGGAGTAATATTAAAGATTTTATTGATAACAATACCATATTTGTAGCTAGTGTGAATGACAAAGGAAACAAGTCCATAGCTCCTCCTAATTAAAACCTCCAAACCTTCACCAATCCTTTGCCTTTTCACTCTCTAATGTTGTTGAGTCTGGGTCACTTGCCTTTTCTCCCAATGACCTTGGTATGGAGTCTAATAATATTGTGAATCTTGTGGATAAACCTATACCTCCTAAAGATCTATTCATTAATTTTGATCCTAGTAAGACTATTATTGCACTTGATGGCCCATTGTATATCATTATGAATATTAAAGACAAACTCTCACGAGGAGTGCTCATTGATCCAGTGTGTATGGTGAATGTGATTACTGAAGAATATCTTTATACTTTACAATTACATCAAGTTACATTTATGACAAATCTGATTTTATGGCCAAGGTGTATGATGGTTTCTCTTGCCCTACTATTAGTTCCATTACTCACCCTATTGAGGTTTGTACTAAAATCTTAGATGTGAATTTTTCTATCATTCCTACATAAGATTAGTTTCATTTGAAGATGGGACATCCTTGGCTCTCTTTCATGAAAGCTATCCCTTCTATATTCCATAAATGATTGAAATTCCCTCATAATGGAAACTATCAAAACAATTAATAATAGCCTTTACCAACCAAAAATGATGGGTGATAATTTTACCCTTGATTACTTTTTTCCTGAAAAACTTGAACCTCTCAAGCCTCAAAGTGACATCCTTTTCTTATCTTATCAGAAGTGAAAAAAATGAGATGATCATGCTCTTGAGTAAGCCTATAGATCCTATACCTATGGATATTCTTCCTCCCCACAATGGACTTGGGATTCTTCCTACTCCTATTTCTCCTATATATGCCTCAATCCTACCTCCTACATCTTACAAAGGAAAGTACTCAACATATCCTTTGTCTCAACCTAATAGCACTTCTCACATTCCTCCTCATTTAAAGGAAGACAAGAAGCCTATGTCCATTGATCCTCAACCTTCACAAGTCTTGCCTAAAACTAAAAGCAACCATTGTGTGAGAGAATACTGATGAAGACATCATGCTAAAGCTCATGAAGTTTCTTCCCAAACCATTTCATCTCCAAGGACACCAAATGTATGTTTACTTAATCTCATTTGTCCAACCTTTACCTAACCCTAGGGAGAAGTTTCACCTAAATCACCAAGATTAAAAATGCTTAAGAAAAATGATGGTTCATGTTCTTTTTGTGTTAGAGATCCTATTTTTATTAATCTAGATGATGAAAGAAATGTTCATTCTAATGATTCTAATGATATGTATGAGCTTATTGATAGTAATCATGACTTATCTTCACATTTTTCAAAAGCATTAACCCTTGCTCCTAGTGACAAACAAAGTGACTCATCATTAGAGCATGGTCCTTGTTTGGAACTTGTAGTAGCTCCATCTATCAGGATCCAAGTGGCTCATCTTTCATCTTGTCCACCTTCCCAAAATAACGTTCAACAAGATTGGAAGGTGGATGATTTACTTGATTAGCTTCATTTGTGTTGTAGATCCTCTCTTGTGTGTTTTCTTGTTTTTTAATGCGTTTTCCCCGTGATGTGTTTTTGTGTTATGTTAGGGTCTCTTTGGATGAGCCTTGTCACTCTATTGGTGCAAGGTAATAAAGAGACCGAATCCATTGTGACATTCTTCTATTTGTATCTCAATTATTCTATATGTTGTCCCTTGTGTAGTCTACTTAGGGATGATGTAAAGCATCGAGATCTCTCTTTGGTCTCTTCCATGTTGAATCAAAAATACATATGTTCCCTTCTTTCATTATGTTTGTAGTTCCAATACCTTTGGGGGATGGGATAAATTCAATAAAAATATCCTTGATATACATCATTTATCATAAGATCATATTGACCCTAGAGTTAGTGGATCCCTTTTGTGCTTTTTCATTTATGTTTTGTGACCATTATACTTTGATTTGTCCTTTACTGGGAGCATCTCATTGTGGTAACTTTCTTGTCTTTTGGATGCATGCTACCTTAAAGAAAGTGCTCCCGATAATGCATATGCAATCACTTTAATGTGGGGGCATACACATTGTTCAATGTTACACTTTTTGCACACACTGTGACATGTTTTCATACTCAAGTTACTTTGCAAATTGAGCCTTTTGATTTGTAATTTGGTAATTTTCTTTTTTCATGACTCATAGTAAGAAAATATTACTAGGCTAGTGTAGTCATGTATCCTCTCTCCTCCTTTCTTAAGTTGTCTCTTTTATCTTAATATTAGAGTAGTGAGATCCCAAAGTCCCTAGGAACTTAGTGTGTCTTGTCTCTTTGATATCTTGATATAATTTTTCAATGCAACTTTGTACTTTACCATGAGTATTCTTAGTCTCATAATCTTGCTAAAGTGGGGGCTAAATGTAGCATCCTAAATTGTACTCGGCTACAATTATGACCTCACTTTGGCACTTTAGCTCTCGAGGCTTGATTGAAGTATTGATTCTGCTCACACCACTTGTCAAACATGATTTGTCACTATCTTCATAGTCTCCCCCCAAGCCTAGAACCTCGATTTCTAGGACCATGGCGTTGAGTTCCCTAGTCCTAAATCATGACCATGGCACCCAAAACTAGTGTCCTCTCAAATGGGCCCCATATTGGGGCCTCATAATGGTCACATAATTTGAGTAGGAACCTAGATTCCATGTCGGCCAACAAAAATTAATTTGATTTTTGGGTAGACAAGCACAAAATGAGGTCTACTCTCATTTTAAACCTAATCGATCAATTTATTATCCTACACTCTAGAAAATTCAAGTGAGCAAGAAATCAATCATTCATCAAGAATTGGAGAAGAAGTGAATTCAAGTATAAGCATTGAAGATGAAATTCATGATCAATGTTTTATGAAGACATCCTACCTAAAACCCTAATTGCTTTGTGTGAAGACAAATAAAACTTCATCAAGGTAAATATTATGGTTTTCAAGATTACATTTCAAATTCAATCTTTCCCTCAATATGAAATTACTTTACTTTAGTCTTTCATTACATTTATCAATTAAATTTCATGGTTAATTCCAAAATTGGGGTTTGACCTAAGGCAAACCCCTATTCCCAACACTTTTCCCTTTTTGTGGGTGTGTGTAGAAAATAGGTGTGGAGCTATACTCAGGAAATCTAGCAAAGTCAATAGTGATGAATAGGTGGACTTTCAATAATAGAAAATTCGGAGGACCATGGTGAATCTATGCTACTTGGTCTTGAAAAATCATATTGAGCTTCTAGGAATAGGTTCGATGCATCTTCTTTTTCCTAGAGCCAAGTTTGTAGCTCAATGGGATATCTATATCTTACTATTTATGTCAGATTGCTTCAATACTTCATTGATTTGCCCTAATTTCACAATCAATACAATTCAACTTAAAAAGGGGAATAATCACAACCCTAACCCAGGTGAATCCAATCATAATCTCATTCTCTTTCCCACAAGGATTGATCCTAGATATATTGGGCTCAACCCTCTTTAAATGTATGTGTGTTAGTTGGGCTATTTAGTGGTTTTATTATCTTAAACCCTAATTCCTAATTTCCATATACTACAATGACCATACATTCTCTAGATATCATTTGCATAGGAATATGGAATTAAGGGATGGATGTTACTATTCACAGTGGAGTGGGGATGAATGTCAACCTTGTGAGTCCATAAAGAGTAACACACTCATTTGAATAACTAGGTTATGTTTGTTTTAAGAGTGTATTCTCTTATGCTATACTAGTGAAACCATTTCTACTTTTACCCTAAAAATGTCAGTCAGCCATTGTTTCTTCATTGTTTCCTAAGTGTATTCTTTCTAAACTATTCAAACCCAATCAAATATTAATAAAAAATTTACATTTTCCTTGAAAAATCTATCCAAAATGAACTTGTCACTAAAACTGTGGTTTTGTTCAACCTTTCTAAGTAGCTATTCTTTCCTTTGGAAAAATTATTTCTATCAATTACACATTTGATACTTGTCACTGTGTTTTTGACCTAAGAAGTTGCACTATTGATCACTTCTATTATGTTATTATAAAAAAACCCTACACTTTTATTTTCTACAATTGCATATCTGATCTGAGTTTCTACACAACTATAACATAACCTTGTCAAATTGTAGTCCAAATCTAAATCACCTAATTTGTGTTATAAATATAAAATTGAGTCTTTCATCTGAGTCTTACAAATCTATTAGCACAACTTGTTGTTGTGATCACAATTATCTTGTTAAGACATGATCTATCCAAAATTGAGTCATTAACTTAAAATTGAGACCCAACTACAATTGAATGGTCTAAATTATATGTTTGGTTAGGCTTGTTTTCTACACACATCTATGCATATGTTATTACTTGTTGTACTTTTTTCCTTATCTCATGTACATCGACTATCTTTTACTCCTCTGCATTTTATACTTACTATTACACTATCAACTCATTTTTTTAATGCTATTCACACAGTAAATTGTGCATCTATTTATAATTTTTGCACATTTGTCCTAAGATCTTGTTGTACTGTCACTTCATGTTGGACCCATTCTAAACTAGAAATTGTCAAAAAAAATTACCATCAAACCTATGCATAGGCTTACCTAAGACTGAAGTTGTAATTGATAAGATCATGCTTTTCATACAACATTTGCATCCACCTTGCATATTTTCATTAAATTACTATAATTTATATTTTACTTTAGTTACAATATTCCTCAAAAATAAAAACAAGCAAAAAAATACTAATCAATCCAAAATTATGCATTTATTATCTAGATATTACATCCCTCATATCTCTAATTTGGCCTTTTGTCTAGGGTAAAACTATACTATCAACATCCCCTTATCCATCAAGCTTATATTTATTAGTCTAGTGCAAGTTTGACCTATCAATCAAAACCCCAAATGTTATCACTTAAAATAAAGATATAATTCTTGAAAATTTTGGTTTCCCATCACACTTACATATTAGTCATTAATCTAAATTTTCCAAATATAAATAAAAAACTAAAATATCCCCAAAATCCAAAAAACTCTAAAAACCTAATACATCAATTATCTTAAATTCAATTTTAGTATCCACAACATATTGCAAGTCTCTGGATCTCTTTCATGTTGGAAGACAACTAAGAGGGGGGGGGGGGTGAATCAGTTGTTACAGATTACCAAAACCATTAGCAATTTAAACTTTAATACGGTAATATAAGTTAAACCAATTAATCATAAACAATAATCATAGAATAAAAGCCATCCACATAACACCAAGATTTATATGTGGAAAACCCGGTAAAGGGAAAAACCAGGGTGGAAAGCCTACCCACAGTCAGATAATAATTCTGTAGTAAGTATGTGAATTATAATTGAGGGGCCTGCACTTGCAAGAAGGCCAACAACCTAGAGCGCACTGCTCATCACAAAAGGAGCCTCACTGACTACATATAAATCCAAACTACAATCTAGAGAAATGTTGAACTGCAAAAGATATCATCTCCTATGCCTGAGTATAGTTCTAGTTAAGCTCAATACTGGAGGCGTAAATCCTCTGCATAAACCCAATTCAATCTCGAATGATTGACCAACTCCTCTGCCTGAATGATATTACATTATTCATACATTACATTCCTTGACCATGACCTCTAATAATAATGATGATGATCTACAATGAGATCTTACATCTATATATACAAACCCGCGACCATAAACAATTAGGTTGGCCACCAAATAATAAACCATGTCAGCATTAGACCAAACAAATAATATCCAACACAAAAGATATCCTGGAAACATATTGAGAGGTCCAATCCACACGTTACATTAAAGCCGGTCCATAACCTAGATCAACCGGGACCCAGTATAGGTCCACACGCTACAACAATGATCTTCAATCGCCAAGTCTCGAACATGATCACCAACAACATCTTGGAACTCCACCAGAAGCTGCACCAACACCACTTATGCAACTCATCAAAGATCTTCATCAAAAGCTTTGTTGGTGAAACCCTCACTGAAACCAAAAACCAAGCTACTAAGCAAACAAGATAGCATCTGATCACCAAACCAAAACCAACTAACCAAATATGAGTATGAGTATCATTAAAAATCATCTATTGAGGCACAATTTATGACTTAATTTCAAAAAAAATTGACACAAGATGAAATTGATCAAGCCCAACAAGACCCTAGATTTTAAAGAGTCATAGACGCACTTTTGACTATAGACCCAAACCATTACTTTTTTTATGCTAGTGCAATATGGGTCTAAGTAACTGCTTGACTTTAACCTTTCTAATCTCAAGAAGTCTACACAAAACATAGGTCCTTCCAACTAAACACCCACACAAGACAACTCGACCCAACAACAAACCAACACCAGCATATCTCAACCAAACATACCCCAATCACCTTCATAAGACTTATAATTGAACAAATCCCCTTTTAACATACCAACATCACCACAAACAAATGTTCAACAAAACACTCATCCAAATTTTTGGATTTTGGATGATAATGCAACTAAGGAAATCACAACAAGATCCTATGTTTTTTATATTTTGGAATTTTGAGGCAATGATAATAAATCTAAAGTATAACTATTTATTTTTGGACTTTTCAAGATTGTTGAATGAGAATGCAAGGACTATGTAAACCTATGAGCCCGATTCATAGGAAACTTAGAAGCACAAGGAAATGGGCATTCACCTAAGGATACTAAAAAAGAAACCTTGACTTTAAATAAGATGAGGATTGGTTGAAAGTTTGATAAAAAATTTGACCCTAAGCTATACTTATGAGCATGGGGGTTAAACTTGAGGATTGGTTGATTGGTAATGAAAAAGAATTTAAGAAGGTCTTGGTATCTCAATGATCATTGTGGTTCAATCCAAAGACTATAATTTTGGATTTCCTTGGGAATGAAAGGCTCCTACAATGCAATTAGACTAAGGATGTTAATTCTTGGAAATTTGGCATTGCACTAAGATGAGACTGAGGAGACATGTTGAAATTTGGTCTTTTGGAACTAAGATGACTCTAAAAGGAGGAAACTAAATGCACCTATAGACTCTAAAAGCTCTATCAATCACAAGGTTTGAATTGATTCACATCCCAATTGAGTGGTTTTAATTGACCATTTGAATTAATAGTTTGATAGCCAATTGCAAAATTTAATCTCGACAATTGTGAAGTTGATCAAGGTCGAATGCGAAAATTGTTTGACAATTGCAAAAATGGTTGAAGTCAATTATAAAATTTGGAGGGACAATAGTGAAATGGATTACACTCAAATGCGAAATTTTGTCTCTTTTTCAAGGATTTGAAATTTTGTAGTTTGTTTGAGGGAAATTTTAAACAAGGTATGTGATCAGACATTCAAAACACAAAGAAAACAGTATGGTTGAGGACCTGGACTACTTTGAAATTTAGAGTCATGTATAAAAATACCTATTATCCCAAATATGTATTGACTCTACTGGTCTTTCACAATGAATTTAGTAGATAATTAGAAAACAAGAACATATTCTACATAGGCTACAAAGAATACTACTTGATAGGGCCCCTACTACAATAAAATACCCATTCAAGGTGATCAACTAGAGGTCAGGTGACATTGGCTCCAGGTTTGGCATGAAAACACCTTTCCTCTTACCTTGAAGGTCCAAAAACCTTTTAACCGAGGGATTACTATCTCATAATGAGGGCTAAATAAGGGGTATCTACGGGGTATGATCCACACACCTTAAACTATCAAGTAAGGGTTTGGACCTCTAAAACAAAGGTTCTTAGTTATTCTTTGAGGAACATCTCAACATACATAAATTCATGAAGTGAGCTACTTAAAGCTTTGGAAACCCTTATAGGTCTAGGGCTACTTGCTACCCAATTAAAATTGCACACTCTGGGTCTTTAATTGGACAACCTTTCATTTGCTACCCATTTATATAACAGCTCGAAGAAAATCGCTCGAAGTCAAACAAAGGGGTGATGAAATCCCCAAAGAAGCTTCTCTCTAAATAAATTGAAAGATTTTCTCTTTCACCCAAGATCTATGAAGGTGAGGAGAGAGGATACTTCTCTTGATATTTCAGGTAAAATGAAAAATAAACGTATTGAAGCACAAGACACTCAAACAAGGGGTTAATTCCTTTAAGAAAATTAAAATATTTTCTAACTACCAAGCAGATGAAAGTAGAAAATGATAAAAAAGGAATCCTACAAAGCATGTGTTATTAGTTTGGTTTGTTTGTATTGGACCCATGAGAAAAGCACATTGAAAATCATATATTAGTAGCAAAATACCTAACCTAGAAATGTAGGAAAACAACAAAAATCAAAATAGAAACTATCAAGAAACAAAAAACAACAAGAAAAAAATGGAATGTTATACCTCTAGATTTTAGTAGGCAATTATGAAATTCTATTTCACAAATGCAAAATTCCTAATCATCAAATGCAAAAATCTTGTGGAGGGAATGCAAAAATTCTTTAGCAGTGCAAAAGAAATCATTGTTGAATGCGAAAATATTGTCTGTCGAATGTGAAAATTCTTGTTATTGAATGTGAAATTCTAAACCAGTAGGTGCAAGGTTTGCAGGATTATGCCAAAATCAAAAGGTTAGGCTAGTGTCAGTTCAGTAAGATGTGCAACATATTATAACACATGTTGTATGCCAACACACACATTCAATAAGTATTTTGGCATATGTATTCACTAAATTCACTTAGGCGTTCTTCTACACAACCTATGCATCTCTGCTCTCTTTGAATGTGCCTCTTCTTGACACATAGGCGGTATCCTAGAAGTCTTATGCATACCAAATGGAGGATTCTCTAGCCAATAATTTCCACATGCTACAAGACAAATACTAATAACAAAAATCATACCAGAAAGGCTAAAAATAGCAATAGGAAATGATAGAAAGCCAAAACCACAACAGAAAGCATAAATATACCTTATAGATTTTCAACAGTGAATTGTAAAACTGTGACTCAACCTGTAAATTTTCATATGACAAATGCAAAAATCTTGTTTGATGAATGTGAAATAGATTACTATCAAATACAAAAATCTAAGATACAGATGCAAAAATCTTGAGATGACAATGAAATATGAGACTTATAGTTGCAAACACACAAAAATTTAGAATTTAGTAAGTTGTTTCTTCATGTCGAGATCACCAAAATGTCTATGTGGGAAAATCTGCATGTCATTTAGATCAATAGGCAACCAAAGAACTTGAATCTAACTAACAAATTCAATCGCAACTCAATAGAGGAACACAATTGAAATCAACAATGAAACAATATGAAATCACAAAACAATTAAATCCATTTTGGCTCCAATGTGCTTTTCCGCCATTTCCCTTCTTCTTTTTGTGGGGAAAGTGACTCTCAAAGTTTCACTTTGGAAATACCTGCAAGATGTAACCATGCAAGAATTATGAAGATCATGGTTGTTGAAAAGGGAGGATTGATGTTCAATTTATAGATTTCAAGAAGTTTGATTCGATGCCTGAGATGGATTTGAAGACAAAAGTGATCGATGGTTGATATTCAATGAGATGGGTTGGTGAGAGACAATTACTCATTTTGAATTAATTTGATTGAGGAAAAATCACTTTACTAACTAGTTAATGAGATACGATTGAGAGTGGAATTGAATTGACTAAGTCATTAGAAAAAGTAGATTTCAAAAAAAGGGGGAAGTGACTGACTAGTTAGAAAAAGTGATTGATGGGCCACTAGTTAGAATTGAGTGTCAATCTTAGCAATTTCCACATGTGATGTAGGAAATTTCGGATGAAATGTCAATCAAATTGAATTTGGGTTTTTAAAAGTGTCAAATGAAATTGAAATTAGTGGGAGGTGAACTTGAATGAATTTGGAGGGAAATTTGATTTGTTTGAAATTAAGATCAAATGACATTAAATAAATTTATGGAATTTTTTAATGAGAGGACATCATTAGATAATTAAATAATTTTAAAAATAATTTAATTACAAAGATACAAATTTAATTTAATTAAATGATAAAGACCGTTTAATTAAATTGGAAATTTGATATTAATTAAATAATAAGATTATTTCATTAAACAATTAAGTGATTAATAAATTAAAAATTGGAATCATGGATTATGAAATTGAAGAATATAAATAAAATTATTAAAATTGTTTAATCATCAAGTGGAATAATTAAAATTGTCTTATGTAGGTGCGAGACAATTTTGGGTGTCTATAGTGTACATTAGAGACATGATCTACATGAGAAACAAAATAATGTGGAATGATTCAGCAAGGAAGAGAGGGGGAGTTGGAAGAGGAGTTATAGTTTGAACAGACACTAATCAAATTTTGGGAAGTATTACGAACCTGAATTAGAGAATATGGGAGGAAGGCAAATCATTTTTATGGAGAGAAAAGATGGGTGCAAGAATAGAAAAATGCTAGAAGGGAGACGAGAAACATAGGCGGTTGTAAGAGAGTGGTCAGATGAATGAAGAAAGGGTCAACAATTTTGTAACATGGATTGGAGACAACATGAAAGGTAGTGGAGTTTGTCATTTGAAGAAGGTGTGATATGGATGCCTATAGAAAGTAAGGCATAAATAAACAAATAGAGGATTGGATAAATTTTCATTTGTCTTGTTTGAATAAAAATTGTAGTTGATTGTGTTTATAATTTCTTATCATATAATGTAAGAATAAATGATCATGTTGTTTTCTATCTGGTTTATGAGTTGTTGCAAGGTGTGCACCCTTGGTCTCCTTGTGTTGTGCAATGTAGCACTCAAGTTTGTGACATGGCTTAACCGCCTGCTATGGATTCTATAACTCTAGTGGTTGTATTGAGCATTAATAGGTCAATCTTTTGGTGCAACGACAACTGTACTTCTAACAAGTGGTATCAAATCCTGGGTCACAGGTTCAAACCCCCTCGCTTGTGCTTGGGGGGGTTATTGCAAGGTGTGCACCCTTGGTCTCCTTGTGTTGTGTAGTGCAGTACTCAAGTTTGTGACATGGCCTAACTGCCTCATGTGGATTCTATAAGTTTGGTGGTTGTATCGAGCATGAACATGTTGATCTTTTGGTGCATTGGCAACCTTACTTCTAACATGACTTAGTCTTACTAAGTTGTTATGATGTGTTAATTGAATTCTCTCAAAAGAAGTGTATTGTTAGTTGTTAGTTCTTGTCTTGTATAAGATTAATGGTGTCGTTTTGAGTTCCTATGACTTTAAATATAGATATAGTTTGCAATGTTTCACGGTTTGGGAAATTAACTTGTATTACCAACATATCCAATCAATCAAATCAATAAAAGAGAAAAATCAAACCATTATGCCCATCTCTCGCAAAGGTTTGTAATTGGGCCTATTGGTTGTTCTCCAATGTAATTGATGAGATTGGCTTTGGTTCCTAGTTTACATATTAGACTAGTGAACCTCATTTTCCCTATATTACAGTTAGTTGTCTATGCCTTGTAGACCTTCAAACAATCTGAGTTGGAGGTTCTTCCTCCTCTTTTGAAGATTTAGAGTGTAGTACCCCTGCCCTAATCAATTCCTAATCTTGGTTAAATCTTGGTTAGTTATCTTAATATAATGATTATAGTCAGATGTTTGATTTAACGCATAGTTGTTGATGTGGTTTTCACACTAGCTGTATGCAAGTTGTTTAGTGTTCCTATTTCGTGGTATTAATATCGGGCTAACGCTTTCATTAAATTTTATATATGTATGCATGTATGACTCTTGGTTGTAGGAAATTTCAGGTACAACGCCGCATGAGTGCGAGGTTCGTCTTCACCTGGTTTTGCAGGTTTGAGTGTACCTCTTTTATCCTTAGAGTTGGATTAGGTGGTCGTAAGACCCTAGTCGACCTTAGTCGTGCTCAAGTGAGCATCATCAGTCGTCGTCGGTATCCCTTTTTGTTTGGGTTTGCGAGTCGTCTGTTTGGTTGACCTTCTCGGTTTGCGTGCTTGGTGTGTTTGGTTAAATTGATTAATTAGTCCTTAGTAATTATTTTGATTAAGGTTGTATTTGTGCATTAGAGATTAATGGACTAGATTATCGGAAATTCGTTATGCGATTTTCATTGATATTGGATTGCTCGTTTTAAATTGGGAGTAAGTTCGATTAAATGACTGATTTTGAATATTAAATGCATTTTATATATGCTGTTGAAAAAGAAAGTTTTGTATTTTATCGCAATAGATTGATTGTATTCTGTTGGCTTTTGAAATTAGAAAGATTAAATTTCAGTTAAATGAGAGAATCGATTTGGAATTAAAAAAGCAGGTCAATTTGTTGTGATAGTTAGAAAGAATTAATTTGAGAATTATTTTTAAATAAAAATTTTAATTCCAAAAATGGAATTTTGGTCAACTCTTCCATATAACCCAAAATTTGGGGAAATTTTGGAGGATGGACATTTTTTGGAAAATTTTGGTTGGAAAGAAATTTTGGAGATGAAATTTGGGGATTTTGGATGGAGAAGGAGGGTTTTGGTAGCTGGAGATTGGGACTCTTCAGTAGATCTGGCCAGGAACGCGAGATCAGGTAGGATCTAAATTGTAAAGATTGAATTTTAGTCTTGATTTTGGACATATGGGTTTTGATCCATGCTTATTGCTTATGATCTTCAAGAAAACAATTTCATTGTCCATTATGAGTTTGGCTGGAAATTTTAATTGAGGTGTGTTATTCCTCATTGCTGTTTGGGTGTTTGTAAACCCCTTTTTGTGTTTGGAATGGATGAATACCATCAACAAACTTCATACCAAAATATATTCATTGAAATCGGATCTTATTCAAACCGAAATTTTTTTTAATCCATATTTGAGTTGGGTTTATTGTTTGTGTTAATACTGAACTGTGTTTTAAAGAAAGAAAAATATATATATATAAATTTTTATCGAACTGTGCATTTTTGTTCGAATCGGGTCTGGGCGTATGTTTTTTTTTAAAAACCCTTGGTTTGGGGTTGGAGGGTGGGGAGCGGAGCTCCACCCGCTCCTCCTCCCCTCCCCCGCTCGTCCCCCCTTTCCTCGGGCTTCCCCGTGCATTTTTCCTTGCTCCTGCTCGCCATACACTGCGGTTGCGGCCCACGATGGTGGCCGCAGAGACCGCAGTGGCCCCAGGGCACCGCGGGACCTGCGGGCACCACCGTGGCGCCGCCCGTGCAAACCCGCGCCTGCGGTTAGGGCTTGGGTGCCCAGCCATCCCAGTTGGGAGGTGGGCCCCGCCCTCACCTCTTTGTTGAAATGCATTTTTTTGTTTTAAATCATAGTTTTTAAAAATGGTTTTTTTTTAATGCATTTTTTTTTATTATTCAAAAAAAAATGCTTATAATATTTTTAATATCATTTTATTGTTAAGTGGAATTTAGTTTCTTAATTATGATTAAGGTGGCGTTAATTTTGATAATGTTAAATGGGATATTGATTAATTTTATAATGGAGTTATAGGTGAATTAAATATTCAATTTCATTTCCTGACTTATGCCCCCTTCTAATTAAGTTCTACAACTGTAATTTCGCAATTGAATATTATTGATTATATTTTGATTGATCTTGGATTAATAAATCTAGATCTTACCTTCTAGCTGATTAGAGCATTTGGCTAATTAAGGTAGTATTGTTTAAAAACAAAATAGAGAATAATATGTTATTGGAAAATCGTTGAAATACGATGTAATTACTAATTGATGATGTTAAATATTATCGTAGAACATATCATTTGAGTAATTGAGAAGTAAGTGAAATATTTATCGTTGGGTATTTGAATTTTAACGATATGCTTTGGAAATGATTATCTCCATTTAGATTCTCTTTCTACATTTTTATTTCCGTAATCCGTATAATGCATCTGGGCTTGAGAAATAATACGAAACTGTAGAGTTCGGTTTTAGACAAGTATGTTAATGATGTTTTGTTGGAGATTAAATATCTTATTTATTTGATTAATGGTTGTCTGAGTTTAATTAATATGAATTGGTTTAAAGAACTCATTATGGCTTTATATGTCTGTTCGATGCTTTGAACCTTAGAGAGTTAGAAAACCAAGAACAACTTATCCCTTGATGAGGTAGATAATTGTAATCGGATTTAGATCTTGTAGAAAACCTGATCGACTTTTAATGTTTAGATCAATTCGGAAAGATTGTATCTGTTGGATTATTGCCTATGCGAGTTTAATTGTTGTATTCGCTTTTGCTTATGAAATGGCAAGTTTTGCTTTGTTTGGTAGGACCCTGTCATATGGAATGATTTGGGGTACCTGTTTAAGTCCTCTGTTTTGAGTTGACTGTTGTTTTGTGGTGTCATCGTAGTTGGTCATATCCTCTTTGTGTGAGTCGAATGATGATTCATGGTTGACCTTAGTTTTTCAGGTCTCTAGTTAGAGTACTGTCAGTAAGTGTTCATCTTTGAGTCGTGTTTGACCAAATGGTTGTCCTCTTCTTCTTGAACTCCGTTCATCTGACCATGTGTATTCCCTGGTTTTGAGTTCGTCTGAGTTTAGTCTAGTGTCGTATGGGAAAGTGGCTTTCGATTGGGGGCCGCGCCCAAAGTGGCTGCTGGGTAACCCGTCGAAAGTGAGTCTAATAAGTGATAACCTTTAAGTAGATTAGAAAGTAATCTCTAAGTAAGATAATTGTGCCTCACACATGGGACGAGTGCTATCATAGGTTCGACATGCTGTGAGAAGGCCTGAAATGGCAAACCACCATCCTTGTCTTCACGAGAGGATGTGTGGGTCCACATGAGGCTTGGATGGGCCAGAAGCTCGGATTAGGTTGCCAGGGTGACCCAGTGTATGGGGTCGGGACCTATGAAGACTTGCCATGGTATCCATACCAGGTTGTGTGATGACACTTGTCCTTGCGTTCGCTAGTGTGTTGTCATTTTGTCCTATTAGGAGTACCTTTGTGGGTCGTCCTTTTTTCTCTGCCCTTGTGAGTATCGATTTCATGTTAGTCCTTGGGTGGTGATGACTCAGTTTTTTGGATGCTCTTCTGGACCTTTGTATTAGCTTGATTTTGTTCAGTTGGATCCTATTCTTTTCAGGGATCGTTTATGTGTTAATTGACCGATGTGGTCGTTTGTATATTGTTTATATTTCACCTTGATGGCCGGATTGTAATGATGTAACCTCTTGTATTCTTGACTTTATTAATTATCAGAGGGGTCTTGCAGTTGAGCAGACTCGGAGATGTAGCCCTTTAGGGGTGAACTCCGAGATCATTATGGTGTTATGTGATGTATTCTCTTATGTTTCCTTTATTCAGCTTTATCATGTATGATTAGCTTATGTTAGAATGGTTAAGTGGATAAATGGAATTAACTTTAAATGCTTTTATTCAGTCCTTTCTTGAATGCCATGTTGATCGAATGCATAAGTAGTTTAGATGAGATTTAGCGTAGATGCTAGTATGCAATCGTCTTTTGAAATGCAATAAGTTGTAGTATGAATGAATGTATCTTAGAGTAATGGAATCTATTCCGTTGTGGTTAGAAAATTAAGTATGCTTGAATAGATCTCTTATGTTTATGATGGAATTCTAGTGTTTTTGAATATTAGATGTATGGCTTGTTATTTTAAATGAAAAGCTTGAATGAAGATTATGAATAGATCTTAATGGATGTGTCATTGCTTGTGATTTACACTTCCATCTTTTGAAAGAAATTATCCTGAATATGAATTATCTCATTATTAAGATAATCAGCTTATTAGATTAATTGTGTGAGTTAAGTGAATTGTGAAATTTAAGTAATCTCGTTGGGAAACTCTTTAGGTGTTAGTTGATGTCTTCCGCTATGTAATCTGAATCTTTGATATCTTGTTGTATCTTAATGTGGTGTAACTTTAAAAAAAAAAAAATTGCACTCTATTCTTGTGTTATGGCTTAATCCCTTCGGGGTTTCCTGGTGGGGCATTACATAGAGATAGATGATCTCTCCTAAACTTCTTTATCTAGGGGTCTTAATTCAGCTTTCTCAGGTGTAGAAGGAAGTTGAAATACATCTTCCTATTTCATTTATTTTGGCTGCAATATAATAGAAGGAAGCTTAGTTTCTCTAAAAATAACACTTCTACTATTTTTATTTTTTTGAGCAATAATAGGTCGAAGCCAAAGATATACATACCCTACCCCCTATGGGATTTGAACTTGTAACCTCTCTTTCAAGAGCATGAGATCTCCACCACTAGGCCAACTTAGGTTGTGACTTCTACTATATATTACCTTTTTTGTAACAAGATCTAAAAGATTGTATCCTTTCACACCATAATTGTACTTGGCAATCATACATTTACAACCTTATTAGATCCAACTTTGTTCACTTCTCATTTGGTACATGTACATATGCCTCACAACCAAAAACTCTAAGATGTCTCAATGAAAGCTTCTGACCAAACCATGCCCCCTTAGGCATTTTATCAACAAGAGTTTATGTAGGAGATTTGTTAATCAAGTATCAAGTAATGGCAATAGATATAGCCCAAAACATTTGTTCTAGACCAACACCACTTAGAATACTCCTAGATTTATCCAATAGTGTCTTGTTCATTCTTTCTACAACTCCATTCTACTATAGAGAATATGTAGTTTTCTTCTATCTACGAATACTACAATATTTACAAAATCTAAAAAAATAATTGGAGAAAAAATCACTGCCATTATTTGTCCTCAAATATTTTATTTTGTTTTTGGTCTTCAACTCAACCATTGCTTTAAATTCTTTAAATCGACTGAAAACTTCATATTTACTCTTTAGAAAATATACCTATGTCCCTCTGCTATAATAATCAATACATGAAACATAAAATATAATTTTTTCAATGGAAGGAACATCTATAGGACCAACACACGTCATAATGAATAAGATCTAACATGCCACGAGATTTATGATAATTCAAGTTAAATTGAACACAATTTTATTTTCCATACAAAAATCAAAATTAATATTACTATAAATCAAATCTTCAACTATTTTTTATATTTTTCAAGCTCTTTAGACCTTTTTCTTCAATGTGGCTAAGCCTCTAGTGCCATAATATAGTCTTCTCTATAGGTATCTTTGATTCAGAAGGAGCACCCTTGGGTACCCAAAAGCATTAACTATTAGCTAAAGTTGAAAACCTCACCTCTTCCAACAAAGTAGCTATAGATGTGCTTTTCATAAAAGTACTATTACACTCAATAGTGTATGCATATAACTTATATAATGTGCTGAATCTGACACCTCTAGAAATCACCATTGCACCTCTAAAAAATTCCCAAGCTACATCAAAAAAACACTACCTGCACACATGAATTTTTTTTGTGTTAGTCTAGGGATATGAAACACACCATTAATCCTTTTTATTCTACTATCAAGAAACCTAATTCTAACTTTACTACAACCAACAATAATTAAATGAAAATCATCACCCAAGTACACCTTACCTCCATCAAATTCTTCGTATTCAAAAAATCAATCTCTATTAGGGATCATATGAAAAATGCACCTGAGTCAATTATCATGCATCATTACCTACATGAGATGCCAAAGTTGTAATGGACACATCACCATCTTCCTTCTAGGAATCATAATCATAATCAAATTTTTATTTTTTATTTTTCTTTTCATCTTTGAACTCCTTATTAAAGTGTCCAAGCTTACCATAATTTTAGAAAATAACTTGAGAATTTCTAGAAGATTTGGATCTTCCCTTGGACTTGGATTTATCATTCTTCTCATGCTTCTTGTCTTTTTCCTTAGGCATTCCATGAACATTTAGGGTCTCCTTAGGACTAATGAACACATTCCTCATCATCTCTTCATAAATAAAAAACCCACCACATCTTCAGTCTTCAAAATAATAGAAGTACTAATGATAGTAACAAGAGAAACCCATGAATCATGAAAAGAAAAAAGAAAGTTATGACATTTATCCTTCACATCCATATGGGCACTAACAGATGCCAATTGAGACACCAACATATTTAATGCTTCCAGGTGGTTTGTAATTCATCTACTCTCTTCCATTCTCAAGGAATACAATTTCTTCCTCAAGAAAATCTTGTCCACTAAAGATTTGGCTTGATAAATCTCACCAAGCTTTTTACATAGCTTCTTTGTAGAGGTCTCTTCATGAACATTGATTAAAATAAAGTCCACCAAGCATAATCTGACTAGGCCCTAGGCCTTACAATCTATAACATCATATTGATCAGCGAATGTAGGATATTCCTAGGCCTAAAAATATTCTCATCAATAGCATCTCATAGATCTTGATCTATTAATAGATCCTCTATCTTTAGTTTCCACATCTCAAAATTATTTCCACAAACTTTCTCCACCTCTATTCTCCTTGATGAAATTGTCATTTGAAAAATATTAGCAAGATCATAAAGTATCTTTTGCACTAGCTCCCACTCAAAATGATTAATCCGAAAAATCCAATAACCCACAACTAAAACCAAAGGTGTTTAAGCTCAGATACCACTTGAAAGAAAGTTAAGGTATCAAAACAACTCTCTACACTAATCTTGAGAGAACGAAAAATGCAATAAATTTTGAGATCTTTATAATTTATAGAAACTTAAAAAATAAATATAAGTAACGTGCATACCACAATGCAATGATTTACATGGGGAAAACCCTTTTAGAATAAAAACTCTGCACTCCAAAATTGCCCAATATTATTATTCAAAATTCAATAACATATAGCAATATACTTGTAAATCAAGCTTCTCACATGAGTATCGTCAACCAAAGATCTAGAATAAACTCAACAACTATCAAACTCTCATAACAAATCACAATACACAGTTGTAATATAATGTCCTCATCATAAAATAGGTAATTTGATTGGTTCAAATCAAAAGTCGATCCCAACATTCAATGAGTGGTGACAAATAAGTTCCACCAAGTGGTGACATGTGTCTTGGATGAGTTTGACCAACTCTCCAAGTGGCCACATAACCTACCTAAGGTGGCCTAAAGCCATGTGTATAAATACATGTGATAGCTACTTATTAAATAATAACTAAAATATATTCTATACTAATTTAGAATGCATAGATGACCTATGTGATTCATTGGCATAATTACATTTATGAACACTTACAAATTATGCATTATGCTCTTTTAAAATCTTTAAGCATGTTTTATTATTGTTAAATAATTGCACTGTTCTTATTTCTAATCTAAACATAATACCAGTTTTTAGTGCATCACCACAGAGTTAGAGAATTAGTTTATTTTATTTTGAAGTATTTTCTTCTATTTTCTCCTAAAACCTAAAAATCAAAAGAAGAGATGAATTCTTAAAAATCTAGAGGTTATTTTATGAATAAAGTTCTACATTCATAAGATTTCTCACTGTTGATATTTGAGTGAAAATTTGAGCATCAATAACAATAATGCAAGTACACATGGGATGTACTGTATTAATTCTAATTTTAAGTAAAGGTCTTGCCCCTCATTGGAACCCTTTTGACTACAAGAGTGATTTGAATAAGTGTTGGGATTGTGAATGGGTTTTCTCTAGACCATGATGAGGATAAGTCATGCCATGGCATTAGTAGGAGTCATCAACTTCATAGACTACAGATCTTGGCTCTTGGAGTGAAGCTCTGTATTTGAACTTGACCCAAATCCGGATAGCCTTGATTCATTTCTCTCTCGAGATAAGTCTTCCTATGCTTTATTCTAAAATTTGAAATCTTCTTCATGCCCATACTTCTCATATAATACTTATGTCTTCTCTACTAAACTTTAGACATGTATAAAGTGAAAGAGATTGATTGACTTTTCTAAGGTCATAACTATTTTGATATTAGAATATATTTTAAACACCGCTAAAAATGTTTGTAAAGCTTATGGTAATAGCCCTTTTTAATTAATCTTATTGCCCCCATAGAAAAAAACTTATTTTTCATTAATACCTATTTATATAAAATTATTTTATAGATATTCAAAATAAACCTTGCAAATAAATATTAAGATCAATAAATAAGAAACTTTGTTTTAAAATGATATCTCTTGGCATATTTTACATAATTTTTTTTAAATATAAGTATACAAGTCATATTTACATTTAAATAATTTTACCTACACACTCGTATGTTCTTACTCATACTTCTTGAGGTTATATTTTATTAATTATATATTAGCTTCATTGTATTTTTCATATTCTTTCCTCCTTTTCTTCTCTATCTTGCCTCCCCTCCATGCTTCCTTTTAATGCTATGTCTATATCCTAATCCTCAAGTTCCTCTTCTTGATGACAAATCATCATGTTTGATCCAAAAAATCAATTTAAAAAAATACACAAAAAACCCAAAAGTAATCTCAATAATACAACATAGAATGTGGAAAACATGTCAAGAATTATCAATCTATTACTTACTATTCTTGATCTTAAGACAAAATAAATTCAAATCCATATACCAAATTTATTACAATATTGATTATTAAACTAATTATCCCATAGGCTATATTTTGTGAAGTTTTCACTAATACCTATCTCAAGCCAAGAATCCATCTGTATCTGGTAATGTGGGCTAAAAAACCAACAAAGTTTGAGATGGAAAATTGTCCAATAACGATAAAGATTGTTTGTTTGTTTGTCGATAGCTGAAAGACATCATATTGAATGTTCTTTTGGCCATCCTTAAATACTATTTAATTTTTTTTTATCATGTTATATTTTCCGTTTGATTTGATTTGCCTTGAATTTGCCTCATTCTTTGTACCTAGAAAATACATTGCAAATCCCTACATAATATGTGTGAAGAGTGAAGATGGGAATTCATTCATTTGTTTGGGAGTTTCTACTCACATTGTGTCAATGGCATTTCCTCTCGTAGTACCTTATCTTTCTTTTATGAGGAGTACACCATCCCAACGAGCCCATCCCAACTTTATTGTAATTCATGCCCACAGGAAGAACAAATCGTCAAGACAAAGATGTGCCAATATAGTAAAACATCTATAAACAAATCAAGTTGTTGACAGTTAAACAAATGGACAGTGCTAACTATTTTCCATTTGGAGGAATTGATTATGTGTTGCATTGATGTTTTGTCATTGATGTCAACACTAGATGTTTTGGTTGCTTTACCTGTATCCTTCTGGTCCCGGTAGGTTGCTTGGTTTCTGGTTGGATTAGATTATGATGATCCGGTATGCTCCAGTATGTTTGGGTTATGGAATTGGATTATTCATGCTACTCAGATTCATGTTCATTCGGTTGGTTTTGATTTGGTGATCGGATGCTATCCTCTTTGACATACTTAGTCTGGGTAATAAAGATACCCTCTTTCATTTGCTGAATCTATAAACCAATGAAGAATTTTATCTCTCCTATTAACGACATCTCAAATTCTTTCTTCATTTCATCTGCAAACTCATGACTCATTTTATCATCTCCTCCAAATATTATGTCATCCACAAACACTTCACAAATCAAAATCTGGTCACCTTCTGATTTCAAGTAGATGTTGCTATCTTCACTTATTCTTTAAAATCCAATCTTCACAAGATGAGAGTGTAGTCTTTCATACCATGCCCTAGGTGTTTGTTTCAGTCCATACAAGGCTTTGTGTAATCTACACACCATGTCACTATCTTCTGATAAGGCGAACCCTTATGGTTGCTCTATGTACACTTCTTCTTCTAGGATTCCATTCAGAAAAGCAGATTTCACATCCATCTGATAAACCTTAAATCCCTTAAATGCTGCAAATGCAAGTAGCATTCGAACACCTTCTAGCCTAGCCACGAGATAAAAAGTTTCTCCATAGTCTTCTCCCTCCTCCTGAGTGTATCCCTTGCATACAAGCCTAGCCTTGTTCCTGACAACTGTGCCTTCTTCATTCAACTTATTCCTGAAGACCCATTTGGTACCTATGACATTTTTATGTTTGGGTCTGGGCACCAAAGACCATGTTGCATTCTTTTCTATCTAATCTAGCTCCTCTTCCATTGCTTTAATCCAATCTTCATCTGTAAGAGCTTCTCTAGAAGTCTTGGGTTCAAATTCAGAAATCATGCAAGAGTTCTCCTTCACTTTTCTTCTAGTGAGTATTCCTGCATCTTTATCTCCTATGATTTTCTTTGGATCATGATGCAGCTTCACATATCTTGGAATGACTCAAGCTTGATCTGATAGCTTTTCTTCTTCTTCGCTAACCTCTTCTTCTTCTCTTATTGTAGCTTCTACAGGAACACTGAGATTTTTGCAAGTTTCTTTCTTAACCAGTTCCCAGAAGGCTATGCCTGGTTCATCTTCTACTTCTTCGCTACATGTTTCCTTAGGTTCCTCAGGGGATTCATCAACCTTGACATTGATGCTTTCAACAATCTTCTGAGTTCTATTGTTGTAGCACATGAGAGCTTTGCTCTTGGTGGAATATCCCATAAATATTCCTTCATCACATTTTGCATCAAATTTTCTCAAATTCTCACCTCTCTTGATATAGCACTTACTACCAAACACTGTAAAGTAACTCACAGTGGGAGTTTTCGTGGTCCAATACTCATAAGGGGTTTTGTCTTTGCCTTTCTTGATGAGTACCTGGTTCATAGTATAGACTGCAGTGCTCACCGCTTCTCTCCAAAAAGTGTGAGCAACCTTTTCTTGGATCAGCATTGTTCTAGCCGCTTCGACTATAGTCCTGTTATTTCTTTCTACTATGCCATTCTATTGTGGTGTCCTTGGGGTAGATAGCTGCCTCTTAATACCATTATCTTCACAGTACTTATTGAATTCATCAGAAGTGAATTCTCCTCCTTGATCAGTTCTCAGGAATTTTATCCTCTTACCACTTTCTTTCTCTACTAATGCTCTGAAAGATTTGAACTTTCCAAATGCTTCAGATTTATCTTTCAAGAATGTGACCCACATCATTCTTGAGCAATCATCAGTAAGAATCATAAAATACCTATCTCCCTGAATACTTCTAGTTTTCATAGGACCACACAAATCAGTATCCACAAGATCAAGTAAATTTTCTATGGAGAAAGACTTACCTTTAAAAGTTGAAGAAGACATCTTCCCAAGTTGACATTCTCTGCACAAAGAATTCTCAGGTTTGTCCAGCAATGGTAATCCTCTTACCGCCTTGATCTTACTAGCTTTAACAATATTGTCAAAGTTCATATGACATAGTCTTCTATGCCATATCCAACTGTCATCAAATTTAGCCATTAGACACTGACTTATCTTGGCATTCAACTGAAATAGGTTACCTCTGGTTTGCTTACCAGTCGCAATAACTTCACCACTCTTCCCAATTATACTGCAAAATCCACCTTTGAATTCTAGAATTAATCCTTCGTCATTCAGCTGAGAAACACTCAAAAGGTTATGCTTAAGGCCTTCTACCCAGTAGACATCATCTGCATTGCTCTTTCCATTCAGTGAAATGGATCCTTTACCTATTTCCAAGAATGGTGCATCATTTCCAAATCTGACAACACCGCCATCATATTCTTCCAAAGACAGAAAATTTCTCTGGTCACTAGTCATATGATGAGAACAACCACTATCAATTATCCACTCATTGGAATTGTCAATGTGAGAGACAAGAGCTTTCTTGTCGAACACTTCTTCCTTTATTGCTACAAACATTATGTCTTCATTTTCTTCATCCTCGGATTCTTCATCAGTGACACCTTCATCCACAACAACTAAACAATTTCTTCTATTTCCACTTTTATATTTTTTGAACCTCTCTGGTTTATCCTTATTGTCATTGTTAGGGCAATTAATAGCTATATGTCCTATCTTTTTTCAGGAAAAACATTTCAAAGGAAGTTTACCTCTATACTTCCCAGTTCCCTTCGGAAGTCTTTTAGCAAGAAGTGCTTCGAAATCCATCAAAATCTCTTCATCATCCATATCTTTGCATTGTCTAGATTCATAACTAGTACTAGTTTCTTTTCCTTTTTTGGATGGTGCAGTAGATGCTTTAAAGGATGACTCAGTCTTCTAAACACTACCATCATAGCTATTCAACTCATATGCAATTAATTTTGCAATAATAAAATCTAGGGAAACCTTTGTCTTATCAATAGACCTTAGCTCCTGGATAGCAGCAACTCTAATTGCATAGATTGGTAATAATGATCTGAGAACTTTACTAACAACAATGGTATCATCAATAGTTCCACCAGTGCTTTTGATATCACCAACCACAGTCTTAATCCTAATACCATACTGCTGAATGGTTTCACCTTCAACCATCCTCATATCCTCAAATTTACCTTTAAGGCTTTCTTCCTTAGCTTGCTCTACATGCTCATCACCACCATAGATGTTTTCCAGTGCATCCCATACATCCTTAGGTGTGTCCTTGTCTTGAACATCAATAAATTCAATATCTAACAAGTTGTTGATAAGGGCTTCCATGACTTGCCCATTTTTTGCCAGTGGGAGTCAAAAAGGTATTCTCAACATAGCTCCAGTGTTGAGCACCCATACTCTTGATGTAAATCTTCATTCTATCCTTCCATATCTTAAAGTTGTCTCTATTGAACTTAGGACCTTCCCTCTTCATCATTACAGCAGGACCTTTTACCTCAAGCGGTTAAACTTATATCACCGAGGACCTAGACGTGCTCTGATACCAATTGATGAATAATGATGAACAACAAATACCCCAACCGGTACTGAGAGGGGGGGTGAATTAGTACACTTTCTCAACAACCTATCTAGTTAAACCAATACCAACTGGTTATCATCACTACTAAACTTAACCATGGTAATACTAGTTAAACACAGTAAGATACCAGACACCATAAACTGATAAGTTTCAATACTTCAAGTACAATCAATACATGACATCGACTTCACCCATAAACATATACATGTGATATGCTAGTAATAACTCTGCATGGATAATCTTTCAACCAAATCATTTAGAGACGTCACATGAAAAATGCATAACACACGGATTTTTCACGTGGAAACCCAAATGGGAAAAACCACGGTGAGGATGAATACCCACAAGCTTGTTTTGAACTCTTTTGAAGCTCGCCCTGTTAGGAGCCTAGTTCAATTAAAGACTTTACAATAAGGTTTTGTTAGGAACCAATCCTATAAGAGATCACCCAGTTAAGGGATGGCTATATACCCTGTTAAAGGTTGGAACCCTGTTAAAGGTTACCTCGCTAGAGGATTTAAAGAACTCAATGATCTTGAGTCACCTAGTTAAAGGTTTTACAATAAGCCTGTTAAAGCTACCCATTAAAGGGATTTTCCATCTGTTGAAATGATTAGAAGACAACAAGTAAAAGCTCTGATTTGATAATAGCACTATATTCCAAGGCAGATCCTTTTCATATCCTCTACTCTGCAAACACATTCAGTAGTTTTTCCTCTTACTGGTCTGGCAAGTATCAAGTATCTCTTCACTCTGATACATACACACACAACATTTGTCAACTTTCCAATACAAACATCATCAACCTTATAGGTAACAGATAGGTCGGTAGCATAAACCCTAAACCTTAAGAATCTTAGGTTTACAACACAGGTGGTCCAATTCTGACCATCCAAACATATTGCATAGAGCATTACAATTTCAAACAGATCACAAGACAATCTGCATCATTCATTCATCATCGCTCATGGGAATCAGTAACCCATCATGCTTTCTTCTTATGCCACTAAGAAGAATGATCATTCCTGAGGTAGACTTCAAATGCAGTTGATCTTCTTATACCTCAATCCTTCACGCACACAAAGTTGACATGGCACCTCAATCACAGAGTATCATCGGTTCATCACACAAGTTGGATCGCCAAACTGATAACCATAGAGCTGAGACTACCAACCGGTAATCACACTTAGTGAAACCCCAACACCAGTTCATTGAATCTCCTCATACCTCTTCATACCGGTTCACCTGAACTTATTGACATCAATGACAACATACCGGCTCATCATATGCCAAGGATATCCAACAAGATGGAGACTCATCTGAGATGTCTCAGTAAGGAAATTTGGGAAATCACAGAGAATGGAGTTACTCCTTTTAATCTGACTTCTGGCAATCCTCCTCCAGAAAAATTGGATAAGGAGCTTGAGAATGATTGTAGAGAAAGAGAAGCCCTCTTGTGTGCACTTTCTAATTAGCAAATAATGGGATTAACTGGCAAATCATCAACAAAGGCTAAATGGGACAAGTTGGAGACTCTTAATGAAGGTGACCCCGCTGTTAAGATTGCTAAACTTGATGGTTACCAGGTGAGATATGAAAACTTGAAGATGGAAGAAGATGAAAGGATTACTGCATTAATGGAAAGGGTAAATGAAATTGTTATGGGAGTTCAATGTTGTGGTGGAACTCTGAGTGAATATGAAATAGTTTCTAAAGTTCTGAGAGCTTTTCCACCAGCTCATAAGATGAAGGCTACTACAATTAATGAATTGAGAACAATAGCTAATACTTTTGTCAATAGAGATACCTTGGTTGGGAAATTATCTTCTTTTGAGCTTGAAGAATTTGGACCTTCTAGAGCTATAAAGTCTGAACCTACTTTTCATGCATCTACATCATCAATCGACAAGCAAGATTAGAAAGCTTTTTATGCAAAGGAATTGGATGATATGAAGAGAGAAGATGAATGATTTGAGTAACTTGAAGCCCTATTTTCTAGAATATTACCTAAAGGACCGGTAGGAAGTAAGTATGAAGGAAAAGCACCTTTTAAATGTTTTGCATGTAATAAGATAGGTCATTTTAAATCTATATTTCCTAAAAGAAATTCAAGATTTGAAGAGAGATCTAGAAGATCTTTTAAGCCTAACCCTGGATATCAGAACAAGTATAAGTATAGGAAAAATAGAGATAAATCATGCTACATTGTGGATGAGGAAGGTGTGACTAATTCTGATGATGAACCGGTACAAGACTCTGCTAGTGGTTCTAACAATGCAAAGGAATGGGTGATCCTGGCTATCAAGGAAGATGTTCCAACACTGGAATAGAATGTACCTAAAGAGAAGGCACTGGCTACTAAAATTGAAGATAAGGATGAATGGGTAATTGATAGTGGATTCTCACATCATATGACTGGAGATAAAAGGAAGTTTCTATCTTTGCAAGAATTTGATGGCAGTCTGGTTAGATTTGGAGATGACAAAGCATATATGATCAAGGGAAAAAGAACTATATCATTAGATGGTAAGCACAATATTGATAATGTTTATTATGTTGAAGGTTTGAGGCATAATCTTTTAAGTGTAGGACAATTGGTGGATAAGGGATTTCAATTACAATTCAAGGATGGAAAATGCAAAATCATTAATAGATTTGGATTGGAGATTGCATCTGGTACTCAGACAAAAGGTAATATATTTCATTTGAATTCCGGTGAGAAGACATGTTTGATTGCACAAATTGATGAGAGTTGGCTATGGCATAAAAGGCTATGCCATGTGAATTTTGATTGCATGGTAAAGATCAGTTCAACTAAGGCAGTTAGAGATATACCTAAGATTGTGAAGCCCTATAATCCGGTATGTAAAGAATGTCAAATGCGAAAACAAGTTGGAACTTCTTTTAAGAGTATACAAGACAAATCTAATGATGTTCTTGATCTTATTCATACTGAGTTGTGTGGCCCTGCTAGAGTTAAAAGTTTTCAAGGTGATAGATATTTTATGCTAATCATTGATGATTATTCTAGAATGATGTGGATTACTTTTCTAAGGGAGAAATCTGAGGCTTTTGAAAATTTTAAAATATTTAAAGCTAAAGTTGAGACTGAGACAGGATTGAAGATTAAATGTTTAAGGTCAGATCATTGAGGTGGAGAACTCACATCTGGTGAGTTTAATAACTTTTGTGAGAAGCATGGCATAAGGAGACAATTTTTTGCTCCCTAGACACCTCAGCAAAATGGAGTTGTGGAAAGGAAGAACAAAACTATCTTGGATGTTGCTAGGACCATGATGATGAATGCTAATCTACCTCATATCTATTGGAGAGAAATAGTGAGCACATCAATATATACATTCAAAAGAGTACATATCAAAGGATAAATTGGTAAGACACCTTATGAATTATGGTTTGGCAATACACCTACAGTTAAGTACTTCAGAATCTTTGATAGTAAATATTATATCGGGAGAGATGATTTCATTGGAAAATTTATGTTATGAAGGAATATTTCTTGGTTATTCTAATGAAATCAAAGCATATAGATGTTATAACAAGAGATTGTAGAGAATTGTGGAGAGCGCTAATGTCAAGGTGGATGAGATGAATAGAAGTTAAATCAGAGTTTATGAGCAAGAACTGATAGTGGAAATGATCATAACTGAACCAGTAACACCTTTACCGGAACAAAATGTTGAACTAGTTACTCCGACAGTATCAAAAAATTCAACAGTAACTGAAGAACCGAAAAGAGGAACAGAGAATCAGAAGACTCCTAGGTATGTAAGGATGAATCATTTAGAAGATCAGATCATTGGGGATAAAAACAATGGAGTGATGACAAGAAGGAGATTGGCAGCTAATGAGGTATGTTTAATTTCTCAAGTTGAACCGGTATTGTAATTGAAGCATGCAAAGATGGATGCTGGATGAAAGTTATGGAAGAAGAATTAGATCAGATAGAGAAGAATAACACATGGAATTTAGTTCCCCGACCCAAAAATAAGAATGTTATTGGAACTAAATGGGTATTTAGGAATAAATTAAATGAAGATGGACAAGTTGTAAGGAATAAAGCTAGATTGGTTTGTAAAGGATATTCTTAGAAGGAAGGAATTGATTGTGGTGAAACTTTTGCACCTGTAGCTAGGATTGAAGCTGTAAGATTATTTCTTGCCTATGTTACATTAAAAATACAAGGTTTATCACATGAATGTTAAGTGTGCCTTTATGAATGGGGATCTTGATGAGGAAGTTTATATTGAACAACCTGATGGTTTTTCACTTTCAAATGATAAAAACATGGTTTGTAGGTTAAAGAAAGCTTTATATGGATTGAAACATGCACCTAGAGCTTGGTATGCAAGGTTAGATAAATATCTTTTGAATCTTGGTTTCACTAAAGGTAATGCTGACAATAATCTATATTATAAAGTCACTGATGATGATATACTGATTATTGAGGTTTATGTTGATGACATTATTTTTGGAGGTGAAGATAAGTTGTGCATGGATTTTTCTAAGAATATGGAGAAAGAATTTGAAATGTCTATGATTGGGGAAATGAAATTTTCCTTAGGTTTACAGATCACTCAAACTGATAAAGGTATTTTCATTTGTCAAACTAAGTATGCTAGGGAATTGTTGAAGAAATTTGATATGGTAGACTCTAAACTGGTAAGTACTCCTATGGTTACAAGTGATAAATTGACAAGGAAAGATGAATCTGCACCGGTAAATCCTACAAGATACAAGTCTATGATTGGAGGTCTGCTATATTTGACTCAGACTAGACCTGATATAATGAATGATGTTTAAATTGCATCTAGATATCAAAGTGGTCCTAGAGAAAATCATGAGAGTGTGGTGAAAAGAATTTTTAGATACTTGCAAGGTACATCTGAATATGGTTTGTGGTATGCTAAGGATGGTGACTTTACTTTATGTGCATATACAGATGCAGATTGGGCAAGTGATGTTGATGACCAGAAAAGCACTTCCAGTGGAGCTTTCTTTCTTGGGAAGAAGTTGGTTTCATGTATCAGCAAGAAACAATCATGTACTTCTTTATCTACTACTGAAGCTGAGTATGTTGTCACTGCTACTAACTATACACAAGTTCTATGGATGAAGCAAATGTTGAAGGACATTAAAGTGCATTGCATTGGACCAATAGTTATTCACTATGATAACTCTGCTGATATAGACCTATCAAAGAATCTGGTATTTCACTCTAAGACAAAGCACATATCCATCAAGTATAACTTTTTGAAGGAGAAGGTGGAAGAAAATGAGGTTAGACTTGTTTATGTGAGCACTAAAGAGAACAATGCAGATATTTTTACTAAACCTTTGCCTAAAGAATCATTTGAGTACCTTAGAGACAGATTAGGGGTTTCTGCCTCTCCGACAGAAAAATGATTGATGTTATTTGGCATCAATCTGGTATGAATTATCAAAAATATTATTCATTCTAGTTTGATGTGGTGATACTACTACTCAGGGGGAGTAGTTAGCCTTGTGATTCAGTGGTTTTTGGATTTTCTTTGATATTTATGTCAGATTTCTAGTATTGATGTCAAAGGGGGAGAGATATTCATCTGAAAAACTTAAGGGATATATACATCATGGGGAGTATGTTTTAGAACTTCATTGCTATATTCTTGGATGGGAGATTTGTTTGGATTTTCTTGGCACTTGGATGTTTTTCACATCTAGTGTTGCCATCAATGTCAAAGGGGGAGATTGTTGGCCATTTAGAGGAATTGATTATGTGTTGTATTGGTGTTTTTTCATTGATGTCAACACTAGTTGTTTTGGTTGCTTTATCGATATCCTTCTGGTCCCGATAGGTTGCTTGGTTTCTGGTTGGATTAGATCATGATGATCTGGTATGCTCCGATATGTTTGGGTTATGGAATTGGCTTATTCATGCTACTCAGACTCATGTTCAGTCAATTGGTTCTGATTTGGTGATCGGATGTTATCCTGTATGTTGGCAAGATTGGTTTGTTGTTCTGGTGAGGGTTTCACCGACAGAGCTTTGTTGAAGATCTTTGATGTTATGCATAAGTGGTGTTGGTGCGGGTTCTAGTAGAGATTTAGGATGTTGATGATGATCATGTTCGAGACTTGGTTGATTGGGATCATTGCTTTAGCGTGTGTGGACCTAAATTGGGTCCGGTATTGTCTAGGTTATGGATTGGCTTAATGTAACATGTGGATTGGACTTCTCGATGTGTTTCTGGGATGTCTTACGGGTTGGATATTATTTGTTTGGTCTCAGGCTGACATGTTTTATAATTATGTAATTGTTTTATTATCTGGTGGTCGACCCTATTGTTTGTGGTCGATGATTTGTATATATATGATGTAAGATCTCATTGTAGATCATAAGAGAGGATGTATGGGTATGTAAGGACCGAATAATGTAATAATCATTCATACAGAGGATTTGGTCGATCATTAGTGATCAAGTTGGGTTTATGTAAGAGGATTTAGTCCTCCGATATTGAGCTTAACTAGAATTGTATTCAGGCATAGGAGATGCTATCATTGCAGTTCATTCCTTCCTCTAGATTCTAGTCTGGATTATTATGTAGTCAGTGAGACTCCTTTTGTGATGAGCAATGTGCTCTAGGTTGTTGGCCTTCCTGCAAGTGTAGGCTCCTCAATCATAATCACATACTTACTATAGAAGTATTATCTGATTGTAGGTAGGCTTCCCACTGTGGTTTTTCCCTTTGCTGGGTTTTCCACATACAAATCTTGGTGTCATGCAGATGGTATTTATTCTCTAATTGGTTTTTATGCTTAATTGGTTTATCTATAATTTCAATAATTAGTTTATGCATTCTGTTATTGATCTTTTGGTTTCTGGTATTAAAGTTTTAATTGCTTAAGGTTATGGTAATCTGGTGACAACTGATTCACCCCCCCCCCCCCCTCGCCCCCCTCTCAATTATCTTTCGGTTGTTTGAACTATCTAACACTAACAGTTGAGAATATAAGGTCACAATTATTTACAGCCAAAAGAGATACAATAATTGTATATCAAAGAATATAAGGATAAGAAATAACAATAACGTTGGAGGGTAAAACTATCTGGATGACCCTCTTTGTACTTTTTCCCGTTAAAATACCTTGCATACTTTTGAATATTAGTACTAGCAAGTCTAGCAGTTTCAATCAAGGGAAACGCTAGAGCATTGAATGTATAGAACTAATGCTTTGTCTCTCAATTCTAGCATGTCATTAGAAGATCCACTTCTCATTGTATCATGTGATTCGCCATAGCATCTTCAGTTACATTTTTTGGACAATATTTTTCATCTACATTAATTTAGTTTTAGTTATTCAAATCCAAATAATGCATGTCCATTCACATGTGTAGGCTTTCAGTTAGATTAATTTAGTTTGCAAGTTGTAGTTTGTAGGCCCTATTTCTCCTTTGCTTAGCAAGATTATCTTGTAGTTATTTTCTATGAATAATGCATGCTCAATTTATGCATGCTTTGAATTGCTCGTATATTTTTCAAGTAGTAGCTTTCTATGGAATAAAGGCTGCAAATCCTATTAATAACCAATTATCTATTTTGATTTTGTTTAAGCTCTAATAAAAAAAAAATTGCAAAAAATATTTTTTTGTTTAAAAATAAAGCAGTTTGTTGTTTTTAAAATTCATGAATTTTCACTCTTTTTGTGTCAATTATGAGGGATCCGTAAGTAAATTTATTTTATCACTGATTAGTGTTGAGCTATTATTCTTTTCTCTCTATTTTTTTATCATATTAATCAAGTAGTTCAAAGGAGACACGGTTGTTTCAAAATCTACATTGAAGGAATATCTAACATCATTAGCTATCTCTTATGACAATTGCAATCCTCTTGGCTCTATGAAATTCTCTATCTAGACAAGGGTATGCATCTTGAAAATTTACAACTCGCTTTTTCATAGGTTTCTTTTATTGACATGATGTCATAGTATGAGAGGGAGTTTGGTGCTGAAATTCCCTTGTTATTGGATAATACAAAGGGAAAAACCAGCTATCCATAAAGGTGTTCATATCACAAACCATAACCAAAGTAATCCTAAATTTGAGATACACATCTTAGAAAATGTTTCTAGAAAATATGCAATGGAAGAAAGTACGGTCCACCCTTTCCTCCTGAGAATACCATACAAGACACCTATCGGGTATTGAAAGACTTTTTACAATAAGTTTTCCTAAGTTAGGATTTGATGTGTGTAGTAGTTTACCAAAAGAAGTTGATTTCCATGATTAAGTTATGGTTCTAAATTTTTTTCCACTTTCTCCCAGGCCTAAGAAGATAAAGAAGCAAGCAGCAAACATTTTCATCTCTATATCCCATCTTTATCTCCATATCTCTCCATTATGTTGATTTTCTGATAGGCAAAAGAATGGATGGATTTTATTTTGTTTTGTTCATTTTAATCCAAATGCCTTTGTTCTAGATAACTATGTATCATTTATACAATTCTTACTAGTAGATTATAATATCAAAGAGATAGAGATTTCTATGTTCCATACCTAAAATTACATTCTACTCAATTCCTAATGCAGCCATAGCAACTTTTAACACTATTGTATAGAGAGAATTTGTAGTCGGGAATTTCTATAAGGTTAAAAAACTATTTTGTATTCCATACGTTTCCCACTATCTTACAAGTCAAACCTAATCTTTAAGCTACTATTTTTTCCATTATTATTTTAATTCATATGCACGAGATGCATTTACTTTGCATCTCTTTGTCAATAGACTGGTAATCGTATAATGGAATTTAGGCATTATAGTAGAGATTTTTTTTTCCAGTAGATTTAAGGGTGTCTCATTTCAATTTATTAGATCTAATAAATTTTTGTGTGCTTTTAATGAATTATTAGATTTAAATTTTTCATTTAAGAGATGCAAAATTCTTGTATCGAGTTCAACAATATGTTTACTCTAAGTTTTAATGTTCTTTAGATCTATTTTTCATATATTGTTAATAGATTGAGCAACAATTGTAGGGAGACTGGTTTATTTTAACTACATGCATAAATATAACTATGATACATCATAGTGGTATTTATGCATATTCAGTGCATTTAGTGCAATTGAGTTTTTCAATGCATAACTATTCAAAACATTTATATTTCTCATATAATGGTGTTTTTTCATATAGGGTTACCCATCTTAAAGGAGATTGGTTTATTTAATTATATGCAGAAGTTATAGGGAGGTTGCATCATAGTGGTATTAATGTATATTTAGTGCATTTAGCGCTATGATCTTGGAATTTGAAAACATTGTATAACCTATTAATATACCACAAATAACCTGGAATTCTACTAAACCAAGTATCATCAATGGAACTATCAATAAATCAACAATAAAAAAATCATACCCTGAAATAAGCGATTACTCTTTATCGTTCTATTGTGTTCTATCTCCTAAGATCTTGATATTGGTTTTTGTCTCAAAATATTGCACTATTCTTGTTCCAAGATGACTTCAAAGAGAATGAAATTTATGGTTAATTAAAATGCAAAGTGGATTACTCCTACAATACAAAGCTAAGATGGTGATAATGAAATGGCATGGAGCTAATATGAAGATTAAGCTATTATGTATATGCAATGCTATTACTATGATTAAACTACAATGGCAATATGAGGCTAAGATAATGCTAATTATAATTCTATTTAAGCTAATGACACACTAGATAATTTTCTATAATATCTTGAAAGCATAAAACTAAACTTTTGACTTTTGACTATTAGCCAAAATGAGGATATGAGGTCTCCTTTTATAGGAAATTTGTGGCTCCAATCCTAGGTGGCAAAGATCAATGGATAAGGATTGGTCTTGAGAAAATAGAAGGCTAAGATTAGATTGGTTGGATTGTGAGAGAGAAAGGAGGAGGATGTTCCTCCTATATTGACAAAGTGGACAAAAAGATGGGAGGAAAGGCCACATGTCATGATGTTCTCCATGACCATGAGAAGGAGAAGGAGGAAACATTCTAAGTTGTTGGAATATGAGAGAAAAGGTAGGTCTCATCAGGCATGTGTCTGATGAGTCACCTTTGACCATGGTGACGTGGAGAGACCAAAGTCTTGAGAATAGGGAAGATGGGGAATGAATAGGAGATAAGGTGACACATAAGTCTCCACTTCCTTTTGACCAGGGAAAGATGTTGACGATAAATAGCCAATTAAATATTAAAAATATAGAATTTTCTTAGCCACATGAGGATGATGCAACAGATGAGGTGGAAGGTTGACATGGAAGAGTGATGTGGAGGGCGAGACAGACTTAAAAGAATTGACTTTGTCTTTAGAGAGGAATTAAATATTAAATATTATTTAATTAATGGATACTTTAGAATATTTAGGACTTAACTACATAAATTAATATTTATTTAACCCTAAGAATAAACTAAGAACAAATCGTAGAAATAAATTAAATAATTCATTTATTGATAGAGTAATATCCATTAATTAAATAATTAATATTTAATTAATTTATCTCAAGCCAATATTAGATGTATACAAGCGCAATTGATTAGTTTTCAATACATAACTATTCAAAATATTTATATTCCTCATGGAATTTTTCAATTTTGGTTGTATTTTATGTGATGATTATATTATTTTAAGAGTTACTTAATTATTTAAAGTTTTTTGATATGATACCTTGTTTTTACCGAATAAATCTGGCTGTGGATTTAAATATCTATTGAAACAAAAACAATTAAATAATATGTTGTCCAACAAGTCCAAAAAATATTGGAAGGGAAGGTTTTATGTGGACCGAGCATAGGATGAAAATATAACAATAACAAAAACTTACATGTCAGGTCTTTAGAGGTAGGTTATATTTGAGTTTCTTTGGTGTTTAAGAACTCTTTTGTTGTAGCCCACAAGTGGTCTTACGAGACAATGAAGTGCTTTGTGCTATGTTATTATTAGTATATAGAATTGGTATCATCATTTAATACAAAGTTTGTTTCTAGATATATTTGGTGCATTAATCTTTGGGAAATTACATTTTTTAGCAATAGTTTTGTACTATCTTTCAATATACTTCTAGAGTTAATTCTACTACTATTTAGCTTTAACATCAATTTGGAAATCTATGTTGTAGTGTCAATGCATATTTTTTGAGGTCCATAAATATGGTTAGGAAGTTGTTGGCCAAAGACATTGTTTCGGTGGTGTTCCAATAGAGATTGATGGTGTTAGATGCATAGAGATTACTTCGGGGTTGTCATTGATGGAAACTCAGCCTAGAAATCCTATCCAGTATATCGAGATTGAGATTGCCGGAAGTCTTGAGTAATTTTGGTCATTCATGAGCATAAGTCTAGCTGGTGGAACACAGTGTATGAATTTGGTGAGCATTAATCATTTCTGATGATGTAGTTTTGGTTGTGGTGATTGGAATAGTTGATTAGATGTGTGAGGTATCTTATCAAGCAATTTCCACCTTTGGTGTTGTTTCTAGAACAAGTTTCTTGGTCTGGTATCCAGTATTGCTGGAAGAACAAAGTTATTCTCATGTTTAATAGTGTAGCGTGTGGTTCGGATTATTGAGGTGATTCTGGTGGACGTTGCTGAGTTTGAGGTGATTGGGCCAACCTTTGGGAAGCTTTTGATTACATATTTTAGGTTCGATATAAGGATTTGAAAATAATTGAGCTGACATGAGTCTACACATTTCATATTTTGTTGTTTTGAGAAGCCGACTAGTTGGAGATCTATTTTGGTGGTGCAGATATATAAGATCTATTTGGATGATCATTTTTTATGATGATATGTATGCGAGATAGTGTTGGGAAGTGATTGGGTGCAGTTTTGCGTGCGCATCTTGTGTTTTTATGATCTGGTACATGTAGCAGAGCCGAACAAAGCAGTGGCAGTGGATCAGTCTGAGCCTAACCGGAACTATATTTTGGCATAGCTAGATGCTATTCTTTAGTTCACGTATCATTGTAATGATTTTGTAATAGCATGTAAGGCAGTGAGCCTTCCTCTGAGGTTGCAACCTTGTTTTGTAATTGAGTGGTGAGCTCTAAGCAATGTACCTGAATGCAAGTGCATTCCAGCTTTTGTAGTATTATTTTACTACTGGTCATAGTATAATAATATTATGGGTACTCAAGGGGCAAAATGGCAACGTTGGAAGGCAATAGAATTGGCAATGGCAATAGGAGTTTGTCTACCAATGTGCGAAGTTTTGGTACTCAGGCCGCAAAAGTTGGTTCATGGAGCAATGAAGTAGATATTGCCTTTCCCATCGAAATGGGTAGATTGCAATCTACTTAGAAATCGGTCAATGCTGGGAAAGCAGACATGTTCTAGGGTAACAAATACTCTGGACAGCGGATGAACTATGGAAATCCGTATTCAAGTGGTAACCAGTGCCCTATTGACCCGCATAAATTGAAGGAAAATGGTTTCATTTGGAATAACAAAGGCTGGTTTCGCAAAGCTAAGCATCCTGCTTCCAAGGCCCCCCGAAACTGGTATCCATCGTATGAATCTAGCATCCTCGACACGACAATTGAGAGAGGCAATCCTCATTCTGAACCTACTCTGGTCCCTCTGAAAGCTCATGGTAATTTCCAAATGTGGAATGGGTGCTTCGAGAAAGATAACTCAAGGGCGGACCATGCCAGGTTTTGGAGATCCAACTTTCGTCCTAAAATTCAGAACCCTTGGTCGAACCGAGAGAGTTACCTTGACTTCCAAAGATGGACCTTCCTCCCTCAGCGACCCCGTCATCCTAAACCGATAAGAAAAACCTCAAGACCTACCATCTTTTTGGATGAAAATAAAATTAATTCTGCTAGGTCGAATTTGCTTGAGTTTTGCCTATTCATCAAGTGGGGTGGTGGAAAATGAGTTAAGGACAACTTTGGATCCTGGTGTAGAGCACAATGGGGAAAGGATATTAACATTAATATTCTCCCAAATGATTTCTATATGATTGAATTTATGAGAAATGAGGAGAAATTGCAAGCTAAAAACAAAGATCCATATATCTTGGATGGCATTAAAGTTCACATCATTGATTGGCAACCCAATTTCCATCCCTGAACGCATGTATTACCGAACAGCAAGGTATGGATAAGATTGTACAACTGTCCCTCAGATTATTGGCATATTGATGTCATTAAGGATATATGAAAAAACCTTGGCACCTTTGTATCAGTTGATGACATTTTGGAGGATAAATTATGGGGAAGCTTCCTCAGAATTTGCATTAGCACAGATCAAATCACCAAGATCCGCAATGAAGTCTAAATTATTGGTGTTGGGAAGATCTGGATCCAAAAGATTAATAGAGAAGATCAATTGCATATTTGTCCTAAATGCTTCTCCTTGGATCACACCGGCATTAGTTGTGATGTTTCGGCTATGATACAGCGAAGTTATTCTTGTATGCAATTTCCTATTAAAGAAAAGTTGCAACCGGAACCTCCTAGCTCCACTGATACCGGGGAAGATTTTTGAAACAAAACTCATGATAATGAGAATGTTCCATTGATGGAGGCAACTCCTTTGAACATAGCTCCTCCCTCCTCTAGTCAAAGAGAGAGCCAACAAGATCTTCTCATGCTTCTAGGAAAGACTAAAACCTTACAGGCGGATATTGAATCCAAATTAGCGGATTCACTTCCACCCTCTCCTCTTGTGCCTAGGAATCAACTGGTAATTGAAGATTGCAATTTTCACACTCAGGGTATGGAGGCTAGTACTCTAGGGGAGATGGGAGGGAATATTTGCTCCTCGATATGTATTGAATTGGAAGATGGTGAAATTGAATCTTCCTCCTTGGAGGGTGATGAAGACTTTGAACCTGACTCTGATCTTATATTGGAGGTTACTACATAAGGTTTTGGAAAGTTAGATTCAACTATTAACAAACCAAATTTTAAGCCAAAAGGTGTGTGGGGGTGCAAATAAAAAAAAATTATGCTAGCAGTGGCTGGTGCTGCTAGTGGTCAAACCAAACTTAATTTAGGGAAGGGAAATGCCCTTCCTCAGGAGCAATGAAACTCTTATCTTGCAATGCCAGGGGCATCAATGCCCCTGACAAATGGCACTTGATTAAGTGCCAGATTGATGATACCAAAGGAGATATTTGGCTACTACAAGAAACTAATGTTGGCATTTTTTATGATTATGTTGTGATTGTCATTGATGGACACACACTTGCATTGAGATCACTTTTATATGTACGAGTTATGCTCAACCGGCAATTGTTCCCAACCGGTATGATGCATTATAGTCCTTAGACTATTGGTGTTTTACAGAAAGTGTTTGTTGATCTGAAGCAGTATGTTGACCCCAAGCGGTTCGAGGATCTCAAGCGGTATGAAGGATCAAAGCCGCAGAACACATATTTCCCAGTCTTCATTTTTGTCAAACTGGCAACTGGTATTTTGTATGAACCGACAATACTCTATGATGAGTTACCAACCGGCATTTTGTGATGAGTTACCATCCACTGATTGTTTGATGGTGCTGACACTTCAACGGTGCTTTTTGTGTCGTGTTATAGAATATGTCTAGATGCATTGAACCTAGGAAATTGTAATGTAATCCTATTGGACCGACATGAAATCAGATTCCTTTATAAGGACATCATGTCTAGGGTTTTAGGTTGTTGCTAGGGTTCAAGGTGGTTCATGAGTTAGAGAGAGTGTGAATGTGTTGGAGACTGAAGTAATGCTAGAATGCATTAGGAACAAGCTATCAAGGATCTAACCAAGCAATCTATGTTATTTGCTAGATCACTCACTTGTTGATTACTCACATCTTCGACAAGTTTGAAGCCCTTAACTGGGTAGGCCCAAAAGCCTTTTGTAAATCCTCTAACAAGGTGGTTCACATCTGTGGATCTAAAATCCTCTAGCAAGGTAGTTTTTAATAGGACTTATCTCCTAACAGAGATTGAGATTCCTAACAGGATCTGTTCTGGTAAAGAACATTGTATGACCTTAATCGGTCTGGTTCCTATTTTGCAAATAGTTACTTGTGAGTTCCATCTCACCGTGGTTTTTCCCATTTGGGTTTCCACATCAAAATCTCTTGTGTTATGGTGTTTTTGCTTCTGTGGGTGAATGTATTATTTGCTATTTGGTTTGCATATGTGCTAACTGGTTTGTCTACTAAACTGTTTTATCGGTTTACTGTTTGTCTAGTAAAGTGTTTAAGTACATTGATTTTTGGCATACTAATTCACCCTCCCCCCCCTCTTAGTATTCATTAATTGGTATTAGAGCCTACCTTTCTATAAGTCTAACCACTTGGAAAGAGATATGGGGAATATACTATGAGGGAAAATACTCATCAGCTCACTCAATCTGAGCATGCATATGATGATCTTATGGTCAAATATAAGGCCTCTCAAGCAAAAAAGAGAGAACATGTTGAAAAACTGATGGAGCTACCTGAAAATAGTTCCTCTGATGAAGTGGACATGGAAGCCCTGATTCAAGAAGTAGAAAAGCTGAATGAATCCAATTCCAACCTGAGAAAATAATTGGAAGGACTGACTATTCGAATGTGCCAAGAGCTTGAGAACCGGAGGAAAGATGAAGATCTAGTAAAAAACAAAGATCATGAAATCTCCAAGCTAAAGCAAGAGATCAGTGCCCTAACTACTCAACTCCATGTGAGCAAAGTGGAAAAGGAAGACATGCAAGGAGAACTGAACATGACCATCTCTGAGAATGCAAACCTGATGGAAACAAATGCTGCGATTTCCAAAGAACTCTCTAAGTCAAAGGAAATACTTGCTAAGTTCAACAAGAGTACTGTTAAGCTAGACTAAAAGCTTGAATCAGCCAAACCTGTCAATTATACTGATGGACTTGGTTATTCTGGTCATGAGGAAGGTGAGACCTCTAGTGCAAATGTTGAAGCATCAAAGAGGCAACCGACATTCAAAGGTAAAGGTAAGCAAAAGTTCAAACCTGTTTGCTTTAACTGTCTTAAAGAAGGACATACTACTAATGTATGTAGGAGTAAGGCTTATAATAATTTTCCTTATTTTCTAAATGATAAGCCTAGATCCTATAGATTCAATGGTAATTGTTATGCATGCAAAAATTTTGGGCATAGAGTATCTGAATGCAGGTCTGTTATGAACAACACTAGAAGATATCCTCAGAGGACTCAAGGAGTTGGTCCGGAACCTTTTGTGAACCGGAATCACAACCGGTTTAATGTCTTTAATCATCAGTCAAGAAGCGGTGGCTATCAAGCGGCAACTAGATGGAGAGAAAATTGTTTGATCTGCCATTGTCATGGTCACACAGCTGCAACATGCAAGAGGAAGAATGGTAACATGAATAATGGACCTTGGAGAGCACCTAGAATGGTCTGCTATCATTGCAACAAACTAGGTCACATTGCCAGATTTTGCAGAACAAGAAAGAACATATCGAATGACATACTGGTCACTCTGGAAGGAAAGATTGATATTGACACTGTTCAAGTGGATAAGAACAAAACCTGGAAGAAGAAACCAGCAATGTTGCAAGAAGAACCAGTTTCTGCACCTAGTGTGGAAATCATGGAATCGGCGAACTAAGCATCAGAAAAGCTTAGGGGGAGAAAATGGCGAAATGTTTTGAACCCCCGGTTTATACTAATAAAAGACCTTAACTGGTATGTGATACCTGTCATTTGGCAGAAGACCAGAAATGGTAACAGGCAAATTAGGGTTTACGCCCTAATGGTGGAGCATTTATTATGGTAGGTGAGGAATATGTTTAAAAGGAATTTTTAAATCATTTCAAACTATCATTTTTTGAGCGAAGAAGTTTTTCAAGTGCAGAGCGAAGAAAAAGTGACTTGTGTTGTGATTCAAAGAAATCTCGAAACCCTCAAGAAGATTCAGAAGCAAATATCAAACGGTCAAGAGAAGATCTCAAAGCGGTGATTCAGCAACCAATGAAGTGTGAGGCAAAGTGGAATTAGTAAGCCCTAAATTCTCGATTTCTGAAAGGTATTTCTCGAGTTTTTTGTTTTATCATGGCTTTCGCATCTCATGATAGTTCTAGTGCAATGGTTGATTCTATGGACTTCATACAATGAAAGTCGAAATATAATGCCTTGTCTCAAGTATCGGCTGGTGTTATAGTAGAAGAAGGGATTTCTGATTACATAGATTGTAAAATTGAAGACCTAGGGTCTCTCGCAATCCATTCTCAACTAGGTCTATTTTGTGGGAAGGATAAAAAGATCAAACCAGAGTATAGCATCTTGGAGAAGAAGAAGCTTCACAATGCGGTTTACTTCCTAGAGGATTTCACAGATGACCACATTCGAATCATTCTGAGAAGAGTTCACGGTGACAAGATGTATCTTGAGAGAACACATGATATCACACTGCAAGCTATTCAGGCCATCACTAGTTTCTGCAATACAGGGGACGTGCCATCCCTAACGAAGGTCAGCAAGACTGAAATGTCCAAGCTCGCCGGTTCAGTGAGCGACTCACATGGCATGACCGTCAACTCAATCAAGGATGATCTGGTCAAGTATGCCTACATGGTGATAGGCTACCGGACATTCTCTGCCAACAGAATTAATTCTATCTCTGTTGCAGTGGTAAATGTCGCTTACAGGATGATCAAGGAGGATGCATCATTTGATCTATGCACCTATATGCAAAGACAACTTATGTTGAATCTTAAGTCGATCAAACAGGATAATGCACTAAGATTCAAGTTTGGACAACTACTAGTAGGGTTATTCTTCTACTTCCAAGGTTATTTCCCAGGAGTTGGAGATATTCAGTTGTCTGCCGACCAACCAGTTACCAAGTAGATCAAAGAGAGCCTGCAAACAATTGGAACCAGTTACCCTGATGTTCTGAACAAGTACTTTGATGAGTTTAGAAGCAAGATGAGCCTAAGGATGAGGATATCCAGTGACATTATCAAAGAACTATAAAGAATATTAGGAGAAAAGTGTTGAATGATTTGATTGATTATTTTGATGATTTCAATGATGATGAAAAGGAAGCAGTTGAATAGGAAATCATTAGGTATTTATGTGTTAATGACCGATCGCCTTCAGGAATTAGATTTGAGACACCAGATTCTTTGTACAATTCTTTAGACAATAAATGGCACATTGTCATAGAAAAGGAACAGGAAATGAGAGAGAAAATATTTGCTCAACATTTTCTTGATGTATCCAATTCAGAACTTTTCGAAGTTATGAATAAATACAAAGGCCTCTTCTTCATGAGAAGAAGAAGATTCCTGTTACTGAAAGGAAAGGGTCAATAAGTGATCAAGGATACATATACTCATGCTCAAGAAGCCCTTAAGATTCATCAAGTGGCTGAAGCCAACAGAAAAACTAAGTGAGAACCGGAAACTAGCAAACTGGATGAGGTGTATGATGGTGAAGAAGAACCGGTCATAGAACAAATGGACCCCATTGATGTAGATGCCTTAGAAGGTGAAAATGTTACTCAGGATGCACCATCAAAAACAACAAGATAGGAGAAGCAGGAAGAACAGGTAGAAAAGCAAAAAGAAGCAGAGGACAAAAAGGAAGAAGCAAAGAAGCAAGCAGAGGAGAAGAAAAAGAGAGAAGAAGAGGATAAGAGAAAGGAAGCGGAGAAGGAGAAAAAGAAGGATGAAGAGGAGAAGAGGAAAAAGGAAGAGGAGAAGAAGAAGAAGCATGAAGAGGAGAAGAGAAAGAAGGAAGAGGAAAAGAAGAAGGATGAAGAGGAGAAGAGGAAGAAGGAAGAGGAGAAGAAGAAGAATGAAGAAGAAAAGAAGCGAAAATATGAAGAAAGGAAAAAGGAAGAGGAGAAGAAGCAGCAGGAAAAGGAGTAGAAGAAAAAGGATGAAGAAGAAGAGAAGCAGAGGAAAGAAGAGAAAAGGAAAATAGAAGAAGAGGAAAAGTTAAGAGCTACAGAGAAAGAAGAAGTGGCAAAAAACACTCAAATGGAGACTCCAAAGGCAACCGGTAGTCAAGCCAAACCAGCTGACCTCACCAGTCCTATTGACCTCTAGTCTGCAAATGAAATGGAGCTGCTACAGAGCATTAAGGTTGCTCAAGAATGCATTGAAGTGATAAGGAGGAAGAAGGAGCAAGATGTGATCCAAGCTACGGTGGACACTCTTACTGGTTTTTTACCCAACACAAACCTCCCCAATATTGATTCATCATTGGCACAATTGAAGCTCCTATGCACCGTATTGGATGATCAAGTGCAGAGGAAAATTCCAAGAAAGAGCATCAAAGAGCTCTCAACATTGCCCTGGTGAAGAAGCTAAATGAGCTCCGGTCTGATTTGCAAAAAGCTCAAAAAGACATAAGGAATGCTTTGGATGAGGGGAATCTACTACTGAGTAAGATTTGCCAACCCCATCTCTTCTGTGATGATGTGCTTGTACAGAAGAAAAAGCTACAATCTAACTTGCAGTTATACATGAGCACCTTCAAGCCACCATATGACTCTTTTACAGCTTATGGGCAAACCGTTCACCGGTTTCATATCCCATCTGCCAAAATAGAGTTGGAAATCAGCAAATGGACTTGAGATTTGCAGGAACTACAACTGGTTCTACTCCCACGCCTGCAAATACTTCAGAAATGTTATCTCAATCTGGATGCCTTAATGGTGACTCAAGAGATGATCAAAATAGACGTCATGGAAGAACAGGTCTCTCAGATGCAGACAGAGAAAGAAGTGGCTTCCTCCCTACTTGTGTCCTGGTCCTTATCTATGAAATAATTTTTGCAGGAATTTAAATAAGTTTTTGACAAGTTTTATTCTTTATTGTCATAAACTCTTATTCTTTTAATACTAAAGAAACAGGGGTTGGTCTGCAATATTATTTTTGTCATTGTTGGCAAAGGGGGAGAAGTATAAATTTTGAATATTTTGATGTATACTTTCATGTTATTTCTATTCAAAAGTAGTATACATTGTATTTTCTGCAAAAGGGATAGTGTATATGCTTAGGGGGAGTAATTTTGATTGTAGCATATTTTTGTTGTAAAACACTTAGATGTCAAAATTTTCCTAAGTGTTGCCATCAATGCCAAAGGGGGAGATTGTTGGCAATTTTGATGATTATGTTGTGATTGTCATTGATGGACACACACTTGCATTGAGATCACTTTTATATGTATGAGTTATGCTCAACCGGCAATTGTTCCCAACTGGTATGATGCATTATAGTCCTTAGACTATTGGTGTTTTGCAGAAAGTGTTTGTCGATCTGAAGCGGTATGTTGACCCCAAGCGGTTCGAGGATCTCAAGCGGTGCGAAGGATCAAAGTGGTAGAACACATATTTCCCAGTCTTCATTTTTTCCAAACCGGCAACCGGTATTTTGTATGAACCGGCAATACTCTGTGATGAGTTACCAACCAGCATTTTGTGATGAGTTGCCATCCACCGATTGTTTGACGGTGCCGACACTTCAATGGTGCTTTTTGTGTCATGTTACAGAATATGTCTAGATGCATTGAATCTAGGAAATTGTAATGTAATCCTATTGGACCAACATGAAATCAGATTCCTTTATAAGGACATCATGTCTAGGGTTTTAGGTTGTTGCTAGGGTTCAAGGTGGTTGATCAGTTAGAGAGAGTGTGAATGTTTTGGAGATTGAAGTAATGCTGGAATGCATTAGGAATGAGCTATCAAGGATCTAACCAAGCAATCGGTGCTATTTTCTAGATCACTCGCTTGTTGATTAGTCACATCTTCGACAAGTTTGAAGCCCTTAACCGGGTAGGCCCAAAAGCCTTTTGTAAATCCTCTAACAAGGTGGTTCACATCTATGGATCTAAAATCCTCTAGCAAGGTAGTCTTTAATCGGACTTATCTCCTAACAGAGATTGAGATTCCTAACAGGATCTATTTTGGTAAAGACCTTAACCGGTTTGACCTTAACCAGTCTGACCTTAACCGGTCTGGTTCCTAATCTACAGATAGTTACTTGTGAGTTCCATCTCACCGTGGTTTTTCCCATTTGGGTTTCCATGTCAAAATCTCTTGTGTTATGGTGTTTGTGCTTATGTGGGTGAATGCATTATTTGCTATTTGGTTTGCATATGTGCTAACCAGTTTGTCTACTAAACTGTTTTACCGGTTTATTGTTAGTCTAGTAAAGTGTTTACGTACATTGATTTTTGGCATACTAATTCACCCCCCCCCCCCTCTTAGTATTCATCAACTAAGTGGAGTAAGCCTGAGACTGATGCTAAAATGAGAGTTTGGAAATAGTGGAATGGGTTGTTTAGGCAATCGGATGGAGCCTCTGGTGGCTTGGGAATCATTTGGAATCCCATGAATGTTAGGATCTCTCTTGTTGGGGAAGATAAGTATTGACAACATTGCCTGGTAACTATTCTTCGACGGAATGAGAATTTCAATCTTTTCAATGTGTATGGACCATCTTTTACTGGTGATAAATGTGCTCTCTAGGATCTCTTAACCATCAAACTGAACAGTATTACCGATGGTAGTTGTGTGGTAGCCAGAGATTTCAATGCAATCCTTTCCAGCATTGAGAAAAGTGGGGGTATTCAAAGGACTGGTACATCCCAGAAGGACTTTTTGAAATTTTTTGAGAAGAATCACCTTCTAGACATTATTCCTAAATATGGAGTTTTCACATGGACGAACGGGAGAGTGGGTTTTACTAATATTGTTGAACGACTTTATCGGTTTCTTGTTACTGGTGAGTGGCTAGGAAAAAATATAGCTCTAGAGTGTTGGCAAATGCACACTCCAATGAGAAGTTGTAGGTGATTGAAGGTATTGTCATTGATGGCAACCTTACAATCATGTGATATCGGCAGGAAGACACAAGCACCGACGCCGGCAAACTCTACACAAGCATACAGTGCACGGGCATCGAAAAGGAAGAATATCGGCACCTTGGCTGACAACAATTTTGTATTAATGTATTTTGTAATTAATTATAAAATCTTTTGTAAACCGAAATGGCGGATTGTAATATGACTCATATATGTATGAGATTATTGTAGATCATTTTAGGGTGAAAAAAGAAATGATACAAAATATGAATAGAAGGTAGTAGACCTAATATGTGAATTATTGGATAAGGGTTTATGTATGTAGCAGAGCTTAAACCGGTACTAAATCTGGCATAGCAAATGCTAATCTAAATTAGTTCAAGACATTGGATTTGTATAATCCATTTTTGTAAGTCAGTGTGACTTCTTTTGTAATTGAGAAGTGAGCTCTAGGCACTTGGCCTTCCTGCATGTACAGGCCCCTATTGTAGCAGTAATATTCTCTTATTGGTCAGTAAGTGAATATTGTGGGTCACAAATCCCACCGAAGTTTTTCCCACATCGGGTTTCCTTGTTAAAATATTGTGTTATGGTGTTCTTTTCATGTTGTGGTTGTTATTCTTATTTGCTGCCTTATTTCTGGTTTACCGGTACACAATTTTATGCTTTTCATGTTATAAGTTAAGAAAATATTATTACCGATCAGATGCTGATTCACCCCCCCCCCCCCTCAGTATCTTTGGGAATCCTAACAATTGGTATCAGAGCTTGGTCCTCTATTTTCAAAATCCTAGCAACTTGAGGAAGATCTTGACACCAGTAGAGATGGAAAACTTGAGAAAGCAATTGGAAATAGCTCTTTCAGACTATGATGCAGAAAAGGTGAAGAATATCAGGCTGCTCAGGATATCATTCAAGCACTTCAAGAGAATTTTACTATTGCAAGGAACAAGAGGAGAGAACTTTGTGAAAAGATGCAAAATGATGAAAATGAAAAGGAAACTCTTAATGATTTGGTAAACAAGCTAAGACAAGAAATCAATACAACAAAGAATGAGATGCAAGATATGACTATGAGGTTTTGTAAAGAAATTGAAGATAGAAAGAAGAATGAAGAAGACTTGGTTAGAAGACTAAATGATGTTGGAAATGAAAACACAAGACTCAGTCATGAAAATGATATGTTGAAGACAGATCTGATGCATACACAAAATGACAGAACTAAACTCATGAGATAGAAAGGAATCTTGGAGAATGAACTGACTGCTACAAATCAACACAAGGAGAAATTCAAGAAAAGTTCAGAAGAACTTGTTGACACGCTGAAGAATCAGAAACCTAATGGTGATACAAATGGCCTTGGCTTTGAAACTGGTGAAAGCTCTGGTACTACAAACAATCATGATCATAGCAAACCGGTAAGACAACCTAATGCATACAAATTCAATGGGAAATGCTTTAACTGTAACAAGTATGGTTATAGAGCAAATCAGTGTAGATCTAGAAATTATCAAAACATTAATACACCCACCGGTCAATATTCTAAATGCAACAAAGTTGGTCATAATTCACAAAATTGCAGAATGAATGTAAGATGTTATGTTTGTGGAAGATTTGGACATCTATCTAATCAATGCAGAACACATACTGGCATAGGATATGGGAAAGCTATTCAAAAAAACAATGTGACTTGTTATGCTTGTAACAAAATTGGACATATTGCAAAATTTTGTAGAAGCAAGTCCCCACCGGCAAATAACAAAGGTCCTAGTTTGAAAAGTAAAGAAAAGGTTGAAGAGGTAAAGCGAGAATTCTCAAAACAATGGATCAGAAAGTCAAATCAGAATGTTGATGGGAATACTCCTCTACCGATAGAATAGAGTATCACTCCACCGGCAGGAGACTCTTCATCTAACTGAAGGAAAATCCTTTGGGGGTTTAGCAACAAAATGAAAAACATACTATTATTCCCTCGGTTGATGGTGAGAAGTTGAAATTACTTCTATACCGGCAAATGAGTTAAGTTGTGACTTAACCAGTGAGAAATAAATGTGGTAGTTAAATAAAATAACATTATAAAGCAAGTGTTTTGGCTCCTTTTTCATTCACTGAGCATTCAAACCTTCGAGAGCGCAAAAATTCCCAAGCGAAGGCATCCTTAGCGAAAAAGTGAAGCAGTTCATCAAAGCATTCATCCTAAAGGAAGACTTAGGTATTTATAATCATGGCATCCTCATCTACTCCTAAATTTATTGCAAACCCTACTGTGATTGAAGTAATTAAGCGCCCTAGACCCGTATTCAAACTGGTTCCTGAAATTGCAAAGAAAGATGATAGCATAGGTGCATTTTCTCATATTCCTAAGGGAGTAGTATATGTTGAAGACCCTAGGATGTATATACATTATCATATAGAGGAATTAGGCGATGATGAGATCAAAAATATGTATAGGACTATGATTTGTGATGAATCTAGAAATATCAAGCCGAAACATAAGATAGTGGAAACCCTAGGTTTTACTGAAATCCTTAGTGTCCCAGATTTTCCAAAGGATATTATAAGGATTGTGCTAAGAAGAGTTCATGGTGAATTCTTCTGGTTGGATTCAATTCATAAAATCACAAAGGAAGTCATTAATGCAGTAACAGGGTTACCTTCCACTGGTAGCAGACCTGACAGAACAAAGAAGGTCTCAAATGACACAGTGATAAACCTAACCAGTGCAACATTCGACAAAAGGTCTCTAAGGGTAAATGATGTAAAGGACATAAATGTGAGATTTATCAGTATGATCTTAGGCTACAAAGCTACACATGCAAATAGGTTGAACTCAGTTTCTAGCCTATGTATTAAAAGTGCTTATGACATGGTTAATGAAAATGCTAGAATAGATGTTTGCGAATGGCTCAAAGATGAATTGATAGACAATCTGGGGAAGATTAAAGGACATAAGAAAGGAACATTCAGATTTGGAAATTTGCTTGTTTTTCTAATGTTGTACATAACTAAAGAAGTACCTAGCATTAATGCAAGAGATTTTGGCTTTGACATTCTAGTAGGAAAGCAATGATTGGATCTACTAAACAACATGGGAGAAAACTGGGAGAAAAACTTAAATGAATATTTTCAAGCATTGAAGGCTCGAATGAAAACTAGAGTAAGACTGTCACAAGCTATTGTGGACAAATATCAGAAAGAAATTTGTTTTGTAATTAAAAAGGATGAAATTTGGATGGAGGCAATTGTCCCTAGAACTATCTGGGTAACTGAAATGGGCTATGAAACAGATGACAATATTATTGAAACTTATACAAAAGCCCTCCTTGAAGTACCAAAGGAACCCACTGAGAAAGTTTTTGGAAATGCTGAAACAATTGAGAGTGGAATTTAGTCTAGAAAAAGGGTTAAGAAGGTCAAAGAAACAGTAAGAATAGGAACCCGGCAGGCTAAAGCAATTAAGGAAGATGTTTTGAAATAAACTGGTATAAAGGAAAGTGAGTTGGAAGGACTTCAACCGGAAGCTCATCTTTCACTAGTTGGAACCTCCTCTGAGAGTGATATGCCAGCGGTATTTAAAAGGGTAGAAAGAAAAAGAAAACCCTCACTGGTACCCTCACCTACACCCAGGAAAACAAGGCACAAACAACAGGCAGTGAGGCCTCCGGTGAAAAAGAAGTTGACTCCTAAGAAGAAAAGGAAGGTAAAACGAGATATTGCTCCACTGGATAAACTCTTAAGTGAAATAACAGAGGATGGTAAGTTGAAAAACATTAGCAAAATATATAACACACTATCTACTGATGACAAGGAAAGCTTAGAGAACAGTGTAATCTTACACTTGGATATATATAAGAAATTTTTGATGGAAATTGTTGATGAAATATCAAATGATGTGTATAGGATATTAGAAGCTAGAAGGTTAACCATCATTGAGTTGGACAAGAAAATCAAGATTCAGAAATTACTTGCAATACATCCAGTCAACTCAACTGATGAAATAGATAAACTAATCAGTGAAGCAAACTGGACAATATTCTCCACTGCTCACCGACACGTAGCACTAATGGCGGGTAGAGTGAAAGAAGTCTCTGAGGAAACAATAGATGTATTGGATATATTCTTTGTAGAAAAAGAGAAACAAGAAGAGTTACTAAGACCTAAAACTATTAAAGTATATCAAAAGGACAGCGATAAGGGGAAAGGTAAGGTAGGTGGACCTCCAAGCCTGAATTTAACTGATAACTTAACCCCAACTCCTTTGCATACTCCACCGATAGATACTACTGATAGTCAATCGGCTACTGAGAGTATGGAGACTCCATTAGAGGATACAAATCCTGAGTCTAAAGTTTTGTACATTGTGAATATAGATACTCAAGAAGTAAATGTTGTGGTTGACAGAGAAACCACTGAGGACAAAAAGAAAGATGTGACTACTGAGTCACCGGCTGCAGATGTTGAGGTTGAGGTAAATGAAACTGTAAATATAAACTCAAAAAAACCTTCTGAGACATAGATGGAGAAACCGGAATAGGTACAGGTTGAGACACAAGTTCAGATAGAAACAATGCCACCGACTAAAACTGAAAAACCTTTACTTATAGAAATGCAAACACAGACTGACCTACCAGAGGTCGAATCAAGCAAGGTGATTACTACAACCGGTAGTATGGATATTGTAGGAATAGTTGGACAGACATCTGGTACTTCCATGGCAGAATTTTGACCTACAAATGTAACAGAGGTCTTATTGGATTCAATAAAGAAGATCACATAATGTAATGCACAAGCCTATAAGGCTATAGATGATAAAAACCCTATTCTTAAACTGGTAGCACCTAAATGCATAGTGGATAATAAAGATTCTTTAGGTCAACTAGACACATTGTCTAAGTTCATCATTGGCAACATTTTTGTGAGATTTTGCCAAGATCAAGAGGCAATGGAAAGCACAAATAAGAGAGAACAAAATAGATGATAGAAATTAACTGTATTCTATCAAGATGAAAATACTAATCAACTAGATCATCAAGCGATACATACAATGAATATGAGCCTGCTTATATAGGCAAGGCTATATGGATATGTGAGCACACAAACATGACATTTGGCTCAATAAGAAACAAGGGTAGGTAGGAAATAGGTGTGGGTAGGTAGGAGAAACAATATAATATTCCACATGAGGTGGATCACCCATTGAGTGTGGAGTGTAACAACAAGATCACACCATAAAAGGTGGAATTTCTCCTACACACTATCCCAATGTGGCACAAACAACCAAGTGTCTCATACCCAAACTACTATGAAATGCATTTCCTAAGTAAACTTAAGTAAGGTGTAATAATATCCATGATGAATAATTATTTACACCAACACCCCCCCTTAAGTGCAACTTAGGGGAATGCACTAAAGTCTACAATGCAACTAAGCAATGTAAGATGGGTCCCGGCTATGAGGCCATGTTAGGTACCCATGTACAAATGCAAAACAATGCAAGGAAATCTCTCACAAAGTGAGGAAAGAGAGAAAAACCCAATGGGAAAAAACCCTCCCCCAAAAGAGAGATGAAAACTAGATACAAAGAACTCTCATAGAAGTATGTGAAGGAAAAAACCCCATGTGAGGAAAAAGCCCCCCCCCCCCAATATGAGAGAGGAAGAAGAGAGACTAGGAATCCCCCCCTCAATCTAGAATCTACACCAATGATAGAAGCTCGAAGATGAATGAAGAAACTGCTCCACGAACATCAAACCACATTCCTCCCCTTAGGAAGAAACAAAACCAAAGGTGTATCCATGAAGTCTCCCCAACCATGAAGGGAAGGTGAAGAAAAAATACTCATGATGAAAGGAATCTCTGAAAACTGCTCAAGTGTCCCCATGTCGATGCTGAAAGGTACCCCCTCCAAAGGTGGTAAACTGTGCCACATTACAGAAAAAGGCACTCCAAGATCTAGTGGAGATGAATGTAGAACAATATCCAAAGACTCATATGTCTCCTCAAAAGATAAAGAGACCTCCTCCAAGTGTTGTACAAAAGTATCCACAATCATGTCAACCTCTAAAGATTGATCATGTAGAGAATGCACAAGAGGGTTAGAGTTATCCCTCGCAACAATCAAAGAAGGATCATCTTCATCAAAGAAAAGATGAATGTCATCAATGTTGTCTCCCAAATCTGCAATGTAGGAGTCCACAAACAAACCTGCAATGTCTGTCAAGTAGGCATCCCAATCAACTGAAACTAGAAGACATGAAATATCCTATTGCACTGAATCACAAGAAGGCAAAACTATCGCACTAGCTGCATCATCAGGTGCAATAGGTGGTGTGATATCAATAGAAGGAGATGAAATGAAAGGCTTAAGAATGGGGTCACATGTGAGAATCCCCAAGTTTAAATGCCCAAAGTTCTCTTCAAAATCTGAATCATCAACATAGGAAGAACCAACCTTATCAATAGGACCAAAATCTGAAAAAGAGTACAACCAAGATGCATGATCAACCACCCCAGTCGCAATGATAGCTCCACTCTCCAAGTCTCTAATGATAACTGAATCAGGTGTGAACTCCACATTTTTCCTAGTTGCCCCATGTGTGATTTGATAGATGGAAAGAAAATTGTTTGTCAAGTGGGGTACACACAACACATCATTGAAGGAGTTATCCCCAATGGCAATACATCCTTTCCCAATCACATCCATGTATGTATGATTGCCCATCAAAATCTATGGAATCTGGCAAGGCTCAAATTTAGAAAACATAGACTGTGAAGATGCCATATGATGAGAATCCCCTGAATCTAGAAGCCATCTCCCTGAATCATGACTTGTAGTAGTACAAAGAGCTTGTCCCTTTCCTTTATCTGTCCCAAAAGAGTGATCCTTTCCTTTATCCTTGGAAGAAGAAGTTGATGTAGACATTCTAGAAGGTAGGTTGATTCTATTCTTCTCAAGAAGATTCTTCAACTCATCAATATCCTTCTTATAACAATGATGTTCATCATGTCCTGACTTCTTGCAATATCCACCAAAAAGATTGTCCTTATATGATTTCCTCTTAGGTGAGAATGGTGAATCATCTTGTTGTGGAGAGGAAGATTGTGCTCCATCTTGTTGTGGTTTAGACTTAGGTTGCTTTTGATTCTTGTCTTTTCCTTGATTACTTTGATTCCCTTTGTTAGCCACCAAAGCTTGTGACTTTGAAGATTTGAGAATCCCCATCCTGGTCAACTTAGATTGCTCAAGTATCAATATCTCCGTGAATGAATCAAATGAGGGAGAAGTGTATGAGGAACCTTGAGCTAACCTATGGGTGTGAAAGCTAGATACAAAGGCTGTATACTCTGAAGGAAGCTTTTCCAACAAGTTATAAACCAATTGAGCATCCTTTTTCTCAATTCCACAATCCTTTAGCTTTTCTCTTAGCTCAGTTGCTTTTGTGATATAATCTTGGATTGTATCAAAATCCTTGGGATCCAAAGTTGTGAGTTCAATATCAAGCTTGTAGCCCTTAATCTCATCAACTTGACCATACAATTTCTTAAAAATATCCCAAGCCTCTTTAATTGTTGTACACTTATCAATGTAAAAAATGAGGTCATCTGATACATACTTTCTAATAGTTCCAAGTGCCATAGCATTCTTAGTAAGCCATTCAATTTGAGCATTAGGATCAGCCTTAGGATCAGGTGGTGCTGTAATAGTTTCATTTATATAATGAATGTGTCCTTTTTCCATTAGTTTACTCCATGCCTTAATTTTCCATGATGCATAATTATAAGGAGTTAAAAGTGGAAATTTAGGAGAACCCATAGCACCAAAATGAAAAAACACAAGATAGAGAGAGGCACAATCACACAAGACACCCCCCAAAAATACTCAATCAAGAAATCCCCCCAAAATGGTGATTTTGGCACTTTATACTTAGTGTGTATACAATGGGCCACTTGCAAAACAAGGAAAATTGGACTTTTGATTTCAATTTACAACTTCTCAAAATGAGATCTAAGAGACTTCAACAAATACTGCTAGTGATCTAAACCGAGATCCAAGCAAAATGCAAGTACCAAATATGCCAAAACTAGCCAAATACTGAAAGTACAATTTCTACTTAAAATTACTACAAACAGATGGCAGATTATGAAAGTAGATGAAAAAATATGCACTTTCAAAAAAAACGGCACCTAAAAAGGAGTCCATATGAGCCCAAACAAACCCTCCAAAGTTGTAAAAATTGGCATTCCGTGATTTCTAAAAAACCTATATCCGAAAATCAGAAACACCACTATACAGATCACAGAATTCTACCCCAAAACAAAAAAAAATTCTCATAAAAACAAGTCCGGATGAGTGAGATATTGCTATTTGAAAATTGCCTGCAAAATTATAATTTCTAGAAAGTTTCCGCCGCAGCGTCAAACTTCAAATGCCTCTAGATTTGGCCTCCGAAGTCCGATTTGGATGAAACAAAAGACAAAACTGACTTTCTTGGACCTCCTAAATCCAATGGTGACCTCATATTTGACCCATCAAGCTTCAATAAAAACCTGCAATAGAAAACTCCAAAATGCAAAATACCAAATAGCATCAAATTTCTCTCAATTAGCAAACCAATGACACTCTAATGGCTCTGATACCATGTGAGACATGGAATAGCTCTGATGCCATGTGAGATTTTACCAAGATCAAGAGGCAATGGAAAGCACAAATAAGAGAGAACAAAATAGATGATAGAAATTAACTGTATTCTATCAAGATGAAAATACTGATCAACTGGATCATCAAGCGATACATACAGTGAATATGAGCTTGCTTATATAGGCAAGGCTATATGGATATGTGAGCACACAAATATGACATTTGGCTCAATAAGAAACAAGGGTAGGTAGGAAATAGGTGTGGGTAGGTAGGAGAAACAATATAATATTCCACATGAGGTGGATCACCCATTGAGTGTGGAGTGTAACAACAAGATCACACCATAAAAGGTGGAATTTCTCCTACACACTATCCCAATGTGGCACAAACACTCAAGTGTCTCATACCCAAACTACTATGAAATGTATTTCCTAAGTAAACTTAAGTAAGGTGTAGTAATATCCATGATGAATAATTATTTACACCAACAATTTTGATAGTTGATCAAATAAATGAGGATACATTTAAAGAGAGATTGATTAAGGAAAAAGAGAAATTATTTGAGGAAATTGTGAAGAAGAACAAGGAGAAAATGGACACCTTGCTACCGGATCTAGGAAAAACAATTTTGGATTTTAAGAAAATATACAGGGATACTTGCAAAACACACATCTTGACACAAGATATAGATTCAAAGATCAGCAAAACTCAAACTGAAATAAACAATGTTACTAACGATTTGATAAGTACATCCAATTCATTTTTGGAGATAGAAAAGAAAATTGGAGATCTAGAAGAGAAAATTGAGAAGTTAGAGAAGGACAAAGAAAAAGGTAAGGATAAGGCAAAGAGCTTGAAATGTAAACTTGGTCCAAAACTAGACTACTTCATTTCTTTGAGAAAAGAAATTTATGTGGCTTTGGTTCCCGGACTTAAGACACCGAAAGAGAAAATGCACATACTCACCAATACAGTTCAGAGAACCCAAGATGCATTACAAGAAAGCACAAGATTCAATGACAGCCTAAAATTGATTTTGACAAATATATTCTAGATTGTAACCCACTGGTTACAAGAATCTAGGCAGGACTCCACTGACAACGAATGACAACCTTTGCCATTGATGTCAAAAGGGGAGTAGTAGAGATGAGAAAAATCCAAAAGTCGAGATCATCTGCTCAGGGGGAGCACGCATCTGGTACAATTTTTGGTACAGTTTTTGGCAAGATTTTTGGACTTCAATTTTTGGATACATTCTTGATTTTTTCTCATGAGTGTTGCCATCAATGCCAAAGGGGGAGATTGTTGGCAAATGCACACACCAATGAGAAATTGTAGGTGATTGAAGGTATTGTCATTGATGGAAACCTTACAATCATGTGATACTAGCAAGAAGACACAAGCACCAGCACCGGCAGACTCTACACAGGCATACAATGCACCAGCATCGAAAAGGAAGAATATCGGCACCCTGGCGAACAACAATTTTGTATTGATGTATTTTGTAATTAATTGTAAAATCTTTTGTAAGCCGACATGGTGGATTGTAATATGACTCATATATGTATGAGATCATTGTAGATCATTTTAGGGTGAAAAAAGATATGATGCGAAATATGAATAGAAGGTAGTAGACCTGATATGTGAATTATTGGATAAGGGTTTATGTATGTATCAGAGCTTAAACCGGTACTGAATCTGGCATAGCATATGCTAATCTGAAGCTATACAAGACATTGGATTTGTATAATCCATTTTTGTAAGTCAGTGTGACTTCTTTTATAATTGAGCAGTGAGCTCTAGGCACTTGGCCTTCCTGCATGTGCAGGCCCCTATTGTAGCAGTAATATTCTCTTATTGGCCAGTAAGTGAATATTGTGGGTCACAAATCCCACTTAGGTTTTTCCCACACTGGGTTTCCTCATTAAAATATTGTGTTATGGTGTGCTTTTCATGTTGTGGTTGTTATTCTTATTTGTTGCCTTATTTTTGGTTTACCGGTACACAGTTTTAATATGCTTTTCATGTTATAAGTTAAGAAAATACTATTATCGGTCAGATACTGATTCACACCCCCCCCCCTCTCAGTATCTTTGGGAATCCTAACATAGAGTTGTAGATTCTCCTGCTTATCGGATCATATCACTACCCAATTTGTCTGGAGGTCACTATGGGACAAGCAGAGGGAGGTACTCCTTTCTGGTTTGAGAAAATGTGGTTCAAAGTTCCTGAGCTATATGATCTTATATCTGTTTGGTGGAATGAACCGGTTCTTGGGAACCATTCGAGATTATTCATACTCAATAAGAAGCTCAAGTATATTAAGGTTAAGATCAAAGAATGGAATAAGAGCCAATTCAAGAATATTCATATGGAGAAATTAAGAATTAAGGTTGAGCTAGAAGAAATAACCAACTCTGTTATTACTTCAGGAATGAATGAGGATTTATTTATCAAAGAAAATACTCTCAAATCTAAACAAAATGAAATCCTTCGGTGTGAGGAAATTCATTGGCACCAAAAATCAAGGGAGTTATGGCTAAAGGAAGGTGACAAAAACACCAAATTCTTCCACTGGTCGGCCATTGCCATTCAAAATAGAAATAGAATATCAGAGATTATGAGACCGAATGGAGTCACTATCAGGAACTATGAGGATATTGTGCAAGAAGCTATAAGATTCTTTGATTCCTTGTTGAATGGTGATCACCAGATCAATCATGAAGCAAGAGACAAAATTCTCAACTCAATCCCATCCATAATATCTGATAGTCAAAATATAGCTCTCTGTACTCCTATTTCAATTGGTGAAGTAAGGAAAACTACCTTTTAGCTAAAACCTAATAAGACTCCTAGCCCTGATGGCTTCCCTACTACTTTTTTCCATCATTTTTGGGATATCATCACTCAAGATCTACATCTTGCAGTAGAAGAATCAAGAAAGAAAATGACTATGTTAGGTGCTATTAATCACACCTTTTGGCTCTAATCCCAAAGAAGCAAAACCCTCAACAGATGAGTGATTTTAGGCCCATTGCTCTATGCAACATGGTATATAAGATTGTAACAAAGATCATAGCCAATAGATTGAAGCCCCTCCTTAAACACATCATATCGGATGGACAAAGTGGTTTTGCCCTTGGAAGATCAATTGTGGAAGGCATTATCATTTCTCATGAAACGCTTCACACGGCCAGGAAAACCAAGGATTTCTGTAAGATTTTAAAATTGGATATTCTAAAAGCTTGTGATATGGTGGACAGGGATTTCTTATTTGATGTTCTTAATAAATTTGGCTTTTGCAAGGAATGGATCACATGGGTCACGAGTTGTCTATCCTCCCCCAAATTCTCTGTTTTGGTTAATGGCTCATTTCATGGCTTATTTTTCTCAACAAGAGGAATTCGACAAGGTGATCCAATATCACCATTTTTGTTTATCATAATGGCTGAAGCCTTAGGTCAATCAATAAGAGCTCTTCAGCAAGATGATCGTTGGATTGGAATAATGACTCATTTGCAGTTTGTCGATGATACCATTTTGTTTGGTTCAGCTTGCAGGAGGGAGGCAAGAACAATTAAATCATGCCTTGATGATTAATGTATGGCTTCCAGGTAGAAAATCAATTGGCACAAATCTGAAGTGTTTTTTGTCAATACTCTGATTAACTTGCAAGGTGTATTATCAAGGATTCTTAATCTCAGAGTTGCAAACTTCCCAAGGAAATTTCTTGGAACCCCCCTCTTCATTGGCAGTAATAGAAATCACTATTGGAAGCATCTTATTGATAAGTGCAAATCCAAGCTTGAAATTTGGAAAGGCAAGTGGTTATCCTCTGTTGGTAAACTCACTATGATAAAATCCATCCTTTCTGTGCTACCGGTTTTTTCCATGGCTTGCCTGAGATTACCAATGGCAATTGAAGATGAATTGATCTCTCTAATGAGAAAGTTCCTTTGGAATGGTTCGGATGACAAAGGGAAATTTCCTTTGGTAACTTGGAAAAAGCTCTACCAACCAAAAAAGGCAGGGGGTGCTGGCATTCGCCAAATCTCAATTATGAATTTAGCTATGGGTGAAAAATTGGTTTGGGAAATTTGTAGTGGTGGGAAGCAAAAATGGGCAAGGCTTTTGAAACATAAATATCTGGACTCCCTGGAGCCAAATAGGATTCTCACTATAAACAACCCCCTCAGAGGCTCAGCCATCTGGAATTTTATTGTGGATAGCAAGGAAATCATAAGTGATCAGGTTACCTAGGATGTTAGGAATGGTAGAGACGCCTCCTTTTGGATTGACTCTTGGGCTGGTGAAGATGCCTTATGTCTCAATCCCTCACTGCAACCTATTATGGTAGAAATGTGTCGCCTTTGGGGGCATAATATCTGTGATTATGGTTATCCTATCCAAGAAAATGGTATTGCTAAGTGGAAATGGAACTCCTTGGATCCCCTGGACTTGGATCAGCATCAGAAAGACTTGCTTGCCGACATTCTTAGCAAAAGGATTATTTTCCCTTCCCTTGAAAAGGAAATTATTAGGTGGTGTGGTTCCTCTGATGGTAAATACAAAGTATGGTATGGTTATAAATTGAAAGAAATAGTCATAGACAAAAAAAAAATGGCCTGTTAATCTTTTTTGGCATCGACGCCTCCTTCCCAAAGCAGACTCTTTTGCCTGGTTGGCTTGTCAAAAAAAGATCTTAACTAAAGAAAGGCTCTATTCAATGGGTATCAATGGACCCAATATATGCACTTTAAGTCTACAGCATGAAGAGACTATGGATCATCTACTTCTCCACTACAAATTCTCCAGCCACTGTTGGTGGCATTTCATGGGAAAATTAAGAATCTTCAGCCCCTTCCCATCAGGGCTGGATAAGTGGTTTTCACAATGGCCTAAACCGGCAGGAAAGGCTATTTTTGCTGATTTTCTTTATATCCTACCATCGCTTTTGATTTGGGAAATTTGGAAAGAAAGGAATCATAGAATATTCCAGGGTAAAGAGATGAGCTTAATGTCTCTTTGTGGGAAAATTGAGATCCACCCGACTGAGCTCCTAAATGAGGCTGCTCAATCCAAATCAATAAAGAAGAATTTGTACATGGACTGGGATTGTAAGATTAAGCTGACTCTTCCAAATCTACTCATTCCACCGCTTTTTGGCTTGGGAGCTCTGGTGGATCAGGTCAATCCAAGAGTGGGGGTGAAATGGGATGTGCCAAAGCCTGGGTGGAGCAAGGTAAACTTCAATGGTGCTTCTGCAAGAAATCTGGGTCAAAGTGGTATTGGTTGTATTTTGAGGGACTCCAATGGTTTCTGTATAAAAGAAATCTCTGAAAAGATTGGAGTTTCTACTAACAATGAAGCTGAATTCAGAGTGGCTTTAAGAGGTCTTCAGTTAGGGAAGGAGCTTGGGGTGTAGAGAAGTCATCTGGAGGGAGACTCATTAAATATGGTTAATGTGATCCACTATAATAACATCCCTATTTGGCACCTTAACCAGTGGCTTCAACCGATTCTGGTGTTGTTAGCCACCTTTGATGAATTTCAGGTTAGCCACATCTATAGGGAAGGTAATGGAGAGGCTGATAGATTGTAAATTGGCGATAGCCATTTTTGACCCTCCCGATCTTCCATCGGTGTTATGGCATGCTTATCCTGCCAAGTAATAATGGTTTCCGGTTGAGTTTGTCGAAAGTGGCTTCTACCAATTGTCTGCTCCTTACAGATGATGGTTCTTTGTTGGGCCAGTTGGTGACGTAATATTTCCTCCATCGGTTAACATGGTATCTTCACTATCTCATTGAGGGGGGTGCTCTCTGGTTGGGTCTCTTACCGGTTGTGCTCCTCTCTCTTCTTCCGATTAAGTTTATCTCCATATTAATCACCGGTTATGGTGCAAACTGGTGTATTGCTCCTCGGTTGCCTCTTTACTCCTTCTCAACCTAATTGTGGTTTCTGGTGGATAGACCGACCGACTGACTTGATATCCTATTAAGGTTTCTTCTTGTCACTGAGATGTGATACATTTCTGTCATCATTGATCTATGTCAGTTTGGGCCCCATGCCAATTGGATATAAGTGTACTTTAATTAATATCTAGTTACGACTAGATCCTTTCAAGATTTGCTTATAATCACCTAATGGTTAAAGTCTGTCCACATTAAGTTGACGAGCTTTGGCTCAGATGTTGTTTGAAAACTAGAATTTCACATGTGTGTGTATTCAATTGGCATGAACTACTTGCAGGGTGTCGTATTCTCTGGTTTGATGTCTTGCAATTTATCAATGGAATGCCCTCATTTTTCCATCAAACAGTTGCTTTCTTTTCTTGGTGACTTGCTATGGAGACCCCAATTCTCCTTGAAGCTACTTGTCGCTAGATGGCTTTCCTGGGCAAAATCATGGATAGATGTCTGTAGGAGATCCTCTTCTCTCACCATCATCTTATTCTCCATAGCCTTAAGAGTATTATGGGAAAGGAATTCCTTATGGCTTATCACAGGTACAGAGCCAATGCCAATATCCCAATGTTTTTCCTTGCAATGATATTATACATGGGTACTAGCAAGTAGAGAGAAAAAATATTAACTCAAATGATGTTTAAACATCGCCTTTTAGGGGAGATTGATGTTGTATTGAATAATATTGATGCCAATCTATGAATTCCGCTTCCCCAAAATTACTATATGACCTTAGGCAATGGGGCGGAGGTGAGGAAGCTTGTGATTGTTAACTCCCTGGACTTTGATACTCTTCAAGTAACCTAGCCTGTCATTACCAGGAACATTGATTTCCTGCTTAAAGCGGTTGGCATCCAAAATGGCTTCATGTCGGAATGGAGGGCAAAATTTCTTCATGATGAAGAGCTAGTGGGTGCTGATGATTTTGGGATTTTGGAGAATGGAGACTTGGTGGTTGGTAATGACTTGGGGTTTGGGCTTGGTGAGGAGTGGTTCCCAAACGACTATCGACTCCCTTGGGAGAAGGCAGAATCAGCGGCTCACTCGAACGGTGGCACTAAATGCCCTATTGTCCTGGATGCGGCTCATTCTCCTATGGATAGTGCTTTTGAAGACTCCCTTTGACTTTGGTTGTCATTGTTCTCTCTGGCTTCTCTGATTTTGTTATTGTCTATTTTTGTTTAAAAGCCTCTGTTATCTACCTTTAAGAGGTTGGTATCTGATGTCTTGTACTCATCCAGCCTTCATTGTTGGTTTTTCTTTGTTTAAGGAATATAGCTAAGGTAGGGGGTTTTATTCCTAGTTCTTTCCCCCTACCGCTCTCACTGAATCAAGCCTTGTATTCTCTTTTTTGATTAATACAAGGGTGTTGCCCCTCTGCAGCTATTTACTTATTAAAAAAAAATTATGGCTACTCAATCCCACCATGGTTTTTCCCTTTTCGGGTTTCCATGTAAAAATATTGAAGTTATGGTTGTGTGGTTGTTTATTTTATGTTTAAGCAATTTTATTACTTTCTCATGCATCTAGTGATTTAAGAATCAGCTTGATAAGTTTGTGAATTATAAAACATTGATTCACCCCACCCCCCCCCCCCCCCCCCCGCTCTCAGTGATCATTGATTCTAACAGAAGTAACATTTATTTATCCTACTACTTTTGTTATTTAAAAGAAAATGCTTGGGTCATTGAGAAATATGAATTAATGTGTATTAGCAAATTTTAAAAACTAAACTTGGAGGATTTTAGTTGCTTGGAATTATTCCAAGCCAACACCACCTATATATTGGCCTCTCCTTCAAGGTGATGATTACTCACAGAAGAAATTCTCATTTAAAAATTATTGAAAACTCAAACCTTTATCAAAATTATTTACCTAAAACTAATTTGACTTCAATAGCTTGTGAAATAAATGACTAATGGATGATATTTGAAAAATGTAAAGACAATGAAAAATGAATAAAATATGTTAATTAAAAGTCTTGATTCTGTGTGGCTCCTCCCTAGAATGGCTCCAATTCACTTCAAATAATTATAATGATTTTGAAAACCATTACAAAAACATGAATAATGTGTTTAACTAATGGAAAGAGAAAACACCAAATCTAATCAAAATGAGACTTCTCATTGTCCAATCTAGATGGTTGTTCTCTATATTAAGCATCTAATCTAAGGTCTATTGTACAAACTATTGAGGAAAGAAACCTTTTAGTCATCATCTAGATTAGATGGTAGCACTTGAGTTTTTTCTTCCCAAGAGGAGCTCATTTGTTCAAATGATAACAACCATTATTTTACTGTATTATTGACACCAATATCTTAAACTTTCATGGATACAAGGCTACCTTTCAAGTCTTTAAAACATAGTGAGAGGACAACTATTTAGTGAAATAACATTTTGAGGTTGAACTCATTGTTGGCCATTCCAAACAATTTTAAATATTGACTTTAATTTACAAAATTTTATATTTTGTTTTGTTTTATCTTAGTTTGGGAAGTATTCATATTATGCTTAATACAACCCTAAAATTATAATCATATCCTTAGAATTGAAATAATAACATGTTGGGTGAAAATTTTGTAAACTAATGAAGGTTCACAAAATGTGTGTTTCATGATAGCACGTGGGATGATATCTCTCAGAAAGAAAGATATAACCCCTCCTAATTATATAAGGGAAGGCTCCCCTTTTCTACTGCAATTATTTTCTAAAATACCTACCTGCTAACTTTACACTAATCCAAGATAGAATAACAACTTAGTTCTCTTCTTTTAGAACCAATTACATCTAACTCTCTTTTAAGAATAAATTTTCCCTTAACTTAAAAAACTTGAAAATTTGTAGCAATATTAAGCTAATCTATCTAGGAAGTAAAGTGCCTATGAAAGAACAAAGTCTTGACTCTTGGTGTTTTTGGGTGTCGTAGACCCTGTGTTGAATTTTGGATTCCTAGGTGCAAGTCAAGGGGGAGTGGCTTTAATTGGGGGTCAGGACCCAAAGTGGTTGCCAAAAAACTCAAAGAGTTTTGTAATCAAGTGGAAATTTTAAATAATGAACTTGGGTGGGTAGTTAGATCACATTAAAAAGATTGATTGTTGCCTCTCTTACTCTTTGATGCTTGTTTAGTTTTGAGGTAAGTAGAGAAGGCCTTGAATGGTGTCCGCCAATCTTGTCCCTTCGAAAGGTTGGTGTGGTCCACTAGTGTTTGTATGGGAGCTGGGGGTCGCTAGAGGTCACCAGGGTAACCCAAGATGGGGGTCAGGACCTAGTGAAGACTCACCAAGGTAACCCATGACAACCTAGTGATGAGACTCTTCCCTATTGCATACCTAGTGGTCTCTTTTGGTTACTTTACTTTCCTTGGTTTGTTGAGGTCTCTGGAATTTGGATGGTTTTCTTGTGAGTCTCTTGCGATAGTAGTCTTGTGAGCCACGTGTGAGTCATATGTATCCTCTTATACTACCTTTCATCTCTTGGGTCTGGCTGATACCTCCTAGCATGGAGGGTGGACCTGATGGTACCACATGGATGAGTGGAGTTCTATTCACACCCATTGGGTTTTGGTTCGTCCTGCACCATGTTCGTGATGGCTCGTGGGAAGACTGAAGACTTTTTTTATGTACCAAATTTATGTATTCGCTCCATTAATTGTTCTCTTAGAGATTATATCCTTATGGATACCTTGTATGGTAACCGATGATCATATGTATATTCTCATGGCAATGTATTTTGTATCATGATCCTTTGTAATAGACAATGCTATCATATTTTATGAGGTTTCTTATGTTCTTGTATATTTGATTAATGTTACTCTTGAGTAACATCATTGTGGGGCCTTGAGGACTATTGCGAGATATTATTTGTATATCTTCTCTTTATCTTGTAGTACCATGTTACTCCAACATTTTGTACGATTTAATTTATTTATATATTAAAAAAAATTATTCGCATTTTCATTGTTTTATTTGTCTAAGTCCTCTGGGCCTCATAGCGACGGTGTGACACTTGGTATCAGAGCCCATGTTCAAACACAGATTTCTCTAGATGTTCTTGGATTCATTTGTTGCTTGTACCCCCTCATAGATTTTCCATGGGGATTTTGGGAATCAAGATCGTGAGTAGTCGGCTTCAGTAGGAAATCAGTTGCAACTTTTTCTTGAGAAACTCCTTGACCAGTTAGGTCCTCGCCAAGAGAATGGGTCTCGTGAGAGGTCACCTTTGAGGCCTCTTAATGACATGTCATAATGGGAGGCTTCCTTCATGAGTGATTTGATGGGGACTCAACCTCCTAAATTCAATGGTGTCAGAACAGGTCTTGAGGCAGAAAATTGGTTGATAGAGCTAGACTGATGTTTCTCTATGCATCCCTTTAGTACCAATACTAAGGCAAGATGTGGAATTATGCATCTGACAGGTTTCTCATCCACTTGGTAGCAGTTAGAAGAGAAGAAGCTCCATTTGGATATTAGCACTATTTCTTGGGAGTTGTTCGTAGAGAATTTTCAGGCTCATTTCCTATCTGATCACTGGAGGTAGCGCAAAGCAGATGAATTCCATGAATTGTGTTAGTTAGCCATGTTTGTAGAGCAGTATGAGTGTCATTTATATGAGCTCAAGAAGTATCCAAGAATCAAACATGATGAGACTATGTTAGTTCAACACTTTATCAGAGGTCTCAATTATCAGATCTCTGTGGATCTGCGTATCATTCCTTTGGGATCTTATGACATTGTCTTGGATATGGATTGGTTGTCATCCAATTAGGCAGTCATAAATTATCAGAAGAAGATAGTTAAGTGTTTGGATCATTTTGGTAGTATGGTGGAAGTGGTTGGCATTCAAAGACCTATTTTTATATGCCTAATTTTAGCTATGTAGTTAAAACAATGTATGTGTCAGGGATGCCAAACATTTGTTGTGATAGTGAATGACTTGGAGCTGGATGAGAGTCGGGAGGTATCCCTCTATGACCATCCCATATTAAAGGAGTATGTGGATGTCTTTCCGAGTGAGATTATGGGAATGCCTCCTAAAAGGGACATTGATTTCAGAATTGATTTGGTACCCAGAGCTAAACCAATCTCACGTACCCCATATCAGATGACAATAGAGGAGCTTGGAGAATTCCATTTGTAGTTGGAAGATCTATTCAAAAAAGGGTTTATCCATCCTAGTGTCTCTCCTTGGGGAGCACCTATTATATTTGTGAAGAAGAAGGATGGGTCACTTTACTTGTGCATTGATTATCTACAACTTAACAAGGTTATAGTGAATAATTGTTACCCATTGTCAAGGATTGATGATTTATTTGACCAGATCAAGGGTGCAAAGGTATTTTCTAATATTTATCTTAAGTTAGGTTACCACTAGTTGAGGATTATGGAGGTATATATTCATAAGATAGCTTTGCACACTTGCTATGGCCATTATGAGTTTATTGTTGTGCCTTTCGGGTTGACTAATGCAGCATCTGTTTTCATGAGCCTTATGAACGACGTGTTTAGGACTTATCTGGATAGATTTGTCCTCATGTTCCTTGATGACATACGAATTTATTCTAGGACCATGGAGGAGCATGAGGAACATCTCAGGAAGGTTTTGCAATGTCTGAGGGAGAATCAGTTGTATGCTAATGTAGCAAAATATGAATTCTTTCAGACAAAGATTAAGTACCTTGGGCATGTCATTTCAAGAGATGGTATTATGGTGGATCCCTCAAATATCCAAGCTCTTCTCAAGTGGCCTACACCTACGAATGTCTCTGAGATTCACAATTTCATTGGGTTGGTAGGTTACTATCAAAGATTTGTTCAAGGGTTTTTGAGGATTGCTCATCCTATCACTTCCCTACAAAGAAAAGGAAAGAAGTTTGTATGGTCACAGAAGTGTCGAGAAGAATTTCAGGTCCTAAAGGAGTTGACTAGTGCGCCAATTTTGGCGGTTCCCGACCCGTCTGGTGATTTCATGGTCTGCACAGATGCGTTCTTGGAAGGGTTAGGAGCGGTGTTAATGTAGGATGGGAGAGTGATTGCTTATGAATCTTGTAAAATCAAGAACCATGAGCTTAATTATCCTACACATGATCTTGAGATGGTAGCCATTGTGCATGCTTTGGTTCATTAGAGACACTTTCTCTTGGGGCATTGGTTCGAGTTGCATACAGATCATCATAGCTTGCAATACATATTTATGCAGTTGAACCTGAATGCTAGGCAAAGAAGGTGGATGGAATTCTTATGTGATTATGACTTTGAGACTAAGTATATTTAGGGAAAAGAGAATGTGGTTGCAGATGCCCTTAGTTGTCATTGGCATGAGATTTTTGTAGTATCTCTTGAAGTGGATTTTAGAGGACAGATTGTGGCAGCACTCCCTGTAGATACCTAGTATCAGGAAGTTTGTTCCAACGTGAAATTTGGTAGAGATTTGGAAGGTAGATTCACAAGTTATTCCCTCTATTCTGATGGTTTTTTGCAACATATGGGACATATTTATGTTCCTTCTTCTGAGGCTCTTCGTACTTTGATTCTATCTGAGTCACATCGAGCACCATATTCTGCTCATCTCAGTGTTAAGAAGATGCATGCAGATCTTCAAAAGTATTTTTGGCCAGGAATGAAGAGGGATATAGCTGATTTTGTAGCTTGGTGCTTAGAGTGCCAAAGAGTGAAGGCAGAGCATCAACGCCCGACAAGTCTTTTGTACCAGCATCTTGTTCTAGTGTGGAAGTGGGACATTATTTTTATGGATTTTATTGTGGGATTATCTACGTCACCGTGTCGTTATGACGTTGTTATGGTCACCATGGATAGGTTGACTAAAGTTGCACATTTCTCACTTATCCAATCTTCTTATAATGGAGCAATGGTGGCTACAATTTTCATGGAGAATATTGTTAGACTTTATGGCATTCCACAAAAGATCATTTTAGATAGAGATACTATATCCAATTCAACCCTTTGGAAGTCTCTTCAGTAGGTATTAGGGACTCAGCTGAACTTTAGTTCAACCTATCATCATGAGACTGATGGGTAGACAAAGAGAGACAACCACGTGTTGGAGGACATGCTTTAGATGAACGTCATGGACCAGCAGACTCATTGGGAGGAATACCTATACTTGGTGGAATTGTCTTATAACAATGGGTACCATAGTTCCATCGGTATGACTCCCTTTCAAGCATTATATCGTCATCCTTCTCAGACTCCATTGAGTTGGGACCGATTAGAGGACAGAGTGCATTTGGGTCCGGATACGCTTTGAGATATGGAGTAGCAGGTGGTGAGGATCAAAGAGCATTTAGTGGTGGCACAGGATCAACAAAAGAACTATGCCAACGCACATAGGGTGGATCGTCAATTCTCTATTGGTGATTAGGTTCTCCTACGTGTGCATCTATGGAAGAGTCCAATCTATTATGGAAAGGGCTCTAAGCTTGCACCGCGTTTTGTTGGTTCGTTTGAGATTCTAAAGAGGATCGATCTAGTTGTCTATTGAATTTCTTTGTCGCCTAGTCTCTCGCACATTCATGATGTTTTTCATGCTTCAATTCTTCCTCCATACCATCTTGATATTTATCACATTTTTTATTGGACTGATCCATAGGTTGAGAATGGGCAGCTAGCTCTCAAGCTCATGGGCATTCTAGAGCACAAGCATCAGGTTCTTAGAGGTAGAGATATTGAGCAAGTCAGGGTCCAGGGGGATCCTAATGATGAGTCTTCTACTACTTGGGAGGAGGCTTCTCTTATGCATGAGCTCTATCCTTTTCTCTTTGTAGGCTTCCAGGAGTAAGCCTAATACTAGGGGGGAGGATGTAGTGCCCACTCTCTTTTTGGCTTGTTAGACTTTGTGGTTTTGAGTTTTCGTGTGGCTTTGACCCCTTTTGGTTTTGGTTGATTTTTATTTGGATATGATGTTTTTCTATGTCTTTTGGATTCATATGTGATATTCATACTCTATGCTCTATGGATTTTTGGCATAATGATGATTTTCATATTGTTGACTATGATGTGATTATATGATGTTATTTATGCTCTGATAGTCATATGATTATTGAGATGGATTATATATGTGATGTTAGGATTTAATCAGTATATTTATCGATGTTTATTTGTTTTGACATACTCTGTGTTTTATCTTTGATATGCTTGGGTGAAAGGGAAAAGCGTTGCACTACTCTTTACGAGCAAGCTACGTCGCTTCCATTCCCTTTTCACGGTATGGTATTATATGGTTTATATGTACATGTTCGATAGTTTGTTTATGCAATTGTAGGTACCGAGCATCGACTCCACCTGAACTTTCAGGTTTGAGCATGCTCAATGACCCAATGGTAAAGTGGAAAACTGAAGTTATCAGTCAAACCCTTGACATGACCATTGTTCTTACGGGAATGAGATTCTTGTCAAGTATCCTTATACATTGGTTTCCCGATCATGTCAGTGTTAGTCCTATTGGCTCTTTGTGTTTGTTAGTCTCAGTTTGTTACTCTTGTGTTTAGTTTAATGTTTATCCTATGTTATTAACATGAAAGTATAAATATTAATATATTATAAGTAATTGAGTATTAATGATTAATTAATTATTAAAATTAAAAATTGCATAATATTATATTAAGCTAATTGCATTAGCTAAGTGATTTAATCTATTCTACCTTTTTGAAAATAATTATTTAAAAGGGAATTAGATATTTATTATAGGATTTTATTGTGCTCATGGGAAATTAATTTAAAAAGGTAATTAATATTTATTTGTTTCAAAATTCAAAATCTGAATGTGTGGGGGAGTTACAAAAAAATAAATTAATTATGGGAATTAATTAGAAGAATCTTGCATGTGTTTTGTTTGGAGAGTTACTTTTTGGAAAAAGCATATGTTTTGTTTTTTGGGGGAAATTGAAGGCGAGAGAAAACTTTGTTTTCCCATGAAGAATTTTTGTGCATCCGAATATCTCGATATGGGGTTTTGAAAATGAATTTGGAGAAATTATAGTTTTGAAAAAAAATAAAAATTGGGAATAATTGATAATTGAATATAGAGGGAATGGAATTGGAAGATTTTGCTTGAAACTTTCTAGATTGAATCTTTCTATATTTGCGCCTTGTGTATCGTGATTGGCAAAGCCATGGATTTCTTTGGGGATTATTGCTTCTACCCCTATGTTTGATTACCAGATAGCGTAAAGATGTAAGGTTTCAGATTATTTTCTCTTTTATGTGAAAATTTATTCTTAATCTGAATGAAAATCATTTTATGTGTTTTACTGTAATGAGGAAAATTGAATGGAATTGTCTGATTAATGGGAGTTTTGGTTTATAGAGTCTCAAATATTTAATTCAGGGTCTAAATTGATATCAAGAAATCATTTCATCTGAGGCCTTTGTTTTGTAAGTTTTAAATTGTTTTGAAATTAAATTCTGGGTTAAACCAAATTCAATTCGAGCCTCTGTGCATTTTGATTCATGGATTCGCATGGTTATATTTTCCTTACTTGATAGTTTCATTGATAATCCTTATTTGATTCGTTAAAAAAAAATGCATATATTCATGTCTTTTATGTTTCATTGTGTATCTTTTTATTTCCATGGCTCTTTGAGTGGAGCCGTGGGGAGCCCACCCACACTGTGGGTGGCTCGACCCATAATCGTGGGGTGAGCCCACGTTGTGGGGAGCCCTCCCACATTGTGGGTGGCTCGACCCACAATCGTGGGGAAACCCATGCTGTGGGGGAGCCTACCCATAGCTATGGGTAATCCCCCGTGACATCTCCTTTGTTATGTCGTGATTTGATAACTTCAACCCGGTTGGAATTTTGTGTTATGCGATTTTTTATTCCGTCTGTTGGATATTAAGTATATATATATATATATATATATATATTGTTGGCATTTTTGATGATTATGTTGTGATTGTCATTGATGGACACACACTTGCTATGAGATCACTTTTTGTATGTATGAGCTACGCTCAACTGGTATTTGTTTCAAACCAGTATTATGTTATAGTCTTTAGACTATCAGTGTCTTGTAGAAAGTGTTTATCGATCTCAAGCCACATGAGGACCTCAAGCGGTTCAAGGATCTCAAGTGGAATGAAGCAAAGGAACTAGAAGTGGCAGTTATCATTTTCCCAGTCTTCATTTCTGTCAACCGGTAATCTGCTAAACCGGTATTACTCTAAGTTACCAACTGGTATTACTCTGAGTTACCAACCGGTAATCTATTAAACCGGTATTACTCTAAGTTACCAACTAGTATATCTTTATGATGAGTTACCATCCACTGACACTTTGACGGTGATTTTGTGTCGTGTTACCAAATGTGTCTAGATACAATGAACCTAGGAACTTGCAATGTAATCCTATTGGACTGACATGAAATCAGATTCCTTTTAAGGACATCATGTCTGGGGTTTTAGTATGTATGTAGTTGTTAGGGTTTGTGGTGGTTGATGATTTCTTGTATGTGCGATCTTAACAGAAAAGATCAAGTCTATGTGCTATAATAGAGTGTGGATTTACTGAAGACTGAAGTAATGCAAAAATGCATTAGCAATGAGCTATCATGGATCTAATCAAGCAAACTGTGCTATTTGCTAGATCATTCACTTGTTGATTACTCACATCTTTGACAAGTAAGAAACCCTTAACCAGGTAGGCCCAGAAAAGCCTTTGTAAATCCTCTAACAAGGTGATTCACATCTGTGGATCTAAAATCCTCTCACAAGGTAGTCTTTAATCGGACTTATCTCCTAACAGAGATTGAGATTCCTAACAAGATCTGTTCTGGTAAAGAACATTGTATGACCTTAACCGGTCTGGTTACTATTCTACAGATACTTACTTGTGAGTTTCATCTCACCGTGGTTTTTCCCATTTGGGTTTCCACGTCAAAATCTCTGGTGTTATGGTGATTGTTCTTTTGTGGGTGAATGCCTTACTTGTTGTTTGGTTTGCATTTGTGTTAACCAGTTTGTTAGTTAAACTGTTATACCAGTTTACTGCTAGACTGATAAAGTGTTTGAGTTCAATAATTTTTTGTATACTAATTCACCCCCCCCTCTTAGTATTCATCAATTGGTATCAGAGCCAACCTTTCTATAAGTCTAACCACTTGCAAAGAGATATGGGGGAATACACCATGAGGGAACTTACTCATCAGCTCACTCAGACTGAGAAAGCCTATGATGAAATTAAAGTCAAATATAAGGCCTCTCAGGCAAAAAGAAGACAACATGCTGAAAAACTGATGGAGCTAACTGAAAATAGTTCTTCTGATGAAGCGGACATGGAAGCCCTAGTTCAATAAGTTGAAAAACTGAATGAGTCCAATGCCAACCTAAGAAGGGAACTTGAAGGACTAACTATCAAAATGTGTCAAGAGCTTGAGAACCGGAGGAAAGCTGAAGATCTAGTAAAAGACAAAGATCATGAGATCTCCAAGCTGAAGCAAGAGATCAGTGCACTTACCACTCATCTTCGTGAAAATAAAATGGAAAAGGAAGAAATGCAAGGTGAACTACACATGGTTGTTTCTAAGAATGCAACCTTGAAGGAATCCAATGCTGCTATTACCAAAGAACTTACTGAGTCAAAGGAAATACTTGTCAAATTCAATAAGAGCACTGTCAAGCTAGAACAGAAGCTTGAATCAGCTAAACCGATAAAGAATACCAATGGACTTGGTTTCTCTGAATATGAGGAAGGTGAGACCTCTGGAACAAAAGATGGAGCATCAAAGAAACAACCAGCACTAAAGGATAAAGGTAAGCAAAAGTTCAAACCTGTTTGCTTTAATTCTCTCAAGGAAGGACACGCTGCTAATGTATGTAGAAGTAAGGCTTACAATAACTTTCCTTATTTTCTAAACGATAAGCCTAGACCCAATAGATTCAATGGTAATTGTTATGCATGCAAAAAGTTTGGGCATAGAGGGCATTTGAATGCAAGCCTGTCATGCACAACACCGAAAGGTATCCTCAAAGGAGTAAAGGAGCTTTTTCTAAACCCTCCAGGAACCGGAACCCAAACCGGTTTAATACCCATAATTATCAGTCAGGAAGCAGTGGCTATCAAGTGGCAACTAGATGGAGAGCAACCTATTTGATCTATCATGGTAATGGTCACACTGTTGCAACATGCAGAAGGAAGAATGGAAACATGAACAATGGACCTTGGAGAGCACCTGGAATGATTTGCTATCAGTGCAACAAACCGGGTCATACAGCAAGATTTTGTAGAATGAGAAAGAATATATCAGATGATATACCGGTAACTCCGAAAGGAAAGATAGATGTTGAAACCGTTCAAGCGGATATGAAGAAAACCTGGAAGAAGAAGCCAGAAGAAGTGATTCAAGAAGAACCAGTTTCTGCACCTAGTGTGGAAGTCACTCAATCGGAAAACTAAGCATCAGAAAAGCTTAAGGGGAGCAAACAGTGAAATATCTCGAACCCCCGGTTTACACCGATAAAAGACCTTAACCGGTAAGTGATACCTGTCAACTGGCAGAAGATCAGAAACGGTAAAAGGAAAATTAGGGTTTACACCCTAATAGTGGAGCATTTATTATGGTAGGTGGAGAACTTGTTTAAAAGGATTTTTCAAGTCTTTTTTCACTTATCAATTCTCGAGCGAAGAAGTTTTTTTTTGCACTGAGTGATGAAAAGTGATTTGGATTGCAATTCGAAGAATTCTTAAAATCTTGAAGAAGAATCAGAAGCAAATATCAATCGGTCAAGTGTAGAGCACAAAGAGGTATTTCAGCAACCAAAGGAGTGTGTGGCGAAGATTGCAAGCCCTAAATTTCAAATTATGAAGGTATTTCTCAAATTTCTCTATTTATCATGGCTTCCGCATCACACTCTAGCCCTAGTGCACCCGTTGATCCAGTAGAATTCATTCAACGGAAGGCAAAATACAATGCCCTATCTCAAATATCTATTGGTGTTATACTGGAGGAAGGCATTTCTGATTACATTGACTGTAAAATTGAAGACTTAGGATCTCTTGTAATCCATTTCTAGTTGAGTTTGTTCTGTAGGAAGGACAAGAAGATTAAACTAGAATTTAGCATCCTGGAAAAGAAGAAGCTTCATAATGCAATCTATTTCCTTGAAGAGTTTTTAGATGATCACATTCGCATCATTCTGAGCAAAGTGCACGGTGATAAAATGTACTTAGAGTGGATGCATGACATCACACCGGAAGCGATGCATGCCATCACCGATTTCTGTAACGTCGGTGAAGTGCCAGCCCTAAGGAAGATTAGCAAGACAAAAATGACCAAGTTCACTAGTTCTGTGAGCGACCAACGGGGAATGACCATCAATCCCATCAAGGACAATTTGTTCAAATATGCCTGCATGGTAATAGGTTACCATACATTTTATGCTAGCAGGATCAACTCTATCTCCACTGCAGCGGTAAATGCTACCTACCAGATGATCATGGAAGATGCATCATTTGACTTATGCACCTGTATGCAAAGGCAACTTCTAGTGAACCTAAAGTTGATTAAACTGGACAATGCCTTGAGATTTAAGTTTGGACAACTATTGGTTGGGTTGTTCTTCTATGTCCAAGGTTACTTCCCAGGAGTTGGAGATATTCAGTGGTCTACCAACCAACCGGTTACAAAGGAAATCAAGGAAAGCCTTCAAGCGGTTGGAACTGGTTATCCAGAAGTTCTAAACAAATACTTTGATGAGTTCAGATGCAAAATGAGCCAAAGAGTGAGAATATCATGTGATATTGTCAAGAAATATGAAGATGACATTTGCTTCAACATCAGAGTTGATGAGTGCATAATGGAGGCGATTGAGCCTAGACAAGAAGAAGTGGAACTGATGGGATATGAGGTAATGTATGACATGCTAGATGGGCATGCCTCTACCCTACTCACCTCACCCCTTGATCCAAAGGAAAAGAGAACCGACACCTATTTGGAAAGGGTTACACTGGTTGAAGAACTGTCAGTAAAGAAGGGAAAGGCAGTGCCTTCAGTATCGGCACCGATTACCACAACAAGTCCCAAAGTGACCAAGCGGTCACCATCAAAGAAGAAACCAGAAGCCGCACCCACCAAAGTCTTTGAGAGAAAGCGGAAGACAAATGACACCACACCAGACTCAGAGGACACTGTGTCTGAAGAACAACCTAAGAAGACTAGGAAAACAAGGAAAAAGACAAAGAGTGAACCGACAACATCTGACCGATAAATATTGATATTTCCTCCTACAAACCTTTGACACATTGTCAAAGAACTATTAAGAATATTAGAAGAAAAGTACTTGGTGATTTGATAGAGTGCTTTGATGATTTTAATGGTGATGAAAAGAAGGAAGTTGAACAAGAAGTCATCAATTATTTATGTATTAATGACCGATGGCCATCAAAAATTAAACCTAAGACACTTGATTCTTTGTATAATTCTTTAGATAACAAGTGGTGCATTGCCATAGAGAAGGAATAGAAAATAAGAGAGGAAGTATTTGCACAATACTTTCCTAATGTGCCTAAAACTAAACTTTATGAAGTAGTGGAAAGATATAAGGGCCTCTTCTTCATGAGAAGAAGGAGACTCTTGTTGCTAGAAGGAAAAGTTCCTGAAGTGGTAAAAGATACCCACTCTCATGCCCAAGTTGCTTTAAGGTTGCATCAAGTGGCTGAAGCCAACAAGAAAGTTGAGCAAGAACCGGCAACCAATAAACCAAATGAGGTATATGACAGTGAAAGAGAATGGGTCACTGATCAAATGGACCCTATTGATGTTGATGCCTTGAATGGTGAAAATGTCACTCCGGGTACACCATCAGAAGCGGCAGGACAAGAAAAATAGGACAAAGAAAAGGCTACCAAGGAGCAAGCGGAAAAAGAGAAGAAGCAATAGGAAGAAGAAAAGAAGAAACATGCAGAAGAAGAGAAAAAGCGAAAAGAGGAAGAAAAGAGAAAGGAAGAGGAGAAGAGGAAGCAGGAAGAGGAGAAGAGAAAGGTAGAGGAGAAGATGATGCAGGAAGAGGAGAAGAAGAAGCGGGAAGAGGAGAAAAAGAAGCAGGAAGAGGAGAAGAAGAAGAAGGATGAAGAAGAAAAGGAGCGGAAAGAAGAAGAGAAGAAGAAGGATGAAGAAGAAAAGGAGCAGAAAGAAGAAGAGAAGAAGAAGAGAAGAAGAGAAGAAGAAGAGAAGAAGAAGGAAGAAGAGAAAATAAAGAAAGAAGCAGAGGAGCAAAAGAAGGTAGAAGAAGATAAGTTAAGAGCCAAAGAGGAGGACGCAGCACAGAGCACACAGGTGGAGACCCCAAAGGCAACCGATAGTCAAGCCAAATCGGCTAACATTACCAGTCCCATTGACCTCCAATCTGCTAAAAAATCGGAGCTACTAAAAAGCATTAAGCTTGCTCAAGAATGCCTAGAGGTGATAAGGAGGAAGAAGGAGCAAGACGTGATCCAAGTTGCAGTGGAGTCTCTTGTCAGTTTGATACCCGGTACCAACCTCCCTAGTACCGATTCCTCTCTAGCCCAACTGAAACTCTTATGCATAGTTGTGGAGGACCAGGTACAAAGCCTGGAAGAGGTTGCTGAAGCACATGCCAAGAAGGAGCATCAAAAGGCTTTGAACACTGCCTTGGTGAAAAAGTTACATGAGCTCCGGTCCGATCTGCAAAAGGCACAGAAGGACATCAGAGATGCAATAGATAAGGGGAAATTGTTGCTCAGTAAGATATGTCTACCCCATCTATTTTGTGATGATGTGCTTGCCCAGAAAGACAAACTGCAAACTAATTTACAGACATTCATAAGCACCTTCAAGACCCCATATGACTCCTTTACCGCTTATGGGCAAACTGTTCACCGGTTTCAACTTCAGGCTGCAAGAATTGATTTGGAGATCAGCAACTGGACCAAGGATTTGCAGGAACTACAACTTGTTCTACTACCAAGACTACAAATACTTCAGAAGTGCTATCTTAATCTAGATACCTTGACGGTTACTCAAGAGATGAGTACTTTGGACGCCATGGAGGAATAGGTATCCCAAATGCAAACGAAGAGTGAGGTTGCTACCTCATTACTTGAGTCATGGTCCTTATCCATGAAGCAATTTATGCAGGACTTTAAATCAATTTTTGACAAGTTTCACTCTTTATTGTCATAAACATTTTTTTTTGCTAATAGAAGCAGGGGTTATTCAGCTGTATTTTGTCATTGTTGGCAAAGGGGGAGAAGTATTCTGGTATTTAAAATTTTGATGCATGCTATGTATACTCATGTTTATCTCTGTAAGGAAGTAGTATACATTTTCTTTTCTATAAAAGGGATAGTGTATATGCTATAAGGGGGAGTATTTTTTATTATGGCATATTTTTTTTGTAAAAACACTTAGACGTCAAAATTTTTCCTAAGTGTTGCCATCAATGCCAAAGGGGGAGATTGTTGCCATTTTTTATGATTATGTTGTGATTGTCATTGATGGACACACACTTGCTATGAGATCACTTTTTGTATGTATGAGCTACGCTCAACCGGTATTTGTTTCAAACCGGTATTATGTTATAGTCTGTAGACTATCAGTGTCTTGCAGAAAGTGTTTACCGATCTCAAGTGGCATGAGGACCTCAAGCGGTTCAAGGACCTCAAGCAGAATGAAGTAAAGGAACTAGAAGCGACAATTATCATTTTCCTATTCTTCATTTCTGTCAACCGGTAATCTGCTAAACCGGTATTACTCTGAGTTACCAACCAGTAATCTGTTAAACCGATATTACTCTGAGTTACCAACTGGTATATCTTTGTGATGAGTTACCATCCACCGACACTTTGATGGTGATTTTGTGTCGTGTTACCAAATGTGTCTAGATATAATGAACCTAGGAACTTGCAATGTAATCCTATTGGACCGACATGAAATCAAATTCCTTTTAAGGACATCATGTCTAGGGTTTTAGTATGTGTGTAGTTGTTAGGGTTTGTGGTGACTGATGAGTTCTTGTATGTGTGATCTTAACAGAAAAGATCAAGTTTGTGTATTGTAATAGAGTGTGGATTTACTGAAGACTGAAGTAATGCTAAAATGCATTAGCAATGAGCTATCATGGATCTAATCAAGCAGACTATGCTATTTGCTAGATCATTCACTTGTTGATTACTCACATCTTTGACAAGTAAGAAACCCTTAACCAAGTAGGCCCAGAAAAGCCTTTGTAAATCCTCTAACAAGTTGATTCACATCTATGGATCTAAAATCCTCTCACAAGGTAGTCTTTAATCGAACTTATCTCCTAATAGAGATTGAGATCCCTAACAAGATCTGTTCTGGTAAAAAACATTGTATGACCTTAACCGGTCTGGTTACTACTCTGCAAATAGTTACTTGTGAGTTTCATCTCACTGTGGTTTTTCCCATTTGGGTTTCCACGTCAAAATCTCGTGTTATGGTGATTGTGCTTTTGTGGGTGAATGTCTTTCTTGATGTTTGGTTTGCATTTGTGTTAACCGATTTGTTAGTCAAATTGTTATACCGGTTTATTGCTAGACTTATAAAGTGTTTGAGTTCAGTAATTTTTTGTATACTAATTCACCCCCCCTCTTAGTATATATATATATATATCTGTGTGTGTGTGTGTGTGTGTCATCATATGATCTGTTTATGATTATTTATGTAATTATATATATATATATATATATATATATATTCACACACACACAAATATATATACATGTATATATGTATATACATATACATATATACATAGACATATATACACACATATACAAATATATATATATGTATGTATATATGTATGTATATATGTATATGTGTGTATATATGTATATATATACATACATATATACATATGATATATGTAATATGCACACACACACACACACACACACACACATATATATATGAACTTTGGATTCTTTCATTTAATTTTTTGTTGATCAAAATAATGACAACAAAATTTTGGAAATGAGTTACGATTTCTTAAATGTTTTGAGTAATAAAATGTCAGTTTATCTGTGCAAATTATTAGGAATAAAATGAGTTATAATGGTTTAAATTTTGGGTTATTGAAATTAATATTAATTTGAATTAATTATTGTATAGAAGTTATTATGGTCTCTTTGGTATTATATTATGTTTGGATTGTTTTATGTTAGGCATTATGAGACCTTGTATTTGCTTTTGCTTTTCGTTCTTGTCTATCATAGTGGGTTACTTGATTATGTTGTTTTAATGTATTTTGTTTTCAAAGGCTAGGACAATGTTTGAGTTTCTAATTGTGTATGGTTTCCATTTGTCTTGTAATGTAATGTGATTGGTGTTCTGCATGACTTCTATGCTAGTCAATCATTCTTTGTTTTCATTGTACCTCCTTGTTGGTAATCATGTTCTAGAAATTCAATCAACCTTTCTATGGTAGGGGGTCTTGAATCTTGGTGTTTTTGGGTGTCGTAGACCCTATGTTGAATTTTGGATTCCTAGGTGCAAGTCAATCAGGAGTGGCTTTCATTGGAGGTTGGAACCCAAAGTGGCTGCTAGGGTAACTCAATGAGATTTTTTTAATCAAGTGGAAATTTTAAATAATTAACTTGGGTGGGTAGTTAGATCACATTAAAAAGACTAATTGTTGCCTCTCGTACTCTCATATACTTGTTTAAGTCTGAGGTAAGTAGAGAAGGCCTGGAATGGTATCGGCCAATATTGTCCCTTCGAAAGGTTGGTGTGGTCCACTAGTGTTTGTATGGGGGTTGGGGGTCGGTAGAGGTCACCAAGGTAACCCAAGATGGGGGTCGAGACCTAGTGAAGACTCACCAGGGTAACCCATGACAGCCTAGTGATGAGACTCTTCCCTATTGCATACGTAGTGATCTCTTTTGGTTACTTAAATTTCCTTGGTTTGTTGAGGGCTTTGGAATTTGGATGGTTTTCTTGTGAGTCTCTTGTGATAGTAGTCTTGTGAGCCATGTGTGAGTCATATGTATCCTCTTATACTACCTTCCATCTCTTGGGTATGGCTGATACCTCCTAGCACATGGGGTGGACTTGATGGTACCACATGGATGGGTGGAGTGCTATTCGCACCCATTGGGTTTTGGTTCATTCTGCACCATGTTTGTGATGGCTTGTGGGAAGATTGAAGACTTTCTCTATGTACCAGATTTATGTATTTGCTCCATTGATTGTTCTCTTGGAGATTATATCCTTAAGGATACCATGTATTGTAATCGATGATCATATGTATATTCTCATGACAATGTATTTTGTATCATGATCCTTTGTAATAGACAATGCTATCATATTTTATGAGGTTTCTTATGTTCTTGTATGTTTGATTAATGTTATTCTTGAGTAACATCGTTGTGGGGCCTTGAGGACTATTGCTAGATATTATTTGTACATCTTATCTTTATTTTGTAGTATCATGTTACTCCATACATTTTGTATGATTTTTATTTTATTATATATTAAAAAAAATTATTCGCATTTTCATTGTTTTATTTGTCTAAGTCATTTGGGCCTCATAGCAGGCGCATGCCAAAGATTCTCTTATATATTGAACTCCTATCAACCACTGTAACCCAAATATAATTTCAGCTCAATGACTTGCAATATATTAAAAGATCTTCTATTCTAACCAGATAATTTGTATAGCACAAAGACTCTACTTTTTACCTTTTCAATACAAATTATTGAGATAACTTGTAAACGCTTAGAGACTTAAAGAAACCTTCTCTGAACTAATTTCCAATTCTTGAATTCCCAACATAACTCAAAGATTACTTGTAAAGACTCAAAAACTCCTCAATATTCAACACCAATAACTATATCCAACTTTAATCATTCAAGAGCATATGATTATAATGACATAAGAACATTCATACCACATAAAAGATTGTATTCAAAATGTCAAGTTCTCCTCCTCCTTGAATAAATTGTAAAATTTCAAAATGAACAACAAGTCTCAATTTGATATTCACTTTGGCAGAGTTTTGTTGCATAAACAAAGATGGAAAAAAGATCTTTATTACAATAATAACCCTCATATACATAGAAGAGGGGTGCAACATTAAAATAGGAAATTATAACTAATTCTAAGACTAAGTCAAAAGAAGAGTTCAAATTGACTTAGGACTTATGCACTCAACAGGTGCACCTAAGAAATTACAAAATGATACCTAAAGTGTCAATGGATAAAATAAAATGCCACTAGGAAAATCATGAAAATGACTAAGTGTCATTTTCCTTAAGCTAAATCCTGCTTCTAGAATTTCTTGAACTTCTGCAAAGCATGCTTCATCTAAACTCCATCGGGTCCCTGGGTATTGTTGGTGATGACCTTGACCTTGGTGATGGAATCTTCTAAGTCAATGCAACACTTTCTATGTTTCCTTAAAATAGTATCCAAAAAATCCAAGATGAATTGGAGATCAACCAATTTATCAATTGAGGACAAAGAGAAATCCTCCCTATTAGCTTCAGTAGTCATGAGCAAGCTAAATTATTTGATGATTTCATCTGCATCAAACACCTTTTCATTCTTATCGAGGAAGGAAAATGGAATCTCAAAGATTTTTGTTGAAATCTCTTTCTTCTTATCCACACATTCTTTTAGGGCCTTCTTCATATCCTTGACTAGGGACTCAAGAATATTCATTTGGTGTTCCAAGGCCTCTCATTGCTCAATGAACATGCGCTATGAAGTAAAAACACCATTTTGGATGAGATCATTTGAATCATAATCTTCAAACTTCAACCAGGCTTTATAATCCTTTTGTGTTTCAACTCACTATCAAGCTCCTAGGAGAAGACTTTTATGGTGTTATCTATCTTTTCCCTCACTACATCAAGGTTTTTGACGATGGTGCAGGATGAACCTAAGACTCATGTGCCTTGACTGAACACCTGATCCATCCATTCTCCCTTGCTCAACCCTTTTAACAACCTGTTCATCCAAGGATGAAGCTACTGGTTCAACAACTTCTGAAGACTTGGCCACTTTAATAAGAATTGAGGTGAGTTGCTCAATTCATGCTTTGAGTTGATCTTTTTTTACCTTATCTTCATCGTGCCTTGCAATAAGAGCTTGCAAAGCTAATATGACATCACCTGAAGTAGAATCATGAGTTTTTTTTCCCAACTCAATCCTTTGAATGACATAGTCTGAATCTTGAACCTTACCAATATCTACATTTGGAGGAGGAAGAACAACCTCAACATACTTGTTCCTATTTGTGTCAACCTTTACCCTTGACAAAGTTTTAGCTTTCTTAATAGTCTTGGGTTTGACAAGAACAAGTTGGCTGAAATCAAAATCTTTGGGAGAGACAACTTGCTTCTTTCTCTTTGGCGCATTAGACATCAACCAAGGTGGTAAAGTCAAATCATCATTCTCACGTGCTACCATGTCCTGAGAGGGATTGATAGAATCCTAAATGGTGGTGGTTACTATAGGTGATGTCATTGTAACAACATGAAAATGATTTTCAAGGGATTATTCATTAGATCTAGGAACCGACTCATTCATGAATTTATAAAAATCATCCATCATAGTTGCAAACACTTCAGACAAAGTAGGAAAACGTGAGTTCAAGACATTCTCAATGTTGTCATGAGTGTCTAGGGTGGACTCACTAGCACTAGTGGAAGATACATGGATAACATTTGAAGGAGAAACACAAGTAACCACTAGAGGATCGGGTTCAAAAGTAGAAACAAGAACCTATAACATAGATGAATAAAGAAATACTTGAGGTAAAGATTCATCTTCTTATTACAACTCTTCTTCATTGTCCACCTTGTTCTTGATCACCTTCTTTCTCTTCTTCCAATTGATCAACATCAATCGGTTCTTCATCAAGATGTTCATCCTCCTCTTGTTCATTTGGTGCTTCAGACTCCTGTGTCTCATGAAAATTAGAGCTTGAGGGCTCTCCTTGGTCTTTTCTTTTCCTAGTTCCAACCGTGAACTTCAATTTGGGAGCTTTGGCTAGAGTAGTGGGATCCCATCTTTTCTTGGTTCTAATTTATGATATTTTCCCCGTTGGGACATTAGTGTCATTATTGAAACCATAAGAGAAGGGTTTCATTGGAACACCATGCAAGTTCAACCATATATTAGTATTCATAAGAATACTTTGGAACCGCTCCCTGATGGAAGTACATTCCTTTTGTGACCATCAAATGAGAGGCAAAGGAGTAGAAGAAAGTTTGTTCTTCTCATACATAGGATCTAAGATGTCCCCATCTTCCTCAAGATCATTGGGAACATCAACAAGACCAAAGTTTTCAATTTTTCCAACTATTAACCAACAATAGCCAAGTTTTCTCACATCATGCTTAGACCTGCAATCAGCCCAAGCATCTTCAATTTGGTGCACATGAACATATGCCTTCTTTAGTTTATTTCTCATTCCTCTGTAGTCAAAGTCTTTCCTTGCTTTGAAGAACCTCATTGTAACTCTCCTCATTGCCTCTTCCATTGCTCTGGATTTGTAGATAGAGTTGATGGAATATCTACCAATGGTAAGAGAGAAATTCAAACCTATCTTATGAGAACCTGATTGGGCCTCATGCACTGCATTCATTTGATGAGCTAGCTCCATCAATACAATCTTATCATAAGAGTACCTAGGGAGAATAAAAGGCTCACCAGTGAAACAACCAACCCTGAGGTATGTGAAGGTTTGGAATTGAAGGAACAAGCATCCATATTAGTTCACCACCTCCCAAGCATGATCAGATACTCATTTATGATACAAATTCTTGTTCAACATAACCATATAATAACCGACGAATGCATCATTTACTATTCAGAAATGACTATGACAATTATAAAGAACCAACTAGGAAAAGTATTTATGTACCTCATGTTGGCAAGAGACACTGCATTGTTCAAATGTTGTCATTGATGTCAACTTGAGTCAGATATCCAATCCAGAGTTCATGATTCATTCATTCCGAAAGACTGATTGAGGTCTGGTGAGAAGAACAGGTCATCCGACAGAGTGTACAGTATTTTGGTTGGCGATTTAGTTGCGTTGAGTATTTGGTGTTGCTGATCTCAAAGATGCATTGTAGATGTGTAATATGCCTTATTCTAGGTTTATGGCCTCCAGTGTTGAGTTTTGAGTGAGTTGGAGGATTCGGTAGACAAGTTTTCTAGTAGAACAATGTTCATTGGCAGTATCATGTGGAGATTCATTGAGTGGATTGTGTAGAAAAATTTTTGTGATTGGTTGTGTGTTCGAGGTTAGTAAATCATCATGATGGAAGAATGTGGATAATTTATTTTGTTCTTCATGATTGTTTTGGATCAGATTGAGCCGACTTGGGCAACATATTTCATTTGCGTGTTATGCATTTTTGGGCCGACATGATGAAGACCTAAAATGTTGATCCAGATATATTAGACCAATTGATTTGATTATTTTTGGTATCAATGGTTTTGTGTGATGTGTGTATGGGCGATTGTGCATGGTTGAAGGATTTGTGCTCCGAAATATAGTAGAACAAAGTGTTGCAGAACAAAGTATTTGTGCTTAAACAAAACTGTTTCTGGCATTTGTAGATGTTATTTATAAGTTCAAACATTCTAGTTATTATATGTAATCATTTGTAAGGCAATGAGCCTTCTGAGGTTGTAGCCCTTATTGTAATTTGAGCAGTGACCTCTAGGCAGTGTGCCTAAATGCATGTGCATTCCCCTCATGTAATATTATTATACTTCTAACAAGGTATATTAATATTGTGGGTCTCAATCCTATTGTGGTTTTTCCCTTAACCGGGTTTCCACATAAAAATCCTGGTTTTATGGTGTTATGTTTATTTGCTTTGTGTTTCTGCACTCTAATTTTATTCATTTGCATTAAGTGGTTTAAAGGACAGATTAAGGATGTTAAAAATTGTAGAACATTGATTATGTTAGGTCCTGGGGATAACTGAGAGGGGGGGGGGGGGGTGAATTAGTTGTCAAATAAATTCAAACCAAAACAACTTAACCAACTTTAATGCTTAATATCGGTGAACCAGACTTGTATGCCGGTAGATAGTTTTATCAGTTAATTATAGTATCGGTAAAGATTAATGCATGAAATAGAAAGACAATAACATCCACAACACATAACACCAATATTTGTACATAGAAACCCTGTAAGGGGAAAAACCACAGTGGGAAACCTTACCCACAATCAGATGATACTACTGCAAATAGTATGTGTATACAAGTGGGGTCTGCACATGCAGAAAGGCCAAGCGCCTAGAGCTCACTGCTCAAACACAATAGGAGTCACACTGACTACAATTGGATGGTTAAATCCAATAAGGATGTACTGCTCAAAATAGCATCTTACTATGCTGGATTTAGTACCGGTGTAGTTCGAATTGTCTTCACAAAACCTTGCTTCAACCTTCAAATGATGTCTGCATGTATAGCTCTGCTTATTCTCACATATACCTTCACAAAATTCCTTTTTCGCATTCCACATTGATCTTACAAATAAGATCTTACATGTATATCATAACCTAAGACCAATTTTAGTAGGTCGGCTCTAAAGGGTATTACAATAAAATCATTTTACAAATAAAACAATATCCGATGCAATAACCGATTCAACATGTCGGCTCAATGCAATTACAACATTAATAAAACATCTCCATAGTGTGTCATACTGATCTAGAATAGATAAGCCTACCGATGAATGATCTAGACCTATTTGCCAGTAATAGCAAATATGCAAATATGAATATGTCAATGAACAAATCTCCAAGACAAAGTGTCCAAACGATGTCTTCGACATAACCAGGTGTTTTCCATGCCATTCTAGGTGTCGGTGAACATTATATCCTGTCGGTGTACCAGATACCGGTGATTGTGCATAAGTCACTTGCTTGCTGGTGAACATTGCCAATTCTTCAAAGTGCCAGAGTTGATAAGTGATAGTAAGTGTTGACATCAATGACAAAACCATACCAAAATACCAACAGATTCACCCCCCCCCCTTCTTAGTGTTCCTTGATTCCAACACCTCAATCTGTCTCCTATCACCAGTTGTAGACAACCCAAGGAAATATCTCATTGAAGCCGCAACATACACCAAGTATGAAGTCATATAGAACTTGAGTGTGGTAGGTACCTTAGTGAGCTACTCATAAATAGCATCAGTGATCTCTTTTCCCCAAAATTTATTCTCTTTATTTTTCTTGATCACATGAATGTGTTGATACATCCCTTTATAGAAGGTATTGGAGGTGGGAAGACCCTTCACCCTACTCAAGAGAGTTATAAAATCATTTAATTCTCCAATGAAGTCACATCTAGGAAGAGTTTCTGACCATCTTGCAATGGTAGGTCTCAAAGTTTTCAACCAATTATCATTCATATTCTTTCTGCACTTGTCAGAATTTCTATCAAAATAGGCTATAGTTGATTGCATTGTCATATCAGAATACTTCTCAATATTAGGACACTTGAAGATAGAATCAAATAATTACTCATCAATTTCTTCCCAGTTTCATCCTTTACACTTCTACTAACATGATCAAAGTGATTCACAACTGCCATCACGAACTCAGTGTCTTGAGTAGACATGGGGAAAGTTGCTACCAACTGAATACCACTGTTAATGATGGATTCCATTTGACAGTAGGAAGAAGATTGCTCAATCCTCTTTAGAAATTCAGATAGGTCCACATGACCTATTTCTGTATCTCTAATATGATCAATATTGGATGTGACTGAAGAAGGTGGAAAGACCAAATGAGGGTCCTATTTCTTGAATTTCATTTCCCTCTTGTTTGGGGAAGCCTCCGTCATTTGAATGATAATAACACTGAGAAAAAAGACAATCATCAATATTATAATGACATATTTGATCAATCTTTTAGTTCATTTGAATTGGAAAATCTTGAGAAAATGGTACATTCAGGCCATTAGGGTTTTCAAAAACCCTCTTGAAATCTCTGTGGTAAATTGAATGTAAAATCTCGATTTGCATGTGTGCAATAAGTGAATTTCAATTTTATAAGCTTGAAAAATTCACCTAAGTAAAAGTGAGAAACAAAGTGTAATTTGGGTTTCTAAACCTGACTTGCACTTAGGAAGGACAAACTCAGGTGTAATTCAAGTTTAGAAACTTGAATTACACTTGAAAAAGTATAATTGCAAAGGCAGGTGTTGGGCGGCGTTATAAACCCGCCAAACACCTAAAGCAAAGCAGTGCATACAACGTGGAGAGCTGGTTTAGAAATCCACTAAACATCTCTAAAAATAAGGAAAGGTAAATTGGTGCTTGGCGGGGTTGTAAACCCACCGAACACCAAGCTTGGTGTATGGCGAGTTTCCAACCCTGCCAAGCACCAAACAATTACTAAACAACGAGAAGGCAATGGTGGTGGACGGGGTTGCAAACCCACCACACAACACTATGTGGTGTGGGATGGGCCTACGACCCCACCCAACACCACAAGAGTAGTTCAAAGCATAAAAAGAATGGGGAATGGTGGTGGTCGGGGTTGCAAACCCGCCACACACCACTAAGTGGTGTGGGAGGAGACTACGACCCCAACCAACACCACAATGGTTTTAAAACAAGGCAGGAAATAATACAAGGTGTGTGTCGGGCCGCAGACTCACCACACACCATAATGATGTGTGTGAAGGGCCTATGGCCCCGCCACACACAACACAATGGAAGTTCAAAAGCATTCAATACTTAGCAAAAACAAAAATGGGAGTAAGGTCGAGACTCACCACATACCACAATGTAGTGTGTGGCGGGTCTATAGCCTTACACAACACTCCAATATAATGAGAAATCAGAGATGAAACAAGAGGTCACTCAGGACTATTGACTTGAGCGACATCTCATAGATGATTTTGTTTGGGCCAGTAATCTTGTGTGGCATCATCTATGATGCAAAATCTAAATTAAGACAAGCATCGATTCAAAGAAAGAAGGGTTTCAAAACCCTAAATAAAATTGGGGAGAAAAATGCATACCCGATAGGAATTCGATACAGTCTTCTCCTCTCTCGATTTCAAGCAAGAAAAATGGGTTGAATGAGGATCAAAAGCTATAAAACCATAGGAAAAGACTCTTACTTGAAATTCTCATAAAAAAATTTAAAAACTCAAAGTGCAATAAACATGTGCAAATCGAGTTTGTAAACCTGATTTGCACCTACGAGCTGTAAATCGGGTTTGTAAACCTGATTTGAACCTAAAAGGTATAATTGGTGTAAACCCGATTTGCACCACAATGTCACACTTAAGTAAAAATGGAAAGAAAGGGGGGGGGAAAGTACTTATGACAACATAACGTCTTGTAAAGTGTGAATTGAGCATCACAACTATAAATGAGCACAAAATTTGTGGGGTGCCCTCAGATTCTCGTAAAACAAAAACCAAGGATAACATAACACTAGTTTTTTCTCCTATTGCAACTAGATCATCTTAAAATACAACAATTTAGGTTGTGTACCACATGTAACCATGTTTATTCTTAGTCTTTTAAATAGATTTGCCAATTCAATCTACAAGATAGCCTTTTGTTATTTGTTTTCAAGTGAAAAAACACTAATTTTTTTAAATCAAATCTATATCATAAATGTGCTTATGTCAATAATAGAAAAAATAGAATTGTACTCTCTAACATATTAGCTTACAAATATTTTTCTATCAGCGCAATCCTTGCGCCTTTTTTTGGTGCAAGTGCTAGTTACTTTTATTTCCATTTAAATTTCCTAAATTTTAATTACTCTTACACTATATTTCACAATACCAGCTTATAATTAACCAAAATTAATCATAATTGCTAATGGGCCCTTGGTCTAGGTGGAGTTAATATTGGAATCAATGAACACTAAGAGGGGGGGGTGAATCAGTGGTATGCAATTAACAAATTTCTTAACCTAATTCTTTAACCACCGGATACAAATGAATAAAAGTAAAGTGCAAAAACTAAATGCAAGCAAACACAAAACCATAACACCGAAATTTTTACATGGAAACTCGGAAAGGGAAAAACCATGGTGGGATTGGAACCCACAATATTATAATATTGTGATTAGGAGTATGATAATATTACAAGAGGGGAATGCACATGCATTCAGGGACGTTGCCTAGAGCTCACTACTCAATTACAAAGAGGGATACAACCCGGAGGAAGGCTCACTGCCTTACAAGTGATTACAAATAATAACAAGAATGATTGAACTGAATAGTAGCATCTACATATGCCAAAAAGCAGTTTCGGTTAAGCTCAATTAGTCTTCTCCCACTGTTTTGTCTCTCTACTTTGTTTTGTTGCTCTGTCATATACCGGAGCACAAATACCTTCAATCACATGCACAATTGATCAAACAATATTCTCTCTCTCATACCATTACAAAATTCTCAAATGAATCGGTCTTGTATATCTGCATCAACAAAACAAATCAATTCCCATGGCTTCCAAAAATCGCATAACATGCAACATGAAACTTGTAACCATAAGTCAACTCAATTTGATTACCAATCCATATGCGGACCCAAAAAAATTGATAACAAGCTTCACACATGTTGGCTCAATCACCTCGAACTCGAAAGCAATCACCGAAATCATCCCAAAGATTTTGCATAACACGTTACACCAAAATAGCTCTTGTTCTTCCTTAATTAGCGGTTACCAAATCTCCTAACTTGCATGAGAGTCAATGCCAGAGACTAGAATTGTGAATCAAGATGCCTCAAAAATCTAACCATATAACTCTTTCACCGCAATCAAAACTATGCAACCAAAATGGAGATCTCCACAATGTATCCATACTTTGTATTCCACTTATCAGACTTAAGCATAAATGAATATTAGGCTTCTTAAAATTCTGGTAGATCATTCCAATGTATACCAAATATGATATCTGATCTGAGTTTCTATCAATGACAACCTCGTAACAATATTCAAGCACAAATCTCTACCGGTATAGTGTCTCTTTCCAATCATCACCCCCTTTGGCATTGATGGCAGCACTTGTGAATTGTCACTGCAACACTTCAAAATTTCAAAACTACAACAACTCAATAACTCAATAGGATCCCCCGTAGAATGTACATCATTTTTCATACCTCACTCTCCCCCTTTGACAACGATGCCAAAGATAGGTATTTGCCAAAATTTATATACAAAGGTATACTCAATATCTTACATGAATTTAAAGATATCTGCATAAATGGTCTTTAGGGATAGTAGGTGATCATCCCATCGTTTCTTCAAATTCTCCAAAATGTGATCAGAGCACTAAACAAATAAGCATGCATCTCTTCTCCTCTATGAACTGTCGAAACACTCTTATTCATAGCATTCATTGCATCTCGGTGACTGCTTAGCAAGGTATCTATCTGAGGAGTTATCATCTTCTAGAGTTCTCCCACTCTGCCAATTATTCTATCCTTTTCTTGATTGAGGCTCTTGATTTTGTCCAATAGAACCATAACCCGAGCTTCATAGTTACTAACAAAAACTGATTGGGGGGCAAAAGATTGAGAAATATCAACTAACTTTCCTTCACACTCCTTTATTTTCTTATCTATCTCTATTGTAAACTTGGGCAAAATAAGACATGGCTTATATATCTTACTGCCTTCATCTAATGCTTCTTGTATATATTTTAGATCGGTAGTCAAACTAACCCTATCTCCTTCAACCATCTTCAAAATTGTTCTTAGCCACATAGCATTGAATTAACTCAAAACTCTTGCATCAACTGCTTTCTATAAGGATACAAAATGAGAATCTACTACCTTCAACATATTCCTTAGCTTCCCAGAGGATGAATCTACAGTGTCTTGTTTAAAAGGTGGGAAAATATTTTCTGGTACACCTGTTGTCATGGATATTAACTCTTTATCTTTGTCCAATGATATTTGAGTAAGTCCTCCCTCGCTTTGGCTTGTGCAAGAGTTGCAAGCTTAAGTACTTGGACTAGAGATGGAGAATTGAGATCAATAGGTCCTGTGGTGAGATCAACTGTGTTAGTGATTATTTTCTTACCCTTGTCTACAATCACAATGTCTCTTGCTGCCAGAACCTAATCAATCTTGTCTCCAATATTCACCATCTTTGCCTTCTCCGCTTCTTCACCTTTCTCTGCATCTTTTCCCTTTTCATCTCCAACCTCCTCAACTGCCTTCTCAAATTCAACATTTATTACTGAAGGATTCTTATCAGCTTCACTGGAGTTAGTAACCTTAGCAGTATTAGTAGTATCATCTGCAACTATGGCCTGCAAATCAATCTGCACATTTGGAGCAGAGGTATCATCTTGTACATGCACTTCAGGAGGGGTGTCAACTTTTGCCAGATTTACTTCATACTTATATTCTTCCAAAAATTATCTCAAAATTGTTTCTGTCTCCTTGGCTACTTCATCTGTCTTCCCAAGCATGATCTTATTTACTCTCTTTTTGCTTTTGAATCTGTCCTTCGCAATCTTAAGCAATCTATCAACTTTAGCCTTAGAAATGAAAGAACAAAAATTAACTAATACATATTCTTTTACTCTCTCATCCTCCAAACTATCTGTATGCCTTCTAGCATCCAAAATATCATACAAACACTTCAGAATCATAGATGATAGTTCTATCAGGGCTTTGCTATATACATTCATATACTGTATAATGGCTTCCTCTAATGCTCTTTGATCATTTTTATCACAATTTTTCATAATATACAGATATATTCTTTAGATTTCCTTCCTTTACCACTTCATCAACTATTTCACTTAATAACATTAGGGGCACAATAGTATAAGTACCTTCTATTTTATCAAATTTAAATAGAGCTTCATCAAGCTCAAACTTAGGCTTCCTGTCGGGACGTGGTTTATCAGATTATTCATCTCCAATTTTATGCTTCTTGCTTGTCTATCCTTCACCAGATAGTGGCTTCCGGACTACCCTAGCAGAGGTAGTAGTCTTCTTCACTTACCGCACTGCTTCATCAGACTCTGTTTCTTTCTCAATAGTGGCTACCATATAGATTCTCTTAGGCTTCCCTTTCTTCCTCTTTTCTGCTCCACCGAAGGATTTTGTTTGAGGTTTAGGTGGAGGTACAGGCTTCTGTGCACCAGAGGAAGGTGCTGACTTAGTTTTCCTGGGCTTCGAAGGAGTAGAGGCAGGTTTAGACTCCTTAGGTTGTACCATGTCCTCCTCCTTCAGTATATTCTGCTCTCTAGCCCTGCAGATAGCTTCCTTTGTGATACCCATTTTCTCAACAAGCTATTCAACTACTTTCCTTACCCTCTTCTGCATTCCAGGATTAGTAAATTGAAAGTGCAAACTTAGACTTTTCTCCTTATAGGTGCCAAATCTCTCTTCCTTCTCATCCACCGGCTTGCTCAAAAGATGTTGAGCATACATGTCAACAGTATTAGCATCTAATTCATACCCCATGGGCACGATCCATATTGTTATAGGCTCAACTACTTCCATCAGTCATTGATCAATCTCCACCATGAAGCATATGGTGTCCTCATATTTTTCAACAATATCCTTCGGGATCCTTTCCCTACTTTGCATCATGCTTTGGAATGATTTGAAATAGCCCCACATAATAGCTTTTTGTGCTTGTCCATTACCCAATCCTTGTAAAGCTTCTTTAATCTGCACAACCATCGGTTTATCATATGCCCACTATACCTTACCTACAATGGGGATTTCATTCATGAAATAAAGTGCCAAACAGACAAACAAAGTTCCAAACTTAAAGACATGCTTCTTATCTTGTTTAATCTTCTTCAAATTTCTCTTTAACTCACTCAACAATACTCCACACAAGTCATATAACTTGTTCTCCTTCAAAATTTGATATGCTGCATAAATTGCAGTACTAGAGACTGGAATATCTCTACTAGATTGATATATCTTGTAGCCAGTCACCATGGATGCAAATCTCACATCATACTCAACAATATCACTAATTGTCATGGATATGTTGTCATGCTATGAACCAGTTACCTCTGTCACAGTTGTGTTCTCCACATTTGTCAAACTAGGGACTTTATCGATAGCATTAAAAAATGTTACCCCATGGATAGCAGTCTTAGTAATCTTGTATGGTTTGTCTAGCCATATGAATTCATCATGTGCTCTACTCAAAATATACCTAACCCATTCGAGTTCATCGAAATCCAGAAAGCTCACGAACTGAATGAAACCCTTATCTTGCAAAGATTTAAATTCAAGTTTAAGATTGCCCATACCGTCAATCATGTGCTTGGTGTAAAGAGATAACATTTCTGCATTTCCAAGCTCCTCAATATTGTAGTGAATGTATACCCTAATGTCCTCGACATGCAATACCTCGTATAGAACATATGAGAATGCACCATTCAGATCATCTTCCATTGATTTGTATGAGTGCTTCTTGAATTGAGGTCTTTCCCTATTAGTTATCTCGACAACAAGTGGAGTCGCCACACTAGAACTAGAAGATACCATTATTGCAATCTAGGTTATGAACATATAGCTTCAAACTTCAGAAAATACCTTTTAGACTTCTATCGGATGCAAGAAATCTTTGCCGAATCAATACAAGCTCTGTTTTCACTACTCAAACTTCTTCGCCACACTCTTCTTCTCTTTTGCTTCACTCGCAATGTGAAAAATGAATGTTAAACTGCCCTTTTATCCTTCGAATACCTAAATTTTAGGTGCAATAAATGCTCAACCCTAAAGTCCTTATGGATGTCATGAAACTCATGAACATTGTATCGGAGCATCAAATCGGCATCAAATCTTCCGGATAACTCTCAGGATTATATACACAACTATTTACAATCATCTGCAACCATCCGCAACCGATTACAAATCTCAGAAAGGGGGTTTTAAGGATCTACATGAAAAGCTTCCCCTAAGGCCAAAATGCCTTAGTTATCGGATGAAGATCCAACACCTGTATCAGGTGCAGACCCATTTGATGTATTTGAATCTTCCTTCTTAATCCACATCTTCTTGTGTTGCTCTTTAATCTCTTCAACCTTTGCTTTTCCCTTATTATCTGCTTTGTTCTTGTCTGCCGAAGCATTCTTGCTCACATTCTTGCTTCTACAATATTTTGCAATATGATCGGATTTGTTGCAAGCATAGCAAATAGTGTTGTTTCTCTAATTAGGCCTCAAATTCCCTTGATTTCCCTTTGATCTGCATTGGTTAGCAATATGTCTAAGTATTTCACAAGCATAACATCTTACATTTCTCCTATTTACCATACTTTTGCATTCAATTAACTTATGACCATATTTATTGCAATTGAAACATTGACCAGAGAATGATGTAGCATTCTGATTAGCTCTATTTCAGCATTGACTTGCCATATGACCAAATTTATTGCAAATAAAACATTTGCCATTGAATTTATAAGCATTAGGTTGTCTTACCAGAGATCTCTTGTTCTTCTGATGATTGCCTTTACCAAATCTGAAGCTTTCTCCTTTCTCAAATCCAAGTCCTCCAATATCATCTTTGTTTTTCTGTCTTTTCATCATTTCATCCAGCTTGGTTGAGCTAGCATTGAACTTTTCTTTGTACTCATTAGCAGTGGTAAGTTCATCTCTCAGAATTATGATTTGTATTTCAAGTTCTTGCTCATTATTCTTGGACTGTATTAGTTCAAGCTTCAGCAAGTCATTTTCATGATTCAATCTACAATATTCATCAGACCTATCCTTCAAAGATTGAGTCAAGCTTTCTTCATTCTTCTTCATGTCTTCAATCTCCTTTGTTAGCTTCATCACAATGGATTGCATTTCATTCTTCAGGACTGCATTTTTTCTAGCAAGTTTTTCACATTCATTTGTCTTGTCTTGATTGTCAATGTATTGCTCTTCTTTCTCCTTAAGTTTGTCCATCAACTCCTTTCTCTTTTCTTTGGATGTGTTCACTTGATCTTTCAACGACTCAATGAAAATTTTAGCATCACTCAAATTTCTTCTCAGATCACTTGCTTCTTTCCTTGTCGCATCTAGGTCTTCAAGTGCCACAATAAGTTGTCTCTACAAACCAGAGTCCATTGATTCAATCTTCCAGATCTTCCTCAAGTTGTTAGGCTTCTTCAGAGGAACTAAGCTTTGATACCAATTGTTGGAATCAATGAACACTAAGAGGGGTGGTGAATCTGTGTTCTATAATTAACAAATTTCTTAACCTGATTCTTTAACCACCAGATACAAATGAATAAAAGTAAAGTGCAGAAATTGAATGCAAGCAAACACAAAACAATAACATAATTTTTTTTACATGGAAACACGGAAAGGGAAAAACCACGGTGGCAATATTATAATACTGTGATCAGGAGTATAATAATATTATAAGAGGGGAATGCACATGCATTCAAACACACTGCCTAGAGCTCACTGCTCAATTACAAAGAGGGCTACAACCCGAAGGAAGGCTCACTGCCTTACAAGTGATTACAAATAATAACAAATAATAACAAGAATGACTGAACTGAATAGTAGCATCTACATATGCCAAAAAATAGTTCCGGGTAAGCTCAATTAGTCTTCTGCTACTGTCCTGTCTCTCTGCTCTGTCATATACTGAAACATAAAGACCTTCAATCACATGCACAATCGCTCATACAATACTCTCTCTCTCTCTCTCTCTCTCACATACCATTACAAAATGCTCAAATGAATCGATCTTATATATCCGCATCAACAAAATAAATCAATTCCCATGTCGGCTTCCAAAAACGGCATAACACGCAACATGAAACGTGTAACCATAAGTCGACTCAATCCAATTACCAATCCATATGTAGACCCAAACAAATTGATAACAAGCTTCACACATGTTGGCTCAATCACCTCGAACTTGAAAGCAATCACCGAAATCATCCCAAAGATTCTGCATAACACGTTACACGAAAATAGCTCTTGTTCTTCCTGAATTACCGGTTACCGGATCTCCTAACTTGCACGAGAGTCAATACCAGAGGCTAGAATTGCAAATCAAGCTGCCTCGAACATCTAACCATCTAACTCTTTCACTGCAATCAAAACTATGCAACTAAAATGGAGATCTGCACAATGTATCCATACTCTGTATTCCACCTTCCAGACTTATGCATAAATGAATATCAGGTTTCTCAAACTTCCAGTAGATCATTCCAACATATATCGGATATGATATCTAATTTGAGTTACCATCAATGACAACCTCAAAACAATCTTCAAGCACAAATCTCTACCGGTACAGTGTCTTTTGCAACATTTAAAAGGTTCTTAATGAGCCTACTAGAGATCAAATCTTGTTGAGTGCAAGGCTTAGACATCATTAGTAATGAAGTCGAGATCATGCCTGACACGAATTTGGCAGATGCCTTAATCCTTGACTCTTACTTGAAAAGGTTTCAACCTAAGACTCATGCTCTTCTATCAAATAGTTAAAATGACATTACGAATACAAAATCTTTCATAAAAAAATTAAACATACTTAATATATATACATTTTTAAAATTAATTAAAGTTATTTTTCCTTGTAAAACCACGCATTCACTATTTCACATCATCCACATAAGTGCCTGCATTCCATCATGAGTAATGAGTCTAGATAGTTCCATGGCCTATTGTGTGAGAGCTTTGGTCGCCATGTATGGAGAAGAAGACACTCGTGCCGAGAAGACAAAGTGTATTGGCGGGCATTGGGCAATAAAAAAACTAGCACGTTATACGCTAGCAATGATGTGGATTCAGACATTAAAAAAATTGCTCCTTTAGCGACGTTGTCGGGAATATGATTATAGGTCGTGGAGGTCTGAGGTTCGATTCCGACTAGGTCCAGGTACAGGTACAGGTCCCAAGCAGGCTAGGCGACAAAAGGGGCAGAAGAGAAGCTTTGGGATCGGGAGAGGATCGGGCGTGTGCAGTAAAAGATGGAGTGTAACAAGGAGGAGGCGGAGAGGGCCGTGGAGATTGCTCAGAGGAAGCTGGGGATGAAGGATCTGGAGGGTGCCAGGAAATTCGCAGTCAAGGCGCAGCAGCTGTACCCTCCTCTGCCTGCACTCTCCCAGCTCATGCCAATTCTCGATGTACTTCTGGCCGCCCACCACTCTATCAATAGCGAAATGGACTGGTACGCTATTCTTCAACTTGATGATATCAATGTCATGGCTGACGACTCTCTTGTCAGGAAACAGTATAGAAAATTGGCATTGCTCTTGCATCCTGACAAGAATAAAATTGTAGGCTCTGAGTCTGCCTTTAAGCTCATTGTTGACGCATGGGGTGTCTTGTCTGATAAGATCAGGAGGGCCATTTATGACCAGAAGAGGAAAGCCAATCCCCTCTTGAAAACCCACTCTCAAAACCCTAAAAGACCTCCTCAGAGACGAGCTACCCCTAAGAAAAAGCCTCCTGAAAATGGCTCTTTTAATGGTGGTCGTGGTAGTACAAATTATGCTTCCTCCATTGCTGCACCTAATCTTACACAACAGAGCAAGTCCGTAAATTTCTGGACTGTGTGTCCCTCTTGTGGCATGCAGTATGAATACCATTCTGTATATGAGAATAAGAATCTTCTCTGTAGGAATTGCCGGAAGCCTTTCCTTGCAGTAAAGGCAGCTGCGATTCCTCTATCAGCCATGAGTAATTTCAGTACTTCTTGTTATCCCTGGTCTCATGCCCAAGTGGGCTTAAACAACTCTACCACTAGTTTTGGCACAGGGGTGGGGGGTTTTGCTAATGGGGTTATTCCCAATCTCAACTTTACGTGGAGTGGACCCTTTGAGGGTGCTGGACCCAATTTCGCTACTGTCGATTCTACAGCTGAAAATATGAAAGTGAGCTGCGAAAATGTAGTAGACTCTAAGGAGGACCCAGTTGATGAGAGCCACAAAGAAAATTTACCCGGAAAAGATGAATACGATGTACTCATCAAAAAACCCCGTAAGCAGAAAGTCCCCAAGGCTTGTAAGCCATTAGCTTCTTCCTTTCACGAGGCTCCATCATCTTATAAGGCTCCTGTGTCTCCGAAAGTTCCACTCTCCTCAATGGAAACATCATCTCCCAAGAGTACTTCTGGTAAGGCGGCTTCATCTCCCAAGGTCACCTCTTCTACCAAGGAACTTTCATCTCCCAAGGTTTCGTCCTGTACTAAGGATTCTTTCCCTCCCAAGGTTTCAACCTCCACTAAGGCGGCTTCATCTCCTAAGGTTTCAGCCAAGAAGCGAAACTTTGATGACTGTTGTCAAGGAAGTGAAGATGAAGTAAGTGCCCGAAAGTCTAACTGTAGTAGGAAGGATATAGATTTGAACAAAGTGGATGCTGAGGTATTTCACGGTGATGCCAGTAAAGAGCAACCAAAGAAATCGTTTCCCGAGGTCGCCTTTACATCGCCTCTAAGAGCAAATCAAACTAATAAACCATCTGGCAAACAAGCTCCAGCAACATTGCGCAAGGATTGCTTGGCAAAATCTGTCAGAGATTTGTTAGCAGAGAAGGCAAAAATGGATATACGGAAGAATCTCTCTGAGGCGAAAAGGAAAGCTGAAAAGGCTGCAGCTGACAAGGAAGAAGCTGAAAAGGCTGCGGCTGCGAAGGAAAAAGCAGTAGCTGCAGCTGCAAAGAAAGAAGTCTTGGCTGCAGCTGCAAAGAAAGAAGCATCGACTGCTGTAAGAAAAAGGACAGTAGAAGATGAGTCGAGAAAAGCTTCAGTTTCAGCTAAAAGTCCGGACAAGGCTAAAAAATGTGCAAAGATTGAGAAAAAGGAAATCCAAAACATGACTAAGAAGCCTGTAAGTTACAAGAAGACATATAAGAAGCAAGAAGAGGTAATGAAAAGTGAAATTATAGAAAAACCAGCCTTTGATTCACGGTCAATCACTGTTCCAGATTCTGATTTTTATGACTTTGATAAGGATCGCACTGAGAATTGCTTTGATACGAATCAGATATGGGCTACTTATGATGATGAAAATGGGATGCCACGATTTTATGCTCGAATTGTGAGAGTTGTGTCCCTGGATCCATTCAAAGTGCAGATGAATTGGATAGAGCCAAAGTTGCATAAGTATCAGACCTGTGGTGAATTTACGGTGGGAAAAGTGATTAGCAGTTATATGCTTAATATGTACTCTCATCTGATGAAATGGGAGAAATCTCCCAAGGGTATTTTCACAATTGTGCCAAGAAAATCTGATGTTTGGGCACTCTACAGAGAGTGGGATTCTTGTTGGGATGAAAATACCCCTGCAGAAATTAGACACAAATACGAGATAGTAGAGGTTCTGACAGACTTTAGTGAGGAGCTTGGAGTAAGTGTGGTTCCACTTGTAAAGGTTTCAGGGTTCAGGAATTTATTCCGGAAGCAGCATTTGGCATCTCAGTCAAGTGATGAATGGGTAGTGCCCAAGGCAGAGCTTCTTAGGTTCTCACATCAGATTCCTGCTAGGAGGCTTACAAAAGAGGACTCGCCAATCATACCTGAAGGTTGCTGGGAGGTGGATCCTGCAGCGACTCCTTTAGATGTACTGTGCCAAGGAAATACAGAAACTAAAAAAAAGGAACCTTGGACTGCAGAAAAAGTAGAAGCAGCTGAAGAAAGAGGAGGAGAAGCTGAAGGTAAAGGAGCAGAAGCTAAAACAAAATTTGCAGAATTTGAAATAAAAATTGAGCTAGGTGAGGAAAGGGCTGCAGGATAGCTTTGTTTGACAGCATTCGGATCAGAAACTCAATTGACCGTGGGCCTGGAAATTTTTGTTGTTGGAATTTGGAAAATGTCTGATTAATTCATGAGAGACTAAAATGCAACATCTCAGACAGAGGCCAATATATTAATGCCAAATAACATTCCGCAAAGCCACTAGTGACTGGACTATGATGTACAGCATGGACTTCTTGCCTGCAAGATGAAACTAAAGCAGTCAATATACTTCCTGGTTTCTTTCAGAGCAATACTCATCCTTGTCAGTTTGGGGAAGTTGTGAACTGCATTATTTTTACCTCCTAAATTATGATGTCAATATGGAATACCCTGTGGTCTCAGTTTTGTGTGTCCTTAAGTTCAGAGTGGAGATTACAACTGACATTTAGTTATGGCAATTAATTTTGCATGGTGATATGATTTTTTAGAATTCTGGCATACCCTTACACAAGCAAGTTACACTTTCCATCATCAGTACAACGGTAATATATCATGGAATTTCTTTTAAAATTGGCATTCTAAAATTTCTGTAAAAAAGAGCCATAATAGCTGGTCACCCTTTATATGGTTCTAGGTTATAAGCATCTTCAATTATTTGTTGTCTTGTACCAAGGAGATCTGATTGTAGTAGTGCATAACCACATTAGATCATATTTTATGTAGAGCAGGCACTGCATAAATATGATGTCATTCCTGTTTGAGTTGCATAACCACATTAGATCATATTTTATGAAGAGCAGGCACTGTATAAATATGATGTCATTCCCTTTTGAGTAATTACTGCAATTTGCTTCTATGATTAGTTGACGTTGTAGGGTTGATGGCATAGCTAAGTTTTTTGTTAGGCAGCTTTGCAATTATGATTCAAGTGTCTGCATGGGAATTTTAGGTGATTCGTGTATCATGGAATCTGACAATTTTCAATATACTATGTCTCGTAAATGACAACCTTTAATAGCTGCGTGGATTATTTTAGCATTGCTATAGGATGCAGTTTCTCTTTCTTTTTGGTAGAAATTTTGCCTCAACAGTCTTACATAATGTAATGGTGTTTGAAGTTTTATTTTTTGATAGAGGATTTTTCATCCACAAAGTCATTTTAGCTATCCGATACGGGAGCACAAGCCTCAAGATGAGATCTCTTCAGCTAAGAGCCAAGGACTGAGGGGTATCCATTCTGCCAAATTCGCCCAGGGCACAGTCCCAGCCTCATCCCTAATGATGTTGGAGCCTTGCACTTAGCAAGACTTGATCCCTGGTGGCTCATCATGAACCTTTCAACTTCACTAGCAGAACAAAGGCCCATTGATGTTTGAATTTTTTATTTAGCCACCTGGAGGGAAATCGGAAACCTATTTTGCCTTTTTAGTTGCATGATACAATAGCGAATGTTTAGTTGAAAAGATTAAATCCGTAATCAAAGTTGGATTTACATGGGGGACGAAAGCCTTCATATCAAAGGGCTTTCACTTACATGATACTAGTTATGTCTAGGAATATCTGCAAGGTTGAATATTGTTTCTGTGTACCTAATTAATATGGTCCTATGAGTTAACATTGCTGTGAGAGAGGATATGAAGTGCGTACTGTGCTCGGTTTAGTGTATATTTGGTAGAAAATGATAACTATAAAGAAGGGCCTGTATCTTGATAGTGATCTACCGGCAGGGGACGGCCTTTAAGACATTTATGGACACAGTTAATGCAATTAAGGTTATCCCTTGAAAGGTATTACGGCCTTTGACTTTGAGCACAAGACTGACATTCTTTTCTATTAGAATGTGGATAAAATACCATCTTCAATTGAGAACATGTGAAGAATTTGTTGACTTTTTTTTTAAAGTATATCCAATGCTATATATAGAAACCAAGGCTGCAAATCTCAGCATGGCAGGGTATTCCAAAACCAATATGAAGGAAGGTGTATTGAGCACAAATTAAATGGTAATTATTTTAGGATATTGAAAATCCAGACATGTTTTAATGCATTCTGCCTAATGAAATTAGTTGAGGACACAAAATACTAACCTGAGAATGATGAAGGCCTTCGTTTGTTTTTGGGAAATAATATAGTATAATGCCTGGCTGCTTAACAGATTATATATGCCAGATCATAAACTTGGTTCACTGATTTCACTGGAGTCATTGTAGGTTAATTGTAGTCTGTTCTTTAATTAAGTTGTAATGGGGTTTTCTGATCACTTAACCCACTACTTTTCACTTTCAAACTCGTGGTGCATGGTCAAGAGTTGTTTCTATATCTTGTAAAATAGATTACGGCTCAGTTATCAGTGAACAGTTTACTTGGTCCTGCAAATTTATTTTGTATGAATTTATGAATTTTAATGTTCAGACTTATATTTAGTGGGTTTTGTCTTCAGCAACAAGTGCTGTTGGAGCAGTCAATTTGTTGAATTGTGCTGGACAATCAAATTGTCTGTATCAATTATAGTGGTTTGTGCTTCTTGATATCTCTTCTTTAGCTTCTTGTGGCAGAGTCTCAGATAAGTGAACTTGTTGGCAGTTGTGCAACAAATATTAACCAACTTGATCAACATGAGGGCCATACCATGTATGGTTGGGATATTTGCTTGTAGTGGATGTGACCTAGGAGGGTCTAGCTGTTTGGCAATTTAATTGAGAAGATACTTAATGCCACCTCAGTGCAAGGATCTCAATCGGCGGTTTCACTTGATCAGTCAATTTGGGGCGTTAAGTAATTGGGGCTTGAAGGTAAGTTATATTCCCACTTCTCGCATCATCTGTCTGGCATGTGACACTTGTACAAACTATACATATTCTATAGTTGGGAAAAGATAATTTTCAATTTGACCCATGACGTGACAGGAAGAGTCGGCTGAAACATTAAAAAGAAAAAGTTATCTGAAGGTGCATGGTAAGCACCCAATCAATATGGACAATTAGAATTTGACTTGAACAAACTAGACCCACCATTAGTGGTATTAGAATTTGATTGATGAATTTGGGAGTGAGATTTACTACAAGTGAGTATGGAAGAAATTTTTTATTTTTTTCTTGTTTGTCTGCATTTATAAGGTTTTGAAGGGTACACTTTTTGAGAGCCATGTCTTGGTGAAACACATTTTGGTTTCAATATTTTTGAAGTTTCAGAAAAGTTGAAGTATGGCCTTGTGTCCTCTGACTGGTTCCAGGAGGGTATCTTTCCAAATAAGATGGGCTTTGGTTCAGGGACAACCATCCTAGGTGGTAAAACTCGAACAGTCTAGCTGTTAAGCTTGGAGTTCTGAAAACAGAGGTTTGTGGTATAACACCCCTGGAAAAGAAAAACTTCTGGGGAAGAAGGCGAAGATTCAGTGGTGACAAAGTCATTTTGTCACATCTATCGGGAGCTTCAACCAATCATCATAAATCAAAAGAGGCAAAAGGATGTGCAGACACATTGTGGTACTTTGAACTGGAGAAGCAGGAAACAAACTCAGGTTAGCACTATCTGAACGCTTAATAGTTTCTTCACTCTTTCAATGAATTTTAAATATCAGATGTCTAGTTTACAGAAGTGTTGCATAGTATTAACTGAAATCACATGCACAGGATATGTGATAGGCAATATGATCTAATTCTAATCTTTATAATTTTATTACATTTGGAATTCAGAAATAAAAGTATCCTTAAGTTTTGTTTTATACTCACAGAAATCCACCGCATTTTTTTGCTTGTGTGGATATGGATGATTGGATGTTTAGGCTGCAGTTTCATTGAGGGGTTTCAGGAACTATTTTTATTTAGCTAGGGCTCATGAGGTAAAAAAAGTAAAATGCTATAAGAATAATTATAATATTTTTCTGATAAATAGTTGTTCTTATTTTTTAGTTTGTAATTTTATGGGAATACATTTGGGGTGGGGCTAGAAATTTCCTCTAGAAATTTCTTCCACCAGCTTAGGAAATTATCTATCACTTGTCAATCATTTAGAATTTTAAGATTCTTCTCAATTAATATTTTTATCATTTTAAATTTATATTACTCTGTTAAATTGAATATGCAAAATAATAAATTTTATGGGGTGGGGCTAGAAATTTCCTCCACCAGCTTAGGAAATTATCTCACACTTGTGAATCATCTAGAATTTTAAGATTCTTGTCAATTAATATTTTTATCATTTTATATTTATATTACTTGTTAAATTGAATATGCAAAATAATAAAATTTATGAGATCAGTCTTCTAAAGATTTTGGAGCTTAAACTGTTAATCTTAAGTGCACTACAAAATTCATGAGGCCACCTTCTCTAAAATGTTCTTAAAAAATTTCAACAACAGCAGATTTTTTTTAGGAAAGTACATGGTATTGGAAATAAGTCACATTGGGACCATTGATGGGCTGGCCAAAGAGAAGCCAGTATCTTGGTAGAACACTAGAACAGCAAATGAAAGGTCTTAGATTTGAGTCTTCAATTAATCCCATTTAATTTCTTTTCAATTGAACTAAATATATATTTATTTTTAATATTATTTATAAATTAAATATGATTTCATTATTTAAGTAAATAAAATTAATTGATAAGCTAAATGAAAAAAACAATCATAAACAAACTAAATCTAACCTTTCTAAAACATAAATCTATTTAAAGAAAAATAAATATTTTCAAGAAAAACAATCTCTTTCTAGAAACAACAAAAAAACCTTTTTGAAAAAAACTACCCTTTTCTTCTATTACCAGTAAATAAATAGAAACATAAAGGACAAGTTGTAAGAGAAATAAATATGTTGAGAAATTTTGTTCAAATTTCAATTGAAATTCTTATTATTTTTTAGAATATTTAAAAAAAAGTAAAACACAAAATTGTATCACATTTTATATCAATCAAATAGTTTTTAGTAAATTATTTCAGTTGGAAAGGTTTCAGATGGAAGGGTTTCATTCAAAACCTTGTGATATATAAGTGGTACTAGAGTTTTGGTCAACACTTTTTGGCTGAAATCAAAAACTAATTTTTTTTTTTGAATTTGCCTGCAAAAAAGAATGTCAAAACCTATTCAACTGAAATTGTTTATGTGACTACATAACCTTTCTTTGGATGCAAATCCAAAAAAAAAATCAACTTTAACTCTGAACTTTTACAATTAAGAAAGCTTTCATGAAAAATTTGAAAATAACCTTTTGTAGAACTTGGAGTGGTGCATTAGAAGAGGGATTTTTTTATAAAATGTTTTTGATTAGGAGAAAAACAGGTTTTGAAGGGACCCCAAACCCTTTACAACCAGAGAAAGATAGGAACTGGAATCCTCAACCAGAAAGTTGTTTGAATAAAAGGAAATAGGAAAGCCCCAGACAACCATGGGTAAAAAAGACTCTCATAATAAAAAACAACAAAGCCACAGAAAGAACAACCTGCAGCCAACCAAAACCCAACCCCTACCCAAGAACCATCAAGGTTTACATTTAGAATTGCTCTTATGGGATCGAAGAGTCATATCGAAAGAAGGCTTAAAGGACTTAGCTTTTTTGCTTTTAACTTAAATCCATCCCTCTTCCACTTGCGCTGCCTTAACATGCCAATCCAACGCACCAAAATCCTAAGAATGAGAACCAACAACCACTATCTCAGCCTCACCAAAACCAACAGACAATAAAGGCAAAACCCCAACATCACCAGTCCGCCTCAGTCCGACACACACAACCTCATCAAAACCAACAGACGACAAAACCCCAGCATTAACAAGCAAGTTAGCAGATTTGGAAAAAATAGGAGTACTAGCCAAATCATTATCATCAGAAGAGGCCTCCTGAGTCTCCTTCACATGGGAGACATCAAGAGACACATGCACAATTTCAGCAGCCCTGCCAAGAGAGACAACCGGAAGGGATGCCTCGGCAACCTGTGGTTCCAAAGCAACCACCTCAAAAAAACTTGTAGGTTGATCGAGTAACTTCGATACCGTATAATGTTGTACTGATGTGCCTTTCCACCATGTAGCCTTAGTTGCCTTATTCTCAAACCCACAATTTTATAAAATGTTATAGAGATAAATATTCATCAATTTTTTTCATGCATTAATATTGAAGTTATATATTTGAGAGAAAAAAAGGAAAAAAATAAAATTGTTTTTCTAAGAAATGTTTAGAAATTCAATTTTTTTACTTAAATACCGATGCGCCTTTCCACCATGTAGCCTTAATTTGCCTTATTCTCAAACCCACAGTTTTATAAAATGTTATAGAGATAAATATTCATCAATTTTTTTCATGCATTAATATTGAAGTTATATATTTGAGAGAAAAAAATGAAAAAAATAATTTATTTTTTTTAGAAATGTTTAGAAATTCAAATTTTTTAACTTAAATCTATAAAAAAATGTTAAACCTTTTTTTTAAGATTTTGAAAATTACATAAGCTTCATCAAGAGTTTTGCACTTAATTAGTTAACAACATTTTGAAATTTAAAACTTAAATGTCACTTATTATAGGAACAATTTTATTTGGGTTGGCAGATTCCTTTATAAAAGTGCGACACAAGGTTGAATTCTTATAAATAACAACCTCTTAAAAAAAGATTGAATTTTTGTATGGAATGAGTTATTGTAATAATGTAGATTTCAATAAAAAAAATTTCAAAAGAAAACTATGATTTATTTTCAAACTACTCTAGTTAGACAAGAGATGCTAGTGATGCTAGTTTAGATTTGAAGTGTTAATTGATTAGTCTAAGCCTTTAGATCCTAACATAATTATATATATTACAATTATTTAAATATAATAAAGAACCAAATTTTTTAAAAATTGAAATCTCCTTATTTCATAACAATATGATCATTTAATTTAGAAGAAAATAAAAAAAAAGACAATAATATTGATATAAACTATATTAATTGAACTATATGAACACTGATTTTTAATTTAAAATAATTGAATACTAAAAAGTTATATTCTATGATACAAACATATATTACTGTACTATAAAAACTAAAACATGTTAAATTCTATAGAATAAACATATACTATTCTACTAGAAAAAAACACTATTGATAAAAAATTGTGTAAATCAATAGTTGAGTAAGAAGAGCTTCAAAGTGGAGCAAATATGTTGAGGATGCCTCTATGCTCTTAGTGGGATCCTTCTTTATGTCTTTATTTTCTCATGCAATTATATGTGGGTGCTATCTCCAAGGTAATGGTTGGAATAGTATTATGTATAAGCATGAAATCTTAGGACAATCAAAATGATTTAAATTAGTTCTTTTGTAAACAAGCATACATGAATCATTTCGTGTAAGGAAGATTTTGTTTGAAGGTGTTTGGAAAAGAAAAGAAATTAAGAATTAAGCAAATCTTATAGTTTTCATAATTTGTTTATGTAAAATAATTTTCAAGTTATATATATTTTTTTTTAATTTTTAATTTATATCTATTTTTTTATTTAAGTTAATCAAGATTTTTTTCATTTTTTCATTTGTATTTTCAAATATTCTTTTATTTATAAGAATAAGAATTTGTTCATATGAGATGGATATTTTTCTATTGATGTGAGATATGTATCTTTTCATACAAAATATATATATTTATTTGATCAAAGACTTTCACTCATTGAAACGATCTATTGTCCCAAGCTTCTCACTTAAGGTTACACTTCACTAATGTAAGTGCATTGATGCCATTGTTGTTCAAGAGTATATATATAAAAGGCTTGAGTCTCATCTTAAATTTTGGCTTAAAATATCGAAAAGTCAAACAAACCAATATACAAAGATTTTTTTTGTTCTTTAGATATAATTAATTTATTTTAATAATATCAAATTTAAACTTAAATTTTTAATGTAATTTCAAACTTCTATTAAATTTCAAATTTATATATTCGAATAAGTTTTTTAATACGAATTCAAGTATCAAGTAAATGAACTAAACCATTTAGTAAATAAACTTAGATTCTCAATCTAGGTTCCATATTATTAGTTTAGTTTCAATTGTACAATTACAAAAATCATGGGAAAAAACTAAGATTTACTTACTGTTAATAACACTAATTATTTTTGTAAGTACTAGATTTTATTTTTTGTTTTTGTTAATTAATCCTCCGTTTTCGATGCAGGAGCATCCAAGGTGTAAGAGCAATCTTGCATCGCCTAATGTTTACATTGATTTCGGTTAAGTTTGGTGAATAATTGTCAACAAAGGCTAAAAAGCTAGGATTACTATTTTAATAAGTTTGCATTTGTCCATGTATGAACTTGAAAACTTGCCCCAAAGAGCAGAATGGGAAAAAAAATGATTGAAGAAAGAATCATCTCAATATCTTGTATCATTTGAGAGATATTAATGTTTTGAGGTTCTAAAATCCTATTAAAAATATTCAACTTGAATTTTAGACCCTTAAATGGTTAAATGGGAACTTGATGAATGTTTGATAAATTAATGACCAGGGGAAAGCATGGTGTAGATCACTTTGAGATCTTCAATTTAAAACAAACTAGGCTCAATTGGGGAAATGACCTTTGGAAGTTACACTACTTTAGGAGGGAATTTTTTATTTTTTATTTCACATTACTCCAATAGGCTCCAAAACCCATTTTGAGTATATTCTCGACATATCTGACATGTTCCACTTTCCAAAATATTTTAGAGCAGTTATACTACCCATGATAAAGAAGACAAATAGGGGTTAAGATAGATCCAATAGTGCAAATTGTGGTTTCGTATGAGGAGGTACCCTCCATCAATTTCTTTTCCTTATTTATAAGCCATGAATAATTTTTTCACTCTTTTTTTGCCTTGTTTTATTATTTAAATTTTTTAGTTTTATCTTTTCTTTTTTATATTTATTTTAAAAATAGCCAACATGTTGATGTAAATAATAAAATATCAATTAAATCATTTTTTTTTATATAGTTTAGTTTTAATAGTTTTGGAACTAATTAGGATATCCCAACTAATAAGAAATCCCTTTCACATCTAAATTTTAGATAAAGATGAATAAAAATAACTGTTAAAGGATAAATGTTAGATTAGAAAAAAAAGTCTTTTTAATATATAAATTTTGAATCAAAATAAGTAAAAATACTTTTCTAAAATTGAAGACAAATATTATATTAAGAAAAATAACTATTTTTTAGATAAAATGAGAAATTATGGTCTTAGCCCTATTATAAAGCAAGTTTGTAGGCATAAACAAAAATTAATAAAAAAAGAACAACTTAAGCAAATACAACAATCTCTTAGATGGAAGTAAGACACAGTTGGGAATGTTGTAGTCATTGACGTCAACAAGAAATTTCACATTGTTGTCATTGATGTCAAAAGAATGATTTGGTAAAAGAGGAAATTGTTATAAGCCAAAGGCCATAAATCATATCATAAAAAATACAATAAAGTTGGTTGACTTCATGTATAACTCCTATGAAAAATTGCCAATGTCATTCAAGATATAGAGCGGTGAAATCTAAGTCTTTGTTTATTGGCGATGTCAAAATAAAAGTTGTGTTATATGGTTGACCCATTCAAGGATAACCACAATTGTATTGGCGCATAAAAGAAGATTCAAAAAACTGACCTCACCTCACATTGGCACCTATGAAAAAGACAAGTATAAGTATGTGTTAATTGTCATATTAAGATATAGATTTCTACATGAAGAAGACAAATTATTAAAGACAACAATTAAAAGAATAGGCAACAAATACAATTAATACATATTTAATATTACAATTGTAGAAATCTATATAAATGTATTTGGTTAAGAATAGGTGATGAATTCAATTATTAAAAGATGACGAGGATTCATAAAAGTCATTAATATAGCCCAACAATGATGATTAAGAGAATAAGTCTTAGGCAGCAATCAACATAATGAAAGGTCACGTTCATCAATGAATAAAGTAAAAAATGGTAGCAATTATATTTGGAAGAGGCAATGAATACAATTATTAAAAGACAACATAGATTCATAAAAGTCATTAATATATTTCAAAAATGATGATTAAGAGAATAAGTCTAAGGTGGTGATTAGCATAATGAAAGGTCATGTTTATTCAAATGGTCATCTATTCTAAAAGAGGCACCTCTCTTCATAAGAGGTATGATCGATATATAAATTGAAGGAAAATGAGGTAAGCAATAAAAGATATGTCATTCTGCTTTATTACAACAGAGTAGAAATAAATATGAAGATACCTCTCTTGGTGAAGAGGTATATTGGAGTAGTATAAAAAGAGATGAGTGAGATATGTGAGAAATAAGAGAGTTAAATATAATATCCTTCCAAATAGTGAGAAGATTATGAAGACTTTATGAAGTAGCTTTCAACATACATACATACATACATGCACATGTGTGTGTGTACACACACAAACACACATATATATACATACACACACACACACACACATACATGTACATGTACACACACACACACACATGTATGTATGTATGTATGTATGTACCTACATACATGCATACATATATGTATGCATGCATGCATGCATTTATGTATGTATGTATGTATAAAGGTATATGTATGTATATACATATACACACATATGTATGCATGTGTATATGTATATATGCATGTATATACATATGTATATGTATGTGTATATGCATATATATGTATGTGTATATGTATACAAACATACATACATACATATACAATTACATATACATATACATATACATACATACATACATATACAATTACACACACACACACACACATATATGTGTGTGTGTGTGTGTGTGTAATTGTATATGTATGTATGTATGTTTGTATACATACATACATACATACATATACATACATGAAGAATATGTGGGAAGAATATGCAAGTGTATATGTCAACATACAAGTATATTTATAGTATTGTTAATGAGAAGAGGAGAATCATATAATGAATAGGTTGGTGCCTACAAATTGTGGGGATTGGTGTCTCTAGTAGGTAGGTGCCTACGAAGTTTGTAAGAAAAGTTTGTATAATTAAATCTATTTTGTTGTACAATTGTATATATAATTAAATCTATTTTATTGTACAATGTACTATATTTATAGGTGCCTATGATTGTACTATATTGATTCACCCCTCTTGCAATATAATCATGTTCTCATCAATTGGTATCAGAGTGGGTTCCTTCGAAGCATAGCTTAATAACTAGAAGGAAGATCTCAAGAGCACACATGGTAATAGAAACAAGGAATGATGCATTGGGAAGTGAAGATGACCTTATAAGAGAAGAAAAAGAAGAGTTGGCTTTAGAAGAAGAAGAATACGAGGAAATGAAGAAGAAGTGGATCTTGAAGAAGAGCTCATATGTGCGTTAGGCAAGATTAAGAATATTAGGAAAATAAATTCTAAACAAAAGTTACAACTTAAAAAATATGAAGAAGATGATTATGAATCTAAGGAAAAATATCACAACATTTTGAAGAATCAAAAAAATTGATCATCAATTTGAAAAATCAACTTGAAGAAGCAAAAAGAACAGAGAAAGACGTGATAATCCAATTTAAGACAAAAGAAGAAAATTGTGAAAGGCTAGAGTATGAAATTGTCTCCTTGAGAAAGGAATTAGGGAAAACAAGTGCTTAATTGAATAGAATCTTAACGAATGATAAGAGTGAAAAAATGTTAGATGATATTATCAATAGCCAAAGGTTCTCTAAATAAGACTAGTATTGGCTACAAGGAAGGCCAAAGTTTGAAAGATACATAATCCCCTAAGAAGGTTGATGAGGAAAAGACAAAAAGATATGCAAATGCTCTCTCAAGAGCCATAAAAAATGAAAGCAACAAGCATAAATAGAATCAAGTCCCGCATAAATCAAGCACTCCTCAAAACATAACATGGACAAATTTAGAAATTCCTTCCCTCCAAGGTTGCCATGCATGACTAGTTTTCAACATTCCTTTTATGGTTATCACTATTCTTTTAATCACTCTGGTCATAAAGAAATAGATTGTAGAGGACATGTGAGATATAATTATGGTTGGAACAAAATAGGAGTTCTTATGGATGGACAAAAGGAAACTATAACTCATTTTCTTTGTTAGTATATTATAATGTCATATGCTAAAATGCAACAACTATGGGCATAAAGCTATATTTTGTAGTTGTCTTAGAGAACCTAACTATAGCAAGAAAAAGGAAAGCATGTGTGAGAAAAATAAAGAAACTACTAAATTTTGGAAGAGAAAGCCAGAGAAAGAGGAGAAATGTATAGTTATTCAAACTGCACTTCATACAAAAGAGGTATCACTAAGTTCATAAAGGGAAGTATGAATTTAGGGGGAGCTAATCATTGCATTATCTTTTAGCTCCACGGAGAAGATACCTCAAAGGATGAAGTCTCACATAATATTAGAGAATAAGAAGATGTTTCCTATGATCTATTTTTGGATGAAAGTATAATAAACATCTAATTGCCATTGATTTCAGAAAAGGGGAGAGAGCTATTAGAAAAGGAAAATGATGCTATTGGTGCCAAGAGGAAGTATTACACAAAGGGAGAGATTCTTTGTGAAAGTATTGGACACCCATTTGCCATTGATGTTAGTTAAAGAAAGGGAGAGCAATATAGATAGAGGGAGCATTATGTTGATACCATATTCATGGACATTTTGATTGCAGGGTTGACATCAATGACAAAGGGGGGATTTTTAAAAATGTTGTAGTCATATTATTGTCATTGATGTTAAGAATAAATATCATATTGTTTTGATTAAGTAAAAACAAGTTTTTGAAAGGAACCTGAACCTTTTACATATTTAGAAATAGACAAAGCATTAAATCAGAAAAGAACTGTGCCTGATCACCCCAACAAAAAATAGATCCCATCCAAACCAAAAAGGGATCTCAAAACACATAGAGCCGCACAAAGACAACAAAAATATAGAAAAAGGACAACACAGAGACAAAGACAACTAAATATTTTTCATAATATCTTCTGCATGAACCACCATCTGCTTCATGTTGTCCGCAGAGGTCTTCAAATCATCCAGCTCTCGTCCCTTGATGTCACCCTGATTCCTAGTGTTGGCTCTAGTTCTCTTCTCATGACCTTTTTTCTCCATCTAGTCCTTGTCGCCCTCTTTGTCTTTAATGTTATCAAATCTGTTAATCAGAATATTCATATTGTCCATAGAGGCTTTAAGAATTTGTAAATTCTGTTCAACTATCCTCTTCACGGTTAATTCCATCTTGTCGACTCTATTGCCCAAATTATTCATGGTTGTTTCCAACCCATTCGCCTCTCTATTCCCTTCCATTTCCTTAACCTTCTTTTTAATTTCAAGAATTTTACCAACCATGTTTTCAATAGCTTCAACATTGTTGATTGCCACCGCTAATTCTTTAACATTTTCAGAAAGAGGCTTGTCGCCTATCGTGGCATTTTTGATAACATTCATACCATTCTTCAGGTTGCCGATATCTTTCACAATTCTGCTGATAGTATCACAAAATCCCTTAATACTATCATTATCCCCATGACAATAACTAGGATTTCCCCTTTTATCTTGGCCATCATTCTGCAATCCTTGAGTACTCAAATCCTCATCACGACCCGCATCCGGAATCTCATCCCCCTCCTTACCCTTCACATTGTCATTTTTTTTCTCCTTTGCATCCTCATCAGAAGCTATCAAAATCTATTTTTTTAATCTTTGTTAACTCCCCTGCTGGTATTCCTGTTCCTCTGGGTTTGTTTTCCCATTCCCTTACCTTTCTTGCTTTTGATGAATTTTTCCTCAAAGGACTTATCCTCGAAGTCTGAGATATCAGAATCAACCACAATCCTTTTTCTTTTCCCCTTATTCCTCCCCTTTTTTCTAAGCTCCTCTGACTCACCTTCAGTTTTCGAGTCAAAGTTGAAACCACTATACACATTTTCCGTGTCATCATCCCTGACATTTTTACCTCTAATTGGTTTCTCTATGCATTTCCCTTTCAACAATTTGTACACTAAAACCATAAGACCTTGATGAAGAGCATGGTCGCCCTGAGGGTCTTTCTGCATTTCTTTAATGGTGTGATCCATGGAACAAGCTAGATAATAGGGAACGCTTACCTTTTCACCATGGTGGAAGTGGTTGAGCAACACAAAATGGTGCCCATAAGCTCTCGTAAATCTTCCATCCCGCATAATGTAGGTTATGGTTGCAAACAACACGAACCTCCATGGCCTACAGATGCGTTTTGGGGAGTGATAGGAGTTATCCACCTTCACCATTTTCTTCTTTCCGCCATCCGTGATAGGAAATCTATCCATTGCCTTATCAGAGATGCTACGATCTCTATAGAACTTAATACCATCTATCACCATCCCCGTAGCTTCTGCAATAATATCTTCATCCATCGTCATCATCTGGGTGCCCACCAAAACTTTGCCATTCTTCCAATTCTTTATAAAGTGCTTGGTGATTGTTGTGTCCTTACCACAGAGCCTCTCCATGAATAGACTTAAGCCCCCTCCTGTAGAATCTCCCAAACCTCCCTGTTCTTCTTCCAATCCGAACATGAGGTTGGTTCAAACCTTTTTTTGTTCCCTCCCATTTTTCCTTCACAATCACTGGTATTCCTAATCTCTGCTATGATTTTTCTTCTCTGGTTTCTATTATTGCTCTGAAAAACAACCTAGAATATGTGCCCTATTAATATGATAAGACTATTAAATAAATGCTCATCACCGCCGCTGTAAGCCTTCATCGAAAAAAGTGGGAAAAGCATTAGGAATTATGATTGATGATGCCACGTTGCCTCATCTAGATACGGTCTAGATTGAACAAGGATTTCACCTCACACGTAAGTTTACTCTCCCCATTAATAGTAATGACTTCCTTAGTTCGGTAGGCCAGGTTGGCTGCCCAATCAGCACACGAGTTAGCTTCCCTGTACACGTGTGAAAACACACGTATCAAAGGTTTCACTTATTTTCTTCGCTGCTTTAATAGTATTGTTTATTGACCAAGAATGCAGGAACACCTTATTCAAACAGTTTATGATATTCAAAGAATCACCTTCACACCATACTCTGGTACAATTGGCTTCCTTTGCTAGCACCATCCCATGATAAGCCGCTATAGCCTCAGCAACATGATTAGTTTGACATCCAATAGGGATACATTTAATGATTTTTCATTTTCCCCATTCATCCCTTAAAACCACTCCACACCCCACATTGCCAGGGTTACCCTTTGAAGCACCATAAAAGTTGATTTTCATCCAACCATGGGGAGGGCTTTCCCATTTCACACCTTCTCTAAGATTAGCCTGAAAGATGTCTCTTCCCTTTAACCTCCAATTCTTAAAGATAGTATGATCATCTTGATCTTGGGGATTGGCTATTCCACCTATGATGTTAATATTCTCCACTATATTTCGTTTGATTTTCTCAAAATAATATTTGAGCCTTAGATGCCTTCTCTCTAAACACTCTTTCATTTCTCTCTTTCCATATTCCCCAACAAATATAGGGTAAAGCCAATCTCCATAACAAAATTATTGTCTTATTCCTTGAGGGATGATGCCAAGAATTAAAAACCTCTTGGACTGATTCCGGAAATACCTAGCTGATATTGAAGTAATCCATACATCTAGCCCAGATATTAGCAGAAAAGGGACAGTGGAAGAACAAGTGGTTAATGGTTTCCTCATTTTGCATACAAAGAAAACAAACACTAGGCATATATATTCCTCTTATTCTGAGGTTATCAATAGTCAAAATTTTATCTTGAAGGACAGTCCAGAAAAAAAATATTAATTTTAGGAATTAGGCATCACCCAAGCCTTAGCCCAACAAGGGCTCTCCAACTTAGAAAACTGCTGATTATAGAGAGAGGCAACAAAAAATTTACCATTTGCTGTGAGTTTCCAGATCAATTGATCATCATCATCCACCACCACCATGGAGTTCATAATTTTGTTGAAATTACCAAGGGAGGGATCAACTTGGGATAATTCCTTCCACTGTCCATCATTCCAGTAGTCACCCACCATAGTGCCATATTTTTCCTTACTCTGATTCTAAAATTTGCCCCAATCAGGACTTTCACTCAACGGGGAATCAAGCAACCAAGAATCTTCCCAGAATTTAATGAAGTTTCATTTCCCCACCTTCCATTTCACACCTTTGGCAATTAGATCTCTTCTTCTTGAAACATTTTTCCAAATATTAGAGCCAATTGGGATATCTTCAGCATTGAGGAAACTTTGAAGGGTAGGTTATTGTCTTTTATACTTGTTGTCCCATATCAGTTTCCATTCTCCCTGGGTGTTATAACCTCTCCATATCTGCTTAGCCATAAGAAACTCATTCATGTCTCTTATTCTTCTAAGGATGAGACCTCCCTTTCTTATAGGTTTACAAACCTTATCCCACACAATCAAATTCATTCTCTTCTTCTTCTCAACCCTTGTCCATAGAAAAGTTCTTTGAATTTTTTCAATAGCCTCTACAAACTTGGCTGGAATTCTGAAAAGGTTGATGGCATAAAGTGGAATACTCTGAAGAGTAGATTTCAAAAGCTGGACCTTACCAGCTTGGCTGAGAAGAGAGTCTTTCCAACCAGCTAACTTCCTATGAAATTTATCCACAAGAGCACTCCAGAAAGTATTAGGAGGGACTTGACATAAAGGGAGCCCGAGATGGGAAGTTGGAAGATTCCCCAATTGACACCCCAAAATGTTACTTATTTTTATCTGTGTTCAATGTCATATTGTTACTGCTAATGTCAAAGGAAAGGTTTGATGAGAGAGGAAATCATTATAGGACAAAAGACCACAAATAGCATCATCAAAAAGAAAATAAATTTGTTTGACTTCATGCAAAACTTCTATGCAAAATTGCCAAAATTATTCAAGATATGGAGCGATGAAATAAGTCTTTGTTTATTGACAAATTCAAAATAAAAGTTAAAGTGTTATATGGCCAACCCATTTAAGGATAGCCACAATTGTAGTGGTACATAAAAGAAGATTTAAATATTTGTAAAATTGTTGGAGATTGTTGGAGTTTGTTGATAGCATGGGTTTGTATGGTTGTCATTGATGTCAAACCTAGTTATCTGGATGGGTGTTGGTCTGGATATGCTTTTGGTGTTGGTTGTGTCATCCTGTATTCAGGGTTGCTAATTGTATTATGGTTTAGTGGATCATATTATTTTGATCTAGATATGTGTTGAGATGTTATTTTGGGTCTCACTATGGCGTGTAGAGATTTGCATGGAGTATTTTGCATCGAAATAGGTTATGTGACCGACTGGTTCCTACACGTTACATTTAGTAATGAACTTGGAGTATGCGTTAGCATGTGCAGATTGTTGGATCAATCATGGAATGATGTGTTATGATATGTTTTGGTTCCCTCTTTCTCCTGGAGTGGACTGATGTAAATATTTTAGGTTTAGATGGCTTATTTTGTGTAATATTGCTTATTCTATTTTTGGTCAACCCTTAATTAGGATTTCAATGTTGTATCTCATATTTAAGATGAGCAGATGGATCTATTGTGTGTTGATGAGAAGTGAATTGTGTGAGAATTGTATGCAAATGATTTGCAAGCAGATTTGAGTTTGTGGTGATGCAAAAGTCAGTTTGAGAAGAGCTTTGAAGGTGATATATTCTGCAAGATAGTGTGTTGGAACAGTGAAGATTATCAGAGATGTTTTCCAAGATGTTGTTCACTTGATTCATTTGTTCAAGGAAAATCTCATGATTAGGAGAATCCTTCTCAATTTCAATTCAACTATTTCATTCCTTGTTGACTGATAGTGAGTCCTTCGGCAACAACTTGTATCTTGTCCTAAAGAAATGTTCTTCAGCTATGCAAGTCCTCTTTGTATCTCTCCTAAGGTTGTGCGCCTTAGTTTTGTAAGTCCTTCACGTGTTGGTGCTCCTTGGCAGTAAGCCTAAAACTTTGTAAACATTGTTATTCATATTGTGAGTTAGATTCTCACCATTTTTTTTCCCCATTTGAATTTCCACGTAAATCTGGTGTTCATGTGTTGATGTTTGATGCTTATGTGCTAATGGTTAATACAATATTGCTAAATAAATTGATGTTATTTACTAATAATTTATTTTAAAGGTTTGGACTAATTCACCCCCCTTTTTAGTCCTACCGAGTGTTCAACAATTGGTATCAAAGCAAGGTTCCTCTTTGGAAAGCTTAACCACTTGAGGTAGATCTATAGATAGTGTAGTTTCTTCATGTTAAAGCATTGATGTTTGATGGAGAAAAATTTAATTATTTGAAGGAAAGAATGGAGTCTTACTTGCAGATGGATCTATTGTGTGTTGATGAGAAGTGAATTGTGTGAGAATTGTATGCAAATGATTTGCAAGCAGATTTGAGTTTGTGGTGATGCAAAAGTCAGTTTGAGAAGAGCTTTGAAGGTGATATATTCTGCAAGACAGTGTGTTGGAACAGTGAAGATTATCAGAGATGTTTTCCATGATGTTGTTCGCTTGATTCATTTGTTCAAGGAAAATCTCATGATCAGGAGAATCCTTCTCAATTTCAATTCAACTATTTCATTCCTTGTTGACTGATAGTGAGTCCTTTGGCAACAACTTGTATCTTGTCCTGAAGAAATGTTCTTCAGCTATGCAAGTCCTCTTTGTATCTCTCCTAAGGTTGTGCGCCTTAGTTTTGTAAGTCCTTCACGTGTTGGTGCTCCTTGGCAGTAAGCCTAAAACTTTGTAAACATTGTTATTCATATTGTGAGTTAGATTCTCACCATTTTTTTTCCCCATTTGAATTTTCCACGTAAATCCGGTGTTCATGTGTTGATGTTTGATGCTTATGTGCTAATGGTTAATGCACTATTGCTAAATAAGTTGATGTTATTTACTAATAATTTATTTTAAAGGTTTGGACTAATTCACCCCCCTTTTTAGTCCTACCGAGTGTTCAACAATTGGTATCAAAGCAAGGTTCCTCTTTGGAAAGCTTAACCACTTGAGGTAGATCTATAGATAGTGTAATTTCTTCATGGTAAAGCATTGATGTTTGATGGAGAAAAATTTAATTATTTGAAGGAAAGAATGGAGTCTTACTTGGAAGCATTGTAAAATGGAATCGGGGAGATTATTCAGATAGGTTATCAAATCCCTCCAAATGGACCATCAACTCTGGTTGAAATTAAGGCTTGGGAGATAAATGCAAAAGCTAGAATAATTATTATCAAATGTCTTAGTGAAGAAGTATTTGACAAGGTTAAAGGAATGAAAGAAGCTAAGGGAATTTGGAAGAAGTTGTGTTATGCATATGAAGGTGATCTGAAGACTCGACAAGCAAGACTTTTAAACTTGAAGTAGAAATTTGAAGGTTTCAAAATGGTTGATGATGAAAGCATTGAGAGCTACATTCATAGAGTGAATGCTAACGTGGAGGTTTTTCGAGTTGTTGGTGGAGTGATAGAAGAAAGTGATGTCATTAGAAAGATCTTGTTTACATTGACTAAACCCTATAAATCGAAGAAGTGTTCTATTGAATATTGTCATGATTTAAACTACACAATTGATCAACTTATTAGAACTTTGTCTTCTTATGAAATTGGAGAGATGGAAGATATTAAATCCTATCAAAGAGAAGCCACATTTAATGTTTCAAGGATATTAGGAGATGAACCAAAAACAAGTGAGAACCTAGACGAGATTTTTAAAAACTTTGTAAGAAGATTGAAGAGAGGAATTGGAAAGTACAAAGGTAAGTTTCCCTTGAAATGCTTTAGTTGTGAAAGAATTGGTCATTATACTTCTAAATGTATATACAAAGAAGATTATAAAAAATCTGATGATGATGAAAAGAAAAGTAGATATAGAAGAAATGATTTTAAGAAAAGAACAGATGATAAAGACAAAGGGAAAAAGAGTTTTTGCTCTATGGAGACACATTCATTTGAAGAAGAAGATTTTGAAGACTCTAATGAACAATCTTTATTCCTGGCTATAGAGGAGAAGTATTAAAAAAGATCCAGAAGACTGGAAGAGAAGATTGCGCTGCATGCTAAAGTTGAACCAAGATAATGGATCATTGATTCTGGATGCTCAAATTACATGACCGAAGACAAAGACAAGTTTATCACTTTGAATAAGTATGATGGTGGATAAGTAAAATTCGCAAGAGAGGAAGTTGCACCGATTTTTGGAATAGGAAGTATCTCGATTGATGGTAAGCATAAAACTAATGGTATTTATTATGTAGAAGGTTTGAGACATAGTCCATTGAGTTAGATGTGCAATAGAGATTATGAAGTTCACATATACTGGATGTATGATTAGAAAAGGTAAAACCAGAAAGTTGGTAGCATAAGGAATTAGGACAAGTGGAAATGTTTATTATAAAGGATAGAAGTGGAAACAAATCTGAGTCAGAGTAATGAATGTTGGTTATGGCATAATAGGATGGGATAACATGATAAAGATCAGCAACTTTAAGGTAGATTTACCAAAGATTATCAAGCCCATTGATACTGTGTGTAGGGAATGTCAGTTGGGGAAGCAAACAAAGATAATTTTCAAGAACAAGGAGTATTCTACATCATATCCATTGGAGAGAATTCATACAAACTTGTGTGGCCCTACAAGGACAGGCATACTTAATAGTGAAAGGTATCTTATGTTACTCATTGATAATTATTCTAGAATGACATTGGTTACATATTTGAGAGAAAAATTTGAAGCTTTTGAAAGATTTAAAGTTTTCAAGTCAATGGTAGAAAACCAAGTTGATGCTAGAATTAAGTGTTTGAGATTTGATAGAGGCGGAGAATTTACTTCAAATGAATTTGGCATTTTTTGTGAGAATCATGGTGTTAGGAGACATCTTTCTACTTTGAGAACTTTTCAACAAAATGGCATGGTAGAAAGGAAGAATAGAACTGTTTTTGAGATGGCTAGGACTATGATGAAAGATGCTAACCTGGCTAATGTGTACTAGAAAGACATTGTGCATACTATTGTTTATATTCTTAATAGGGTTCAAATAAGAATAAATCATAAGGACTGTGAAATATTTTAATTTTTTTGGGAGTAAGTGCTATATTAGAAGAGATGACAATGACCTCAAGAAGTTTGATATCAGAGAAAATGAAGGAATATTCTTGGGATATGCTACGAATAGCAAAGCCTACTAGTATTACAATAAGAGATTAAACAAGATAGTGGAGAGTAGAAATGTGAAAGTATGCAAGGTATGCGATCAGACAGCCCTTGAACTTGTTCAAGAGTCATGAATTTGAAATTATTCTTGCATCTATAGAAGAAAAAACAAATCCAAAAGGAAACAATGAAGAAAAATTAGATGAAGCGGAAGAAGATAAAGAAGAACTCGAGCAAGCAATCAAGACCCCAAAATATGTGCAGAGGAATCATTTAGAAGATCAGGTAATAAGAGACAAAAACAAAGGAGTTAAGACAAGAAGAAGTGTTACAGAGGTAAATGAGCAAAATAATTGTTGTTTTGTTTCACTTATTGAACCTAAATCATATGAAGAAGCAAGGAAGGAATAAAGTTGGGTTAAAGCAATGGAAGAAGAATTGAATCTGATACAAAAGAATCAAACTTGGGAGCCAGTACCTAGACCGGTGGATAAAAATGTGATATGAACTAAGTGAGTGTTCCAAAACAAACTAAATGAACAAGGACAAGTCACAAGAAATAAGGAAATATTGGTATGTAAAGGCTATTCTCAAGTAGAAGGTATTTATTTTGAAGAATTTTTTGCCCCAGTGGCTAGGATGGAAGCTATTAGAATATTTCTTGCTTTTTTTGCCTACAAGAACTTTAGAGTATATCAAATCGATTTTAAGTCTGCATTTCTGAATGGAGAACTAGAAGAAGTATACATTGAACAACCAGATGGATTCAGACTATCACATGGTTTGCAAATTAAAGAAGGCATTGTATGAACTTAAACAAGCACCATTGTATGGACTCAAACAAGCACCTAGAGTGTGGTATGCAAGATTGAATATATATTTGTTACAACAAAATTTTAGGAAAGGTACTGCAAACATCAATCTCTATTTCAAATCTGAAGGCATTAAGTCGTTGATTGTTGTTGTTTATGTTGATGATATTATCTTTGGAGGAAGTGATGGTTTGTGTAAAGAAATTGCAGAAGAGATGCAGAAAGAATTTGAGAAGTCTATGTTTGGAGAGATGTCATTCTTTTTGGTCTTCAAGTTACTCGGTTGAATGATGGAATCTTTATTTCTCAATCTAAGTATGTTAAAGAAGTTTGATATGGAGAATTGTAAACCTACTACTACCCCTTTAGCTATTAGATGTAAATTAGGCAAAGATGATACATCACCAAATGTTGTTAAGAATAAGTATAGATCTATGATTGGAGGATTGTTATATCTTACAACTTCTAGACCTAATATTATGCAAGTTGTGTCTTTGGTTGCAAGATTTCAAGCTAGTCTGAAGCAAACTCATGATCAAGTAGTGAAGAGGATTTTTAGATATTTGAAAGGAACTCACGATTTTGGTCTATGGTATAAGAAGGGTGTAGATGTCATGTTGAAAGCACATACATATGTTGATTGGAATGAAAGTATTGATGACAAGAAAAGACTAGTGGTGGTGCATTATTTTTGGGAGATAGATCGGTTTCATGGATGAGTGACCTCCATTTTGCTCCAAAATGCCTAGATTTTTTAGCTACTCAAAATTTTGCCTCAATTTTTGTGCCCCCAACCAAATCAACCCAAAAATTTAACTGCTCAATTTTTTATGAAATGATAGTTGATGTTAGGGTTTTGGGATACTACAAACATAATGGAAACGTCCATTTGATCCCAATATACAAAAAAAATCACTCAAGGTTGGATCCCTCAAGCATGCAGATAGGAACTTGGTAGATTTGATTCTCTAATACCATGTAGGAGTTGATGATACAACCACAAGAGATAAGTATCATCTACAAGCAAAACACCTATCACATAGAAGAGATCAAGAACATATTGTATGCTCAATGCCAAATTGACAATTTTGTATTACTGCACACTCAACTTGAAGATACAATGTTGGATATCATGGGTGTGTGTGCAAGAAGTTGAGTCCACTTTTTGGCCAAAAAGTGGAAGTGTTTTTCCTATTTTTTAGAATTCATCCCAATTGACCTAAAATTTTGAAGCACTTAAACAAAAAATCTTTTAAAAAGTCAATAATATGAAATGTAGTGCTCAAAATCTAGTTTCTAAATAAAATTATTTTAATGCCCAGATGATACAAATTAAGTTTCAATAGGAATTTTAAAAAACACTATTTAAAAGTCACTTGTTTTTTATTAAGGAAAAACAGGTTTTAAGGGACTCGAAACCCACTTACATATCATAAAGAAAAGCATTAGAGAAGCAAGAAAGGATAGAATGAAGAAAGAAAGGCAGCAAAAGATCAACACAAAAGACAACAGCCAGAGAAAAGTACAGCAAAAGACCAGCGAGATACTGGTACACCTAAAACAAAACTAGAAAATCTAGGTGAAAATCTTTATGGTCTCCTCAACATCCTTGACAAGCATCATCATTGCATTTGTTGCCTCTTTAAGGTCTTTGCTTTCCTGCACATGTTGATTACCTTTAGTCTTCAACTCCACTCTTTAGCATTTTGCCTAGTTCTGCATCTGGAAGAATGTTGGACAGAGCTAGAACCCGACTCATCGTCAACAATCATAGTATCTTTGTTTTGTTTATCCTTCTCTAGGCAGGCAACCAATGCATTCATATTTTGGGAATTCATCTTCATCACAGCCAAGCTATGCTCCATGATTTTATCAGTTCATAATCAGACTCACCCTTTTCTTTGAGAGTCCTCACCACATCCTCCAGGTGCTTCACATATCCATTTATGATCTCACCCTTCGACCAGTCAGGAATTTCTTTTTCATCCTCTGCTTCACTATTATCGTCAGAATTTTCCTCTTTTCCTTTATCATTAATATCCTTATCCACATTATCAATTTTGAGCTCCAACTCTCTCTATTTTTCCTGAATGTTGGTAATATTATCAACCACCCACTTCTGGAAATCAAACATTTCTAGAGAGTTGTTTCTAACAACATTCAAAATAGTATCTGCATCCTCCATGTCCTGGGTAGAATCCTCAGGCCTAGGGTTGCCCTCCTCCATATTATTCTGAACCTCATCCCTGTTGTTCGTATCATAGGGACTCTCCTTCTCCTCTGACTCATCAAAATCTTCTTTACCCTGCTCATTATCCTTGTCTCCTTTCTCACCCTCCACCTCCTTCTCCTGCTCATGCTTTGCCTCCTTCTCCACCTCCTTCTCCTGCTCCTACTCAGGATCAACCGTCTCTTCAGCGTCTTCTTCATCTTTCTTACTAACCCTCAATTTCTTTTTAGGGGGAGAATTGGTAGAATCCTCATCAGACTCAGAACTGTCATCATCCTTAGAGATATGGGAACTCTCCACAAGGGGATCATCCTTATTGGCCTCAAATTTATCCTTAAGATACTCATAAATTAACAAAATAAGACCTTGGTGGGCAATGGGGTAGGAATTGGGTTTCTTAGCATGGTTAGCTAGACTGTCATTAAGGGAGGAGGCCAGTTTGAAGAGCAGAGATATCTTAGAACCATGGCGAAAGTGATTAAGGATAACAAAGTGACAATTATAGACTTTCGAGAACCTACCATCAACAGTAAGATACTCCATTAACAATTTCAACATTTTCGACCAAAAGGAGCTTACCTGGTTAGGGAGATAATAGGAAATATTATCCTTTTTGGCAAGGCAAGCCCTTTCTTCTTCGTTCTTGGGGAAATTTTTGATGGCTTCCACCGAGAACTTACGATCTCTATAAAACTTGATGTCGTCCTTCTGTAAACTGGTCACCTCGGCCATCAAATCTTCATCCACTCTCTAGGTCTGACCAAACATAGTAACTCTGTTATTTTTCCAACCCTTGGCAAAACCACGGGAAAGGGGCTTCTTTCTCCCATGCAATTTCTCCATATAATCAGTGAAGTTGTTTTTATGTAGCCTTCTCCAAATTTTCCTTTCACCCTTCCAACTATCACAGCTGGTGGGCTCATTACAGTTGAGATTTCCACCCATAATGTAGAAGTAGTTCAAATCAAAACCCTCAGGGGAGCACAAACTAACCAGATGCTGAAGAACAGAGAAGTTGGAATTGAAAACCAAGGTAATTATCTTGTTTTTCAAGTAGCCCTTTAAAACATGCAAATTAACCCAGTACTTAATATGATAAGGCCTTTCACACCTATACTCATTAATGCGACGCGTGAGATAAGTCATCATCTGACAATCCGCCTCACTCCAAACTCTGTCATTGAAGTCTGAACCAAAAAGGGTAATGATGAGATTAATATGTACCATTGATCTTGTCATAAAATAATTGCTCTCGAACTTTGTTCTTACATGATGACTCTCCGATATAATTAGCATCTTCTGCTAAAATGACCCCCTCATTAGCTAACAAATCAGCTACCCTATTACCTTCCCTAAAGGTATGGGTAATAACCACACTATCACAAGAATCTAACATTTTTTTTGCCTTATCAATGATATTTTGGATATTCCAAGAAGGGGAACTAATACCTTTAATAACCTGAATTATATTAAGGGAATCCCCCTCTAGCCAATTTTTTTAAAAATTGAAACCCTGAGCAAGCTAAAGACATTTTAACTTTGCCAGAGCTTCTGCAACATGGTTGTTTTGAATTCCAAAGGGAGAAGCAATCACATCAACACAAAATCCATAAGAATTTATGATAACACCTCCCCTACCAGCATTACCCGGATTTCCTTTAGCTGCACCATCAAAGTTCACCTTCACCCAATCATGAGGAGGGAACCTCCAAACCACATTATCTCTTCTACTCTTCAGATCAAACTTCCAAACCTTATTCAATAATTTCCATTATGTAGGAATCCTTTTATCATTATCATTCATATCAATATAACTACACTGCTTGTTGCTTTTGTGAATGGTGTTGATGTTTTCTTTAATAGCCCTACAAATCTTTTCAAAGACCACCTGACAAGAACACTTAGTCTCCCTAAAAATTATATTGTTTCTCTCCTTCCAAATATGCCAACAGGTCATAGGAAGAAGAAAGGGCCAAAGGGTCTTGATGATGGGAAGCTTGGTAGGGAAAATCCAATGCCAAAGGACTTCCTTAAAACTATTCTGCATAACCCAATCAACTTCCATTGCGTCCACACTTTACCCCAGATTTCTCAGATAAAAGAATAGTGAATGAACAAATGATCCATAGACTCAGCGTCTTTCTAACATAACTCACACCTATCAGGGATCATAAATCCTCTTCTGACCAGGTTATCAATAGTGAGAATCTTGTTATGAGTGGAAAGCCAGAAAAACTTATTAACTTTAGGAATGAGGAATCTATTCCAAACTTTAGTCCATATAGGGTTACAAGCCTGAGTTGATATCTGTTTGTAAGCAGAAGCAACAGTAAAAGTACCCCTAGGATTACTCTTCCATAAGAAGACATCATCTGAGTCTTTGCTGATAGAAAATGACAACAAATCATGCTGGAGCAAAGAGAATCCAGCATAAACAACGTCAAGTCTAACCCATTTATTCTCCTCCCAATAATTACAGACCATAGAACCAAACCTCCTTTTACAATCTTCAATGATATGGCTTCAATCCTGGTTAAAAAGAGGCTCATCTTTGATCCATACATCCTCCCAAAATCTGATTTTGTTACCTTTGCCAAGGGCCCAACCAACTCCAGCTTTACCAGCTTTAATAGATTTTATCATACTATTCCAAATAAAAGATCCAGCAGGGATATCTTTAGAATAGAGAAGGGAATGAATGGGCTGATTATGGATGTATTTGTCAAACCACACCCTACTCCAATCTCTCTTAATACCATAGGCCCTCCAAACCTATTTGGATAACAAAGCTTTATTGAAAGGTTTAAGGGATTTGATACCTAACCCCCCACTACTTTTAGGACCACAGACTTTATCCCAAGCAACCAAAGCAATCCTTTTCTTATCTTCCACACCAGACCAAAGAAATATTTTAGGAATTCTTTCTAACGTTTCTACAAATTTGATCGGTATACTAAACAAACTAAGAGCATAAACATGTAGATTTTGAAGGGTAGCTTTAAGAAGCCGGAGCTTACCAGCCTGCGACAACATAGAACCTTTCCATCCATCTAGTTTTTGTTGAACTTATCAATCAAATAATTTCAGAAAGAGTTTGGAGGAGCCAAACCAAGAGGGAGGCCCAAATAAGTAGAGGGGAGCATCTCAACCTTACAACCAATTATCTTAGCAATCCTTTGCTTCCTCAACAAGGGAGTGTTGATGAAGTAAATAGCAGATTTCTCCCAGTTAACCTGCTGGCCGGTAACAAGGGAATAAGAGCTGAGAGCATTTTTGAAAGAAAAAGCTTCACTCACAGAAGAGTATCCCAATAACATAGTATCATCAACAAACTGTTGATGAATGCAGTTTAAAAGTCACTTGTTTAGGACCATACCATGCCCGTGTATGACAAGCATAATTTAACCTAAATGAAAGTATTTTTTTTAATCCTTTTTGGAATTTTTTTTAACACACTCAAGATTGATGAGGATATTTTTTTGTAATTTTTTTCTAAACATGTTTTTTTGTTAATTTTTAATTGGGCATAATTTCTATTTTGAAAACCCCTCATGTACGACAAAAATAACTTGACCTAAACTTATCATTTTTTTATTCTTTTTTTTTTCAAAGTGTATAGAATTGTCTCTAATTTGATGTCATATAATTTATTTTTCAAAAAAATTGAAAAAAAGAAGTTATTAATAAAATAAGAAAACATGTTATTTTAAGTTTATGGACCTCTTTCATTAGAAATTATTTTAAAAACAGAAAAATTAATCCAATTTTTTTAAAAATCACTTATTTGAAATCTACATAGTCTCATTTATAATGGGTTTTAATTTCATTAAAAAATTCTAGAAAAAAGGTTTTCAGATCTATGTCCAATTTTAATATCTTGTATGGACATTGACATGGCGTTCAAGTTTTAGGTCAAACTAGGTCCAAGGCTAAGGGATGGCTCCCCAAGCATTTTTTAAAGTGAAATCTAAAGAAAAAATCGACGTTGGAATTCATTTTTTTTGAAATGAGATCTCGTTTAGTAAACAATGGGATTTTTTTCATAAGCATGATCTCATTTAGCAGAAAATGAGATTTTGTTTCATAAATAGGACCTTGTTTCTTTTTATATTATTTATTTTTTATATTGAAAATGGCTTACATATATATATATATATATATCTATATATATATATATATATAAATAACATTTAACATTTAAGTATAAGTCACATTTCAATTTGCCTTTTTCCTTTCTTATATTTTAAGTTTTATTTCATGTATATAGTGATAGGATGTTTGAGAGTGGTTTCAGATCTCTAGGAGTTATAATGCAGATTCTAGATTTATAAGATCTTATAATTTTTTAGACAGTGTCAAATTTCGGCAATCAATAGGCTCCTTTGATCATTTTCTTGCTCTCTTTATATCACTCTTTATCTCCCTTGAGCTCTAGACCTATCTCTCCATATCACTCTTCATCTATCCCCTCTCTACCTCTCTCCATATCACTATCTCCTCTCTCTCCTAGAATCTTTACCTATCTCTCTACCTCTCACACACATCCTTAACTCTCTCTCTCTCTCTCTCTCTCTCTCTCTCTCTCTCTCTCTCTCTCTCTACACCTCCCCTCACTCCCTCCATACCTCTATTTATCTACGTATATTTTTTTCTATATCTCTCTCTCCCTACCTACCTACCTATATTTATCTACATGCATCTTTCTTCCACCCTCTCTCTCTCCCACCCTCTTCTCTCCACTTCTTTCCATCTTTCCTCTCTCTCCCTCTCCCTCTCTACATCTTGATCCCTCCCCCCTTCCCTCTCTCCCACTCTCTACCAATCCATCTCTCTCTACTTTATATCTCACCTTAGTCACCTATCCATGTCTATCCATCTATCTCCCCACTCACTCTCTCTTTATAAAAGTAGAGAGGGAGGGAGGGAGGGATATGTAGGTAGAGTGAGTGAGAGGGGAGATACAAGGAGTGATTGGAGACATGGATGGATAGAAAGAGAGGGAGAGGGGAGATAGAAAGAAGTAGATAGAGATGGATAGGTAGAGAGGGGAGAGTAGGAGGGGTGGAGAGGTAGAGATGGATAGAGAGGGTGGAAGAGAGATGTATGTACAAAAAGATAAGTTGTTAGGGAAGGAGAGAAAGGTATGTAGAGAGATAGAGAGGTATATGTAGAGAAGTAGAGGTAGGTAGGGAGTGAGGGGAGGTGTGTAGAGAGAGAGGAGACACAAAGTAGAGAGTTAAGGATGTGAGAGAGAGGTAGAGAGGGGATAAAGGGTAGATAAGAGTAGATTAGAGAGAGAGAGAGAGAGAGAGAGAGAGAGAGGGGTATACATTTTGGGAGAGAGGAAAGAGAGATAGAGAGGTATACAGGAGATAGATGGGAGATAAAAGTAGAGAGGGAAGGAGGGAGGGGTGGAGAGAGAGAGAGGGTGGAAGAGATATGTATGTAGAGAGAGATAAGTTTGTAGGGGGAGTGAAAGGTATGCAGAGAGAGATAGAGAGTTATATGTATAGAAATAGAGGTAGGTAGGGAGTGAGGGGAGGTGTGTAGAGAGAGAAGAGATAGAGAGTAGAGTTAAGGATGTGTGAGAGAGGTAGATAGACACGTCTAGATTTTGGGATAAAGAGGTGAGAGAGAGAGAGAGAGACGTTGGTAGGGAGGGAGAGAAAGGTATGTAGAGAGGGATAGAGAGGTATATATAGAGAAATAGAGGTATGTAGGGGGTGAGGGGACATGTGTAGAGAGAGAGGAGACAAAGAGTAAAGAGTTAAGGATGCGAGAGAGAGGTTTATATTTTGGGAGAGAGGGGAGAGTGAGATAGAGATGTAGAGGTGAGATAGAGGAAGAGTGATATGGAGAGAGATAGGTCTAGAGATCAAGGAAGATAAAGAGAGTGGGATAAAAAGAGAGAGAATTGGCTAATAGGATCTCGATGATTACTATAATTTGACTATCTAAAAACTTATAATATCTTCTTAAATATAGAATTTTCATTATAACTCCTAGACACTAGTACATTTGGGGCTCGATTCCAACGGCAGTTCGTCAGAATTTCGACTACAATTCGTCGGAATTCTGACGCCATTGAAGACTCTTCCGACACCAAATATGACTGCGCTTAGCCATTGGTAAAACTCTATATGTCGTCGGAATTCCAACGACATCCATGTAATATTCCGACAGTGAACATGACTACCCATCTGGCAAGAATGTCGTCAGATATATAACATCCTCGTCGGATGTTTCGTGGGGGTCCATCAGAATTCCAACAACATCCAATGACAACTAGGGCATCTACACAGATGGGGATGTTGTATGTGCGACAGTTCGGGCGTCGGAATTTCGACGACACCCTCACTTCTTATTTGACGAGGATGCTGTCGGACATATAGCATCCTTGTCGGATGCTTGGTGGATGGAAAGAATTGAATTGATTGACCAATACAATAATACTAAAGATTCATTATTCTGTATCAACCAACCAAATGCCAATAAATACAATTTGACAATCTAATCTTTCCACTCGAAGACCAGCCTCAAAAAACCATGTATGATTGAAGAATTGTGTCCTGCATTAAGTTTTTCAATCCCATCAATAGCCACCCATAGGTGGCATACCATAAGCTGGCATGGGAGGCATTCCCATTCCACCCATACCTAGCTGAAATCAACCTCCCATGCGAGGCATTGGAGGTGCTGGAAAAGCAAGGGGAAGAAGCTGAGCATACATATTTTGTAAACAAAATAGGCACATATTTATTAGAATTTTTAAAAACCACCAGTAGAGTAGAACAAGCGCTCCTTGAGGCTCAATTAAGAAAAATGCATACCTGTTGAGCAACAAGATCTTTCTCTTCTTTCTCCTTGGATTTCTCTTCTTGGACAGCCTCTAACTTGTATTTAACAAGCTCATCAACTTTTGTCGTGTATTCTTGAATGAACTTTGAAAAAGATTTTTTTTGAATATTAGCTATTTAATTCTGCAGAAGATTTAAAATGTTTATTAAAGAGAAACTTAAAATATTCACAGAATCATTAGAGTATATCAAGAACCTGAAGTAGGTATGGAAACACAAAGTCAATCATATTATTCATCTAGGCAATTTCCAAAGCCACATCTGGTTTGATCAAGTCATAGCATATGAACAAGCATGAACCAAAGCATTCTTTCTTGCCTTGCAGTTCCAAATGCAAAAGTAAGCCCCATTTCAATGCCCCAATCCAAAATGAAAATTCAAAATATACTTTAGCCTGTGAGAGAGAACAACCAACTATATGTTTTACCAATTGTATACCTGTTCCACAAAATACACCAACAATTCCTCTGCAAGTTCACTATCACCCGATTGAGAAGTAGTTTCCATTGCATCCTTGTAAAGATTATCCTTTTTAGACAGTGGAACATGTTAGCACATAATATTTCAAATTAATTATGCTCTTAAAAATGCTATTTTTCTATAATTTCCTTTTATGTGTTGAGCACTTTTTCCATAAGAATATAGTTACTTCTGGGTTTTATTGTTGGCAATATTACAAGGATATTGAGAAGGTTGTTGATGATTATGGACATAACTGATTAAAGATGTTTTACTATCTTGATATTATTATTTTGTCATTAATGTCAAGAAATTGATTTTCTAATTCAGTATGATGTTGCCATATCTTAAGAAATATGATATGAAGATTATAAAGAAGTCGGTAAAGACACAGGAAAGAATATGATGAATAAGGGGATAAGTTATTCAATGGGCAACTCTACCGAGTCAGACAATGATGAGATCTTGATGTTTTAGATTATTTTAACATCATACATATGTTGTAAAATGTAAAGGTTAATACTATACTATGTTATCAAGCAAAGAACCTAGTCGGTAAACCCTAAGGAACCTAGTCAGTAAACCCTAAGGTTATCGCAGTCGGTTAATGAAGACAAAATGTCTACCAAGTAAAGTTTAGTATTCACTGAGTTGTAACTGAGCTATAACAGAATGCATTAAATGTTTACATGTGATATTTAATGAAAGATGATGATGAGCTGGAGCGGATCAATAATTGGCAAGCCGTGGAAGAAGTTTGTTAACAAATCTAAGGCAATGGAAAGTCGGCAAGAAGATCTACAGCTCAGATTGAACCGCATTACCCTAACACAAGTTCCAAGGTAAATGTGCAAGTTCCGAGGTGGGGTAAAATGTTTTCAGATCAAAAGATACAAGGAACCTGGACAAGATTGAAGATCTGATGGCTATGATTGATCATGAGAAATGTGATCAAGGAGATTAAGCGGTTAAAAGATTGTTTATAAATAAGGAACTGTTGATAAACAATGTATGTGGGCAAGTGTATGCACAGGGATGCTACATAGTGATTACCGAGCACAGAAGCTTGAAGACCTGTTAGAATAACAGAGTATTGATGCCCAACAAATAGACAAGATTAGTTCTATGTCTAGATTGTATTGAACAAATAGGAATCTGCTTTAGCATTTTAGATGTGAAGTTGCAGATAGATTCTATTATTGTTATTTTGTGAAAGTGACAGGAAATCTCTTAACCGAGTGGACTTAACAGTCTTATATGTAAATCCTCTAACAAGGTGACATTCTGATTGAGTGTTTGAAATCCTTTGACAAGGTCACTTCTAACAAAGTGAAGATCCTAACAGATCTGAGGGAAATCCCTTAACCGGGTCACATCTAGCAATGTGTTTTGTAATCTTTAACAGGATTTGCTTTTAACTGAGCATACTCTAGAAGAGTATATTTCTTAGTGGGTCTGAAATCCCACAGTGGTTTTTCCCTATTTGGGTTTCCATGTTAAATCTGGTGTTATGAGGTTATATTGTTCATATGCTTTTGAGTTTGCATGTTTGACAATTTTTGATTATATGATTGATATATGTTACCGAAGTTGAATCTGATGTTTTTATGGATGATTAAGTTTGTATGATTCACCCCCCCCTCTCATCTTGTTGGCTATTCGATCTGTACTTATATTAAGTATCAGAACTATCAATTGGTATCAGAGCTTTGGACTCCGAAAAGAAAGTTTAAAGGCACTTGAGTTAAAGATCCAAAGATGTATAAGAGGGATGCACCTAAGTTGAATAAGTCAAGTTTCTCTACATGGTAGAAAAGGATGAAGCTACATCTATCAGGAGTTGGAGAATATGCTTTATACTATCTGGAGAATGATTTTGTTGCACCGAGCACCTATCCATTGACTATGGAAGAGATAAAGGCGAAGCAAGAACATATTCAAGCAATGATTGAAATAACATCTACATTGACCGATTCTGAGTTTAATGATCTAGAAGGCTGCAATGATGCAAAGGCAATGTGGACTAAGCTCATATCTGTATATGGAGGAGATGAACATAGTCTAAGAGGACAACTTGAATCAATGAGGATGAATGAAGGTGAGAACATAACCCAGTACAGTACAAAACTAAAGGAGATTGTAAATCAAATCAAAGGAGCAGGAGGAACTATTGAAGAAAAGGATGTGACAAGTAAATTGTTAAGAACCCTTCTACCTGCCTATGCAATCCGAGTTTCTACAATCAATGAATTGAGGTCTGTACCTAATATGCCAGTTTCCTTGGATGCTACTATTGGTAAGCTACATGCATTTGAGTTAAGTAATTTTGATAACAGTGGGTCATCGGTAAATAAAGTTGAATCTGCATTTAGTTCTTTTCATCTGAATGAATCTAATGATTACAATGAGAGAAAGTATAAGTACTCTGAAGGAGATCACAGTGGAGCAAGTGAAAGATTTCAGAAGAACATGGAGGAGGTACATAAACTATATGAAGAAATCAGAAAGCAAGAAGAGTTTGAAGCACTATTGGCCAAAAGGTTACCGAGAGGCAAAGGTAAGTATAAAGGAAAACTACCTTTGAAATGTTTCAATTGTGATAAGATTGGACATATGGCTTCTAACTGTCCTGACAAAGATTTCACTGAAAAGAGAGATTACCGAGATGATAGACAAAAAGATAATCATTACAGAGGACACCGAGACTTCAGAAGAAGAAAGACATGCTTAATTGGTGATGAGGAATCTGAAGATGATAAATTAGATGAGACTGATACAGAGGAAGTTGTTTATGTGGCCATCAAGGATGGATCGGATGAAGAAATGTATGAAGAAAAATCCCTAATATCTCACATAAACACTAATGATTCTTGGATTATAGATAGTAGATGCTCACATCATATGACAGGAGATAAACACAAGTTTGTTATGTTAGAAGATTATGATGGAGGCTATGTTAGATTTGGTAATGATGCACCATGTCTGGTAAAAGGTAAAGGATCCATAACACTTCTTGATAAAGCAAGATGCAATGATGTTTATTGGGTTGAAGGTTTGAAATATAATTTGTTGAGTGTAGCACAACTAAACAACACAGGTTACCGAATAGAATTTCAGAAAGGAATTGTCAAAGTTCATGACAAGAATGGAAAGTTAGCTACTACCGGGACACAAACAAAAGGTAATACATTTCACCTTGACTCTACTCACAACAAGTGTTTGCATGCAAAGATTGATAACACCTGGTTATGGTATAAAAGGTTTTGTCATGTTAATTTTGATAATCTGATCAAAATAAGCAAGAAGCACCGAGTAAGAGGTCTACCGAGTCTTGAAAAACCTGAGAATGCTATGTGCCGAGGATGCCAGATGGGTAAGATGACAAGATCCAACTTTACAAGTAAGTCCTACACTTCTAAGGGAATTTTAGATCTTGTGCACACTGATCTTTGTGGTCCTATGAAAGTTCAAAGTTATTATGGTGATAATTATTTCATATTATTTGTGGATGATTATTCAAGGATGATGTCAGTAATGTTTTTAAAAGAAAAATCATAAGCTTTTCAAATGTTTAAGTGGTACAAGGCTAGAGTTGAAAATGAAACAGGAAGACAACTGAAATGTCTTAGATCAGATAGAGGAGGAGAGTTCACATCTGAAGAGTTCAACCTATTTTATAATGACCATGGTATTAAAAGACAAGTCTCTGCACCAAGAACTCCACAACAAAATGGAATAGCTGAAAGAAGAAACAGATCTATTGTGGATTGTGCTAGAACACTGATGATTGAGAAGAAGGTTCAACAAACATTTTGGAGAGAAGCAATAAGCACAACTGTTTACACCTTGAACCGAGTTCGATTGAAGAAAGGTACTTTGAAGACACCTTATGAAATCTGGTATGGCAAGAAACCTAATGTAAGCTATTTTAAGATCTTTGGAAGTAAATGCTATGTTCACAAAGATGATAGAAATGGCAAGTTTGATCGAAAAAGTGAAGAAGGAACATTTCTAGGATATTCTTCTAGAAGCAAAGCATTTAAATGTCTGATCAAATCATCTAACAAAATAGTAGAAAGTACAAATGTGAAAATTGATGAAATTGCATAAAGAACTGATGAAAGGAATTCCAAAGAACTAGAAGACTATGATGAATTTGTCTATGTGCAACCGAGAAGTCCTACCAAGATAACTGTTGAAGGAAATGAGGAAGATATCCAGTTACCGAGTGATGAAGAGGATCATATAGAGCCTACCGAGCCTATATTAGCCAAATATGTTAGAAGACACCATGCACCAAGTCAGATTATAGGAGATACAGATGATCCAGTGATGACTAGGAACAAACTGAGATAGAACACATGTTTGATATCTGAATTTGAACCGAGAATAGTAAAAGAGGCATTCAACAGTGAAGATTGGATAAATGCTATGACTGAAGAGATTGATCAAATATAGAAGAATGACACATGGACACTGGTCCCAAGACTGAAGGACAAAAATGTAATCAGTACAAAGTGGATCTTCAGAAACAAGTTAAATGAGAAAGGTGAGGTCACTCGGAACAAAGCAAGATTGGTTTGCAAAGGTTATGCCCGAGAAGAAGGAATTGATTATGGTGAGACTTTTGCACCTGTTGCTAGACTTGAAGGAGTTAGAACATTGTTGGCATATGCTGCTTTCAAAAACTTCAAGGTATATCAAATGGATGTCAAATCTGCATTTCTGAATGGAATATTAGAAGAAGAAGTTTTCATTGAACAACCTGAAGGATTTGTTGAAGACAATAATAAAGATTAGGTATGTAAATTGAACAAAGCTTTATATGGTCTGAAACAAGCACCTAGAGCATGGTATGAAAGATTGCACTCTTATTTGATTAAGATTGGTTTTATAAGGACAAGTGAGAACAACAACATGTACATGAAGAATGATGAAAATGGAATACTAATCTCAGCCATATTTGTTGATGATATTATATTTTGTGGAAATGACTCTTTATGCAAGAACTTTGGAAATGAAATGAGCAAAGAATTTGAGATGTCATTAATCGGTGAGATAAAGTATATTATAGGCTTACAGATACTGCAAATGAAAAATGAGATTTTCATTACTCAATCCAAATACATAAAAGAAATCTTGAAGAAATTTGGAATGGAGGACTCAAAGCCAGTAAGTACTCCTATGACTACAAACTGCAAACTATCAAAGAATGATGAATCTGCATCTGTTGATGAGACACTCTACCGATCCATGATTGGAAAACTACAATATGTTGTTCACAGCAGGCCAGATATAGCACATGCAGTAGGTATTGTGGCAAGATTCTCTGCAGACCCTAAGGAAATACACATGGTAACAATCAAAAGAATTTTTAGATACTTGAAAGGCACTGAAGATTATGGCTTAGTATATCAAAAAGGAAATGATTTTGATGTAAAAGTTTATACTGATGCTGATTGGGCAGGCAACATTGATGACATAAAAAGCACAAGTGGAGGAGCTTTCTTCTTAGGAGAAAGACTAGTGAGTTGGCTTAGCAAGAAACAAGGATGTGTTTCTCAGTCAACAGCCGAAGCTGAATATGTTGCTGCAGCACTGAATTGTACCAACATTGCATGGATCAAACGATTGTTGGAAGGTATAAATGAGAAAGTTACCGAGCCAGTAACTATATTCTATAACAATACTAGTGCCATTAATATTTCAGAGAACCCTGTTATGCACTCTAAGACAAAGCACATATCTATCAAATATCATTATCTTAGAGAAGAAGCTCAAGAGAAGAAAGTGGTGTTGGAATATGTTAACACAAAGGAACAAATAGCTGATATCTTCACCAAGCCACTACCAAAGGAAACTTTTGAATATCTCAAAAGTAAGTTAGGGGTCCTACCCCTATCTTTTACTCACTGACCGAGTTCGGTGAAAGCATCACTTCGATGACTCTATTGAATATCTTTTGGGGAGCTGATGTTGGAGTGATACACTTTAGAATGTTTTTCTGAAAGTGTACTGGAATAATATTGGGATAATACATAAAATGATACAGGGAATAAGAATTGTAAACAAATGCTCCGATCGAGACTCAGTTGATACACAACAGCAGGAAATAACTTCTTACAGAAAGAAATTATGTTTTAGTTCTATTCTTTTTGGCATTGTTGTCAAAGGGGGAGAAGACCATGGAGAAGACCAAGAAGGAGAAGACCTACCCTGGGGGAGAAAACTGAGAAAAGACTACAGATGGAAATAAAGACTCAAAATAGAAGAGAAGTCTGATGTATGGGGGAGAGCATTTCAGCATTTCAGAATCACAACAATCTAGATTTTTTTTAAAGGTCAAATCAATTGGTTTTGCCATCAATGCCAAAGGGGGAGATTGTTGGCAATATTACAAGGATATTGAGAAGGTTGTTGATGATTATGGATATAACTGATTAAAGATGTTTTACTGTCTTGATATTATTATTTTGTCATTGATGTCAAGAAATTGATTTTCTAATTCAGTATGATGTTGCCATATCTTAAGAAATATGATATGAAGATTATAAAGAAGTCGGTAAAGACACAAGAAAGAATATGATGAATAAGGGGATAAGTTATTCAATGGGCAACTCTACCGATTTAGACAATGATGAGATCTTGATGTTTTAGATTGTTTTAACATCATACATATGTTGTAAAATGTAAAGGTTAATACTATACTATGTTATCAAGCAAAGAACCTAGTCGGTAAACCCTAAGGAACCTAGTCGGTAAACCCTAAGGAACCTAGTCGGTAAACCCTAAGGTTATCGCAGTTGGTTAATGAAGACATAATGTCTACTGAGTAAAGTTTAGTATTCACCAAGTTGTAACCGAGCTATAACAGAATGCATTAAATGTTTACATGTGATATTTAATGAAAGATGCTGATGAGCTGGAGCGGATCAATGATTGGCAAGTCGTGGAAGAAGTTTGTTAACAAATCTAAGGCAATGGAAAGTTGACAAGAAGATCTACAGCTCAGATTGAACCGCATTACCCTAACACAAGTTCCAAGGTGAATGTGCAAGTTCCGAGGTGGGGTAAAATGTTTTCAGATCAAAAGATACAATGAACCTGGACAAGATTGAAGATCTGATGGCTATGATTGATCATGAGAAATGTGATCAAGGAGATTAAGCGGTTAGAAGATTGTTTATAAATAAGGAACTGTTGATAAACAATGTATGTGGGCAAGTGTATGCACAGGGATGCTACATAGTGATTACCGAGCACAAAAGCTTGAAGACCTGTTAGAATAACAAAGTATTGATGCCCAACAAATAGACAAGATTAGTTCTATGTCTAGATTGTATTGAACAAATAGGAATCTGCTTTAGCATTTTAGATGTGAAGTTGCAGATAGATTCTATTACTGTTATTTTGTGAAAGTGACAAGAAATCTCTTAATCGAGTGGACTTAACAGTCTTATATGTAAATCCTCTAACAAGGTGACATTCTGATTGAGTGTTTGAAATCCTTTGACAAGGTCACTTCTAACAAAGTGAAGATCCTAACAGATCTGAGGGAAATCCCTTAACCGGGTCACATCTAGCAATGTGTTTTGTAATCTTTAACAGGATTTGCTTTTAACTGAGCATACTCTAGAAGAGTATATTTCTTAGTGGGTCCGAAATCCCACAGTGGTTTTTCCCTATTTGGGTTTCCACGTTAAATCTGATGTTATGAGGTTTATATTGTTCATATGCTTTTGAGTTTGCATGTTTGACAGTTTTTGATTATATGACTGATATATGTTACCGAGGTTGAATCTGATGTTTTTATGGATGATTAAGTTTGTATGATTCACCCCCCCCTCTCATCTTGTTGGCTATTGGATCTGTACTTATATTAAGTATCAGAACTATCATTTATGTGTAGGTGCAATCTTGTAGTGACAATCTCCATCCATTTGTGGCTTCTCTCCAAAGATTCAACCATCAAGTGGGCATATTGAGGGTGGCATTGAGACAAGATGAAGCACTCTGGGTTTTCTTTTGAGGTGAGGAGGCCTGGCTAACAGGTTCTTGGGATTGATCAAAGTGCACAAGTAATTATCAGAAAGGGTAAAGCTCCCATGTAGAACATAGTTTTTGTTTAGATTGTCTTAAATCCATTATCAATTTTTGTATCTTAAAGAAGGAGTTGAAAATGATTGAAATTTCACATTATCGATATAAGTTATACCTATGAGGGCACTTAAACTAACAAAGACCAATTTTGCATCGGGATACCATATACCGATGAGAGTGTAGAAAGACGAAGTTGTACTCATCGACATAAGTTATACAGTTCAAGGAGCAAAGTTGAGGAGAATTGATGCAGTGGAGAATTGTCTTGCAAAAAGCCGATGAGGCTATCGATAAGACTTATACCGATAAGAGTGCTGAAAAGACGAGTCCATCGGTATAACCAAAGCGATCGGTATGTGTTACTTTGAGCCACCCCGACGCCCGAAGAAATCATTGGTGAAACATATACTGGTGGAACATACTTTATCAGGAAGACTTTTCTTATCGATATGTTTCATTTCGGATTACCCTGATACCCATTAATTAAGGAGCGGACTGATTGAGCGGAGCAAAGACACTATCGAGAAGACTCATGGCGATGAAGCCGGTTGCATCGGGAAGAGCTATGCTGATGGTGAAGCTCATCAGGGAAACAATGCCTATCACGATAATGCTAAATGAGCTCACTTGAAGCCTGATGAGAATATCAATTTGAGATGTACTGATGAGGAGGAAAAGGAGTCATTGGCCTAAGGTATCCCGATAAGAGAAAGTAAGATGTCAAAACAGATAAAGGGCTGTTCAAAGAGCGCCAAAGGGGAAATATTCATTGGGGAAACATATGCCAATGAGCCGTTGTCATATCAGAATTCAAAACCAATTTTTTTAAAATCTTCTATTTAATACTTGCAGTAGATGCATCTATGGTTTGCACGAGGCAAATTATGAGAAGATCATTATTGCAAAAGAATACGACGAAAATAGAAATTGCCTTGTCTAAATACTACATTGGTGAAAGAAGAATACATAGATAGAACACATTGCGCCTTTGAAAAACAAAGCAGAGGATTGTAATTGCGGAAATGGAAGCTTTGAGTTCAACATGAAAGAAGAGGGCAGCCAAGAGCCCTGACTCTAAGGTGAAGAAAGAAAAAACTGTAGAGGTGCCTCTAGTCAGGAGGTTTATCCAAGACATGATAGACCAAATGCAGGCACCCAACCCAAAATCTAGAAGGTCGAAGCAACACCTACTGGAAAGAGACCAATTAGAAAACAAGTACATAGAGGTCAGAGATGTCTAGACCAAGGTAAGGGGACATGAATTATTTATGTTCCACTATTTGAGGAGGAGCAAGGAGATGTTGCTCTGCAATCCTTGGATGACAAATTTAGGTCAGCTAATAGTCCCCAATATTTTTGTAAACATAAGATTGCTAGAGGTTTTGGTGAGGAATTATAATTCGGTGAAGAGGTGCATTCAGCTCCCAAATGGGGAAGCATTTATTAGATTTTTTGCAGGTACCATAAATGAGGTTTTCAATTTAGACCCCAGTCCTAATAAGCCCTTGTCCTCTGGAGAGTTGGAGGAAGAATACCTCAGAATGGACACTACATAAACCGGCTATAAAATTGCCATTCACAAGAGGAAAGCAGGAAAAATAATAGAGGAAGATGGGCCACCATTCAACATTGATTTGTTCAGACACTACTTGTAGTACACATATATATCGTGTGGGCAAGTAGGAGGGGTGGAGGTTCTTGATCTGACAAGCACTGGGCCACTGGTGTTAGCCTCTGATAAACAAATGTATGAACCTAGGCCTTTTGACTATGCAACATATTTGGTGGAGAGGTTGCACGAAGGTTTTGTAAACCTTAGGCGTGATACTCATCCCAATTTCAAATTTTATTCACCATTGATGCATCTAGTGTTATTTTATGGATATGTAAAGGGTTTTTGGCTTGAGGACCTAAAATTAAATACCAAGAACAAGGAAGGTGAGGAGAAACCCATCCAATTGTGGACATCTCTTTGGGATTCTCGATATATGAGGTCCAACTATATTAATTTTAAAGAACTTATTGTGATGCCATTGTACCGAATGTATGGGATTTCATGTGAAGGGTCTATCTCTGACGAGATCAAGAGGTTCCTAAGACCCAGGGATTATTATGAAAGACACATTGTTGATCATAACTGGGAGGACTAGTTTGTGAATAAGGATTTTACATGTTTTAGAGTATATGGATTTGAGGGGAGCCCCTACATGCTGCCAAAACTAGTACCAGATATAATAGCTTATCTAGAGATTGTGAGGCAATTGAGTGTGTCCAATGCTAAACATTTTGCAGATATGCGTAAGCAAGCCTTCCTGCCTAGGACACTGAGTTTTGGTGATTTCATCATAGTGTCAACCAAAGCTTATGAAATAATTGATAAGAAGTTGATAAAAGAATACAATTTGTTTGAGCATTATGCCAAGAAAAACTATGATCCTGAAGGATACATTCACTCTTGCAAGAAAGGGTAGAACTTGGGAGGTTATCTACATGTCAGTATTGAGGTTGAAGATATCTTTAGGAACATGGAGGATGTAGAGGCCCAAGAGGTAATTGATCAATTGAATAATGAACTGGCAAAAAAGAGACAAAGACTCCAGGAAATTGAAACTGAGGAGGAGGCAGCAAGTGAATCTGATGAGAATGCAGTTGTCTCTAGATGCCAAGTGCTAGAGAAGGAAGAAGAGCCAGACATGCAGGGCCAAATAGAGACAACATTAGAAGTTCATGCTGACTCTCAGTTAGGAGTTTTATTCTTTTGTTGTTGATGATGTTTTTATTCATTCCAAAGAATTTAAATCATTCTTGTACAATTTTAAAGGGAAGAAATTGAGGGACACCTTGATAATGTCCACCAAGTTGATGATGACACATGAAATTCTATAAAAACAACATCTACATATTTTAGCTAGTGACATAAAAGAGTATAAAATATAAATCATTATTGAACTTTTGTTATAATTAAAGCTTTCATTACTGCTTACTCACATGTTTTCTGCTACCTGCATCAATTGATCTCGCCTATCTTTTATCTCATCAGTCTGAGGGTTCATGCATACCAAAGCAACAATCTCTTTATTAATTTTTGTGATATACTTTTTTATCACTTCTACAGGGTTTGTGGAAATTGTGTAGTCCTCATTGCTTGATATTGTGCTGAGGTGCTAATGTAAGGGAAGTTCCTTTCCCTTCCCCCGAACATCCATCTGCGACAAGAATATTATTAACACTATCAAAATTACTCCAAAACACTCAAGAAAATAACATAATAATGTAACAGTTTTCTTCTATCTAATTTGTACAATTACAATGAGGTTTACCTGCTCAGTAGAAGTGTCTGAACCTACATCTCTATCTATGCTATGTGACGGATCCAGGTTGCCCTGTGACAAAGAAAAAATATAAACACGTTAGTGAAATGAAACCAATAGACATAAAAAAAACTTAATAATAAGATGGTATATTGGAGTCATTAATTGGAGGTTGGTTTAAATGGTATATAGTACATACCACCCCCAAGTTAGTAACTTTATTTGTATCTATATGATTCAAATTGTAATCGATTAGCAACTCTTCCCCTTCACTTATTGATTTTATCACACATACGAATACATGATTTCCCTCGTGCCCCTCAAATATGCAATTGGGTTGCTTATTAGTTGACCTAGGTCATGTACTATTTATAAAACCTGCAACATCCCCTGTTGCTTTTGGCCTTCCATCAATATATACAGCCACTTGTTTACTTTGATCGTTATCTTTCTGTTGTAAATTATTTGTTGACAGTGCATACCTGCGCATACTTTTTTTATGTCGAACAATCTGCATCCAATTTTTGTAATTGTAACAAGGTCCGACATACTCCATCAATTCAACAACTTTCTTGTAACAATCCTTTATGTCATCCATGGAAAATAGGCCCAAACCATGTAACGACAAAGGTGCTATGCGATATATCCTCTCGTTAACACAAAAATTGGTGTTTATTGGAGGAAGTTCCTTGGGTACCCATTGTTTCTGTAGATGTTTGTACCTCAAGGGCACCTCGATGTCGCCTTTGGTCTCATCATCATAAGAACATGACCCTCCTTGAACAAGGAAAAATTCCATGCGTTTATTGAATTTTCTTCTAATCTTTTGACCTCTAGTTGATCTCCCTATTTTAGACCTACTACATGTCTCATTTTCGTCGACTATTCCTACGTTTCCCTCACTCGAGGAAGACACATCTAAAAAATACCTATTTGGTGGTACCTGCACTCCATCAAATGAGAGAGTTAGTTGGTAATGAGAGAGATATTTTGCTAATGAGGGTAATGTTGATGAAGAAGTCGACCTTGAAGTTGATGTTGAGATTAAAAATTGAATAAGTCCAACTGGGGCCTCAAGTGTTGATAATTATATTAGATTTGCTGCTAGTGTCGAGGTTTAAAGAACTGGGTAAGTTTGTTTTCCTAGTATTTTTTTAAAATTAACTATTTCTATAGGGTGTATTGACTTATACCTGTCGATCCATGAGACTGTGCAGGATCCTCGTCAAAGGGGTTCAGGTTCTTGCATATGTAATTCAATTATCTTATGTAAGCTAAAAATTACATGATACGTATATTAAAAATTACATAGTACACAACATGAACAATATGCAATCATCATAATCATTGTATATTTTTTTATTCCTTACCTTTACTTTATGTAGACTGTGCATGATCCTCAATAAAAGGGTTGACGATGTCTATAGTCAATAACCTGTTTACACCAAGGGTGGCAGTTGTTGGTATTATGGATATGTTGCATTGGTTTTGTCATTGATGTCAACACTTATCAACACTTATCCTTCTGGAGATCTTTGGTTATGTTCACCGGCAAGTTCAGTGACTTATGCACAATCATCGGTATTTGGTTCACCGATAGGTTATATTGTTCACCGGCACTTAGGATGACTTGTTATCTTTTGGAGATCACTTGGTTATGTCGAAGACATGGTTTGGACACTTGGTTTTGGTGATTTGGTTATTGGTCTAATCGAGTTGACATATTTGTTGTTATAGGAAAATTGGTCTAGGTTATGGACTGGCATGTGTTATCTATTCCAAATCAACACGACACATTATGGAGATAGTTTAATCAATTGGTATTGTTGTTGAGCCGACATGATGCATCACATCTTGACTTATTTGTAATTGATTTAATTGTAATATTCTTAGTGAGTCGACCTACACATTTGGTCTTAGGTTTTGGTATATATGTAAGATCTCAATTGTGAGAAGAAGAGACATGGCATGTAAGGTTATGGTATTGTAACATGGTATGTGCAAATATTGAAGATCATATGAGCAGACCATAGAGAAGGTTCAAGGAAGGTTTGAAGGATATTATCAAAGGTTAACCGGTACTGAATCCATCATTAGAGAAGCTACTTTGAGAAGTACATTATCGTTGGATTTAATCATCCAATTGTAGTCAGTGAGACTCCCATCTTGTGATTGAGCAGTGAGCTCTAGGCAGCTGGCCTTTCTGCATGTGTAGAACCCACTTGTACACATATACTATCTGCAGTAGTATCATCTAATTGTGGGTAAGGTTTCTCACCGTAGTTTTTCCCCTTACAGGGTTTCCATGTACAAACATTTGTGTTATGTGTTGTGGATGTTGTTTCTCTTTATGTTTCATGCATTAAGTTTCACCAATATTGATATTAACTGTTAATCTGTTAGCTGACATTAAGTTTTATTTACCGGTATTATGTATGAAGTTTGATTAAATTATATTTGGGTTGAAATAAACAAACAACTGATTCACCCCCCCCCCCCTCAATTGCCTCCAGGTCCTAACAATAGCATCACACAAAATATATACATGAAATCGACACCAACAATTGAGTATCATAAGCATCTCATTTGTAATTTGATAAATAATAAATACATATGTATCATGAGCATCATAAGAATCACATATGTATCATCATATATGTAATTGAGCATCATAGGCACCACATATGCATCATCATAAACATGTAATCTATCACATATGTATCATAAATCACCATCCATCACATAGCTAATAGACAGTCCACATTCCATAAATAAACACAAAGTTCAAAAATGTCAAATGTATCATCATAAACATGTAATCCATCACATATGTATTTTAAATCACCATCCATCACATAGCTAATAAACAATCCAAATTCCATAAATAAACACAAAGTTCAAAAATTATCATACATTTCATTCATGTCATTGATCTTCTTCTTCTTCCAACTCATCATCATGGAAATCATGATCATCACCACCACCACCACCACCATCATCATCATCATCATCATCATCATCATCATCATCATCATCATCATCATCATCATCATCATCATCATCATCATCATCATCATCATCATCATCATCCTCTTTGTCGCCGTCATCGTCGTCGTCACTGTCATCGTCGCCGTCGTCGTCATTGTCGTCGTCATCGTTGTCGTCATCTTTGTCATCATCGTCATCATCATCATCATCATCATCATCGTCATCATCATCATCATCGTCGTTATAACCATCATCACCATCACCATCACCACCACCACCACCATCATCATCAACATCATCATCATCATCATCATCATCATCATCATCTTCTACTTCTTCGGTATCTTCTTCTTCCATCTCATTATACTTTATCGACCTTCCTCTTGGATCATGTCTAACAACAAATGACCAACCTGGTTTATGTGGAACCTCTGAGTAAAATACCTGCTCGCATTGGCTTGGAAGAACATAGGGCTCATCCCCAACTGTCTCAAATGACCTTGTATTAACCATTGTAAATCCATTATCATGTTCAATAACAGTTCTATTAGGATCATTTTTATTCAGTCGTAGCCTATACCATTTGATGACGAACAAAACTAATTTGAAGGAATTAAAGTCACACTCAAGTATATCATCCAAAATGCCATAGTATCGATTTTGACTCTTGAGGATGTATGTCGTTTCTAGATGAAATATTGGTCACCTCAAAGACTGCAGTTATCCTAGAATCACAAGTTTTCTTCATGTCATCCAACTTTTTGATGCGAAATTTATGATCATTACAACACATAGCCTTGTGGTGTTTGACCTGCAATATGTCTAACATGTTAAAATTATTGCATTGTGAGTTGATAAACATACAGGTGATTAATAAAATTATACGTACCTGTTTATCTCTTAAACCATATGCTAGATCAATTTCTCTTTGTGTAACATTGGAATCTCCATTACGATGAGCTTCTTTAACCAATGAAGCCACACCTTCCCATGTTAATGTGCGACCAGAATGTTGACATCGTTCAATCCACACCGTCATCCAATCAAGATTGTTTGCAATATACAAATGTAGCGCATCGCACTCCTGACCAAATGTACAAATAATTAATAGATGACTTACAACCGATTTATTTAGAATATTAAGAATTAATTAACTACAATAACATCTTATAATTACCTCTCACTTTCCTCAATCTACCTTTCCCCATCAAGTACTCCCCTTCGAATTTGTTAATGGGGTTGGGATCCCAAATGTGATCTACGTGGATCTCTACTGCAAACTTAGGAAGATATTCAACAATGCACACCATAGTTTGGTATACCATATAACCCTCCACCATAGAACCCTTAGGATGTGCTCTTTGTCAAACCAAAGCCTTCAAAAATTTCAAGTGCCTCTCAACCATCCACATTGACCTAGTGTGTATAGGTCCACACAATTTAATCTCCTCAACTTGGTGTATGAGGTAGTGTTCCCGTGCATTGAAAAAAGTTGAAGGTACACACTTTTGCATTTCACACATTAAATGAGGAATTTTTCTCTTCCAATATTTTATATCTTCTTTATGGATTTCTTTAGATGACAACCACCTTGAAGAGATTCAAGATGCAAAATATATAAATGAGACTTTACAAAATAATATACAATATATTACATAACAAGTAAAAAAAATCACAAATATATTATCTATACAAGAAATTGAACAAAGATCACTACTTACCTCATGTATTTTCCAAGATCATATATGACTTGCTTGACATTATTGTCAAAGTTGTCTGGGAGAGATAGAGGTAGAATGTACTACAACAATTATAAAATGATCTTTTCATTGTTTTTTAACTTAATACAATGAAAATTACATGCGTAGTATACAAATATTTAGTAAATACATGAGAACATGAATTACCTTAATGAAGGTATGCCAATCATGTGTTTTCATCCCTGGCCCAAATTCACTTTTCTTTGATATGAGATTGTTTATGTTCGCAGCAAATCCTATGGGAAATCAAATTTTTTGTATGACTTGTTTTATAGAATTGCTTTGTTGGTCTGTTAATAACCAATGAAGGGCACTTATATTAATCTGGTCTCCATTTCTATTTGATTGAATGACATTTTTCATTGCATGATTGGATTCCTGAATGACACTACAAATTTTGACATTTTTTTCTTTGTCATGCCTTCTCTCCAATATTTTCCATAATGTCTCTGTTATATTCTTTCCAATATGCATAGTATCAAACAAATGCCCAATTTGTAGCTTCTCGTAGTAGGGAAACCTACTAAATTGTCTCGGATAACTTTTTAGTCCCTTTGGAAGGTGGTCATTAATGCCTTGACGACCTTCAAGATCATCAATTACATCATCAATAAACAAAACACAATAGAAAAATACAAATTCCAAACATAAACCATTAGATGGAATGACATTACCTTGATGATTACTTCTATTATATTCCAACTTCCATAGACAAGGTGTCTTTCTTCGTGGCTTTGATGTAGTCTCTTCTTTCCCATTGAAAAGATGTTTTTCAGTATTTTGATACTTATGATTTCTATGGAGGAAGTGCCTATACTCATCAAACACCTGCTTTCCTAAACTTTTTGAATGATGGGATTTCATCTTTGGACCACAAACTGGACAAGCAAATTTTATCTTTGTTTGAAGACCTACAAGATAATGTATAATTGGATTAAATATGTTAACTTTTATAATTATAATTATAATTCGCAACTTGAACACTGTAACATACCACAAAAATGTGTTAGCCCTGGGGCATCATGCATTTTCCATACAAGCATTGCATGTAATTGAAATTGTCTTTGTCCTATTGGTCTAGAGATGTCATACATAGTGACACCATTCCATAACTCCATCAACTCGTCGATAAGAGGCTCAATATATATATTCATATCTTTAACTTGGTACTTACCTAGTTGAATGAAAAAAAACATTACATAATTATTATGACCATTTTACTGCAATATTTATAATTAAATGTAGATGACTATTAAATGATAAAATACCTAGAACAATCATCACCAACATTATGTGCTCCCTCTTTATTGACATCCATGGAGAAATGTTATTGTTGATAACAAAAACTGGCCACACCAAGTAAACAGATCTCATCTCTCCAAATGGATTGACATCGTCTGCTGCCAATGAAAGTCTAAGATTACGAGGTTATTCTTTAAAGTGTGGCCACTTTTCCTCTATGTCCATAAATGCTGAACCATCCACAAGCATTCAAATAATGTCATCTTGACTTCTATTGTGTGCATGGTAATCCATAAATTGTGCCAAGCTAGTGCACCTGAATAATCGTTGCATACGTGGAATAATGGGAATATAATGGAGAACCTTGCGAGGCACCTTTTTTGTTATTTGATCTATTCGATGTCTATTGATATGACATTCGGGGCATTTTGTTGCAAATTCATGTTGTTTATGATATATAATATGATCATTGGGACAAACATCTATTGCTTGATACTCCATTCCAATATCTTTCAGAATGGAAGATAATTCTCGGTATGAGCGAGGTAGAATATTTGATGGTGGTAACAAAAACTCACCTATCAATCTACGTAATATTAACTTTTTAATATAAAGAATATTAATGGGACATGATTCACCCTTTATTAACTATAATGACATATACGACATACCTTAACATACGTGAGATTGTTATGTTGGATAAACCATTCATAACCTTGAAGTTCACCAACAAAAATACAATGGAGAGAAGAGTTGTTTTGGAGCCTTCATAAAGGGGCTCATATGCGTTCTCAAGTATAAGTAAATCATGAACAACATCAAAGTCATCTTGATCATCATGATCGGCTGTGCCAGTACTAAATGTGTCATGGATCAATGTATTTGTACCATCATATTCAATTGTGTTTTCTAGCGCATGATCGTCATCTTCCATGGGATCATTATCTTTAGCTTCGAGATTCACACCTCCATGTTCCTCCACTTCAAAAAACATAATCTTCGGGTTGTGTTGGTCCATATCATGTGCCCTGGGGAGCTCGACCTATATAAAAATGATCAACATAAATAAACCATGATCATGATCTCATCATGAAGTGATTTATTATGTATATAAATTGTTAAAATGATATAATGAACAGCTTACCAATGGATGATAATCATGTCCCCCTTCAATGTGACCATGTTGCCTACAATGTTTCTTAGCTGTTTTGATTAGAAATCTTCTAGTCTTTGAGCCCTTACAATTTTTGTAGGGACACTAACATTTTCCATCACCTTTTCTTTTCAAGTTAGACCACAATCTAGCAATTGTCTCCTTATTTTGTTCTTCGCTAATATTTTCTGACGTGGTCTTTCTTCACACGCAAAAAAATCGGGCTATCAAAACTTCAATGCACATCCTTCACAAACTACACAAAGGATATCACAAGTATGAAAAGTCTTCTTAGAACTAGTTATATAGAAGTTGAAATGTTACTTACACTTAGATTCTCTTCAATTATGAAGACTATTTTATCTAGATAGTTTTCTTGGCTTAAAAAGAAGCTTGATTTTGGCAAGTTGATGAAAAATATTTGAGTTTTAAAAAAAGAGAAACCTTTTTATTGTGTCATCTAATAAAATCAACTTAGGAATGATGAATTTACGAAGAAGTCAATCAAGTCATTCATAATGTATTAAGGTTTTAATTTGAGAATTTTAAGGTTTTATCATTCATAATGTGGTTGTGAGTCAATGTCATTTAGGGTCATTCCATAATTTATATAGCCAATCAACATGAAATCAACTTCATATGAAAGATAATTGAATTGGCTATTAGAATCCAAAATATGAAGAAACTTAAGCGATTACATTAAGATTTATAATCAATTCTTTTGTTGCAACCCTGTCAACAAGGGTTTTATGATAGTTTTGACAAAAACCATTAGAACTTTCTTTATTATCCATGGTTGACCTTCAAACCTGTCTTTAATTAAAGATATATCTTCATTCTACAACCTCAAATAGGTTAATAGGGGCAGAAGAGAATGAAATATTGGGACAAAGAGACAAAAGTCCAGCTATTCGTTAAAACCCACAAAAGGAGGAAATAAAAATAGATGAAGAGAAGAAAAACTCAATATACTTAGTAGAGCTTCCACGTAGGATTGACTGTTGGAATTGGATATTAGACAACTATAATAAGTCTAGTAGTCAACAAAAAGTCTGTAACTCCACAAAAAGTGAGAAAAATGACCAAAACCTTCCTGGACAGAGACTTTTTTGGGGCTTTTGCAACTTTCAACATATGATAATAGTAGGTGGAATGAAGAGGAATGACACCTAGACTAATTTGACTGAGTGAGATCCATTTAAAGATTTCTCAAATCTATTATATATGATGGGCAAAATAAGGCTATATGCACAAGGGGGCATTCAAGCAAAAATTCCAACTATTAGATTGAATCCCAACACAATCTACAATCAGTGCCAAATTGAACTATGGAAGATTCAAATGCTTATCACCTTATTTGATTCTAAAAGATTTTTCTATGGATTTGACAAAACTTGGAAGTTGAAGTCTATTTTGTAACACCACTTAGATAAATATGTGGACATCACTGCTGCTTATGTCCCGATTTTGGTATAGTAAATAGGGTTTACTTATTTTTTAATTTTTATACAATACTTTTAGCCTTTATCTAACATAATCGATAATTGGAAGACTTTTCAATAAATAGGAACTGCAACATTAGGAAAGTAAAGAAAAACAGATAAATGAGGACATACTGGTAGGATGACAAGCTCAAATTTATGAGACACACACCCTGAAATGAACTTGTCTGCAACCAAATTTACATGATTCAAACACACAACCTGCAAGTCCACAGGAATTTACAAGCATATGAAAATCTATAGGAATTTCACCATCTCCAATAGTTCGATACCCTCCAAACTAGCTACTCAATCATTCGATATCACCTGCTAGACAACCCAATTTTAAACCAAACTAGGAAAAGGTAACAAGATGGTTGATATAAATCTGTTGTTGGTAATTAGGAAGTCAAGAGTAAAAGGGAGAAGGACATGTTGAACCTGATTTGCAGAGAGGCAAAGAAACAAAGGAATTGGCAGAGGCAAAGGAATTGTTAATTCAATCTGTCACGCGTGATTTTCAAATGAACTTGCCTTTTTTTTTTTTTTAATAATGCCTGTGGTCATTGGAATTCCGACTAACACAAGCTTTGTCAGAAAATGTTGTCAGCATTTCGACATTATCAGGCATTTAAAAAAAACAAAACAAATTTGATCACAAAATTCCTTGTCTGTCGGAAACCTTCGTCGAAATTTGAGGCCAAATATATTAGTGAGAGATTTGAAACCACTTTCAAACATCTTGTCAATAAATACATGAAATATAACTTAAAGTATAAGACACATTTCAATATGTCTTTTTCCTATCTTTAAGTTATATTTCATGTATATATTGAAACGTGTCTTATACTTTAAGTTTATTTCATTATTATATTGACAAGGAAAAGACATTGAAATGTGTCTTGTACTTAATTGTTATATTTTATGTATATATAAGTCATTTTCAATATAAAAAAATAAACAATATAACAAGAAATGGGATCCTATTTTATTTTTGAAACAAGATTGCATTTTATTTTTGAAACAAGATCTCGTTTTGTAGATTTAGGCTTGTGATCCTGCTGCGAAACATGATCCCATTTCAAATTTTGGCTCGGGTCCCTGGAGCATAACAGGATCCTATTTCGTTTGGTGCATTTACGTGTTTTTGTCTAAGTCTATAACTTCCACTCTAAGTGGACTCAACTTCGTTCATTTACCCTCAAAGGATGAATGAAATCCTAGATGGAAAAACCTATTGGCTAGATTAAATTAGCATGCACCAAGTGTAACAATAATAATGAACGAGACAAATTAAGCTATTATTAGCCTTATTTAATAAAAGGAAAAAGCACCTAAGTTTAGCTTAAGTGAAAAAGTAATTAAAGGACCTAATAAATAAATAAAATATCCTAATTACTCCAACAAAAACTTTGTCAATTTATCATTAGTTTTGGGCTTATGGCAAGGGAAACATTTTACAATATAGTTGTCTTTCAAACTCTGGTATTATCTAAGCAATGCGCCTAGGTTAATTGGCATTTGAGCTTTCATATTTAAGTTAAAAACTTGGCATTTATATTCTCTAGTTGATTTGACCATCACTCTTTCATCATGAGTATACATTATTTGTGTATCATAGCCATAATTTTTTGCCAATGCTTTGATTAGGTCAACATTTATAAACATATTAAGAACCACTAATCTTTCAAGCCCTAATCTCCAAGGGTTGCAAACATGGATTTTCTTCACGTATTTTTAAAAGTGATACTTGAATAATTCATATCCATGCATAGGTAGTACTGTTGACCCTCTGTTGTGTTTGTCCTTCATGACAAAAGGACTCATTGTAAAGGTTTCATTGTATTGGCATTGTGATGTTTATGACTTGTCATGATTCATAGTGAATTAATTTTGGTTCATCCTCAAATGTGTTTTTCATATGGTTACTAATGATTTGAGTCATGTGCAAAGTTAGCTTGATAAAATGGTCACAGGTACAGGTTCTTTGAGTCATGTGCAGAGTTAGCTTGATAAACTGGTCACAGGTACAAGTTCACTAGTTCACATCATCACAAAATTATATGGCAAATGGTTCAGGTATATGACATTTTATTATGCTGCTTCAGTTGGTTTTTGCGACAGTTGTTTATAATATGTTGATAGCACTCATTGTGGCTTTGGTGATCTTATTTGATATTATATTATACATTGGACCTCATGATTGGATACTTGGTGCTCATTTTGATATTGAGTTTATTATACAGTGATCCATATATGTCAATTCATTTAGAAATTGCGTACAATACTTGTTGGTATCACAATGGTGATTTGGTATTGATTCATACATTGGCATTGACAAATGGTAATTCATAGCTTATATGCCAGACTTTGGTTTATATTTACTTAGCACACCATGGTGCATGGGCAATAAAATTATCACTTTTTAAAAAAAGCACTATAAACAAGTGCTTGTCGGCTTCTAAAGTTTGATGCTTAAAGTGCTAACAACAATACTAGCCGATACACTTAAGTGAATACTCACTTAAAATCTTGGGCATGACATATTAATCAAGTGTCGACATGACATGCTTGGCCTGACCAATATGATTAAGCTTTGATGGGTCACTTTGTTGACTCGACATACTATGATGACATGGCAATGATTTTGCTTGGAGTTATGTGTTTGACTCACGGATTTAAAAAGTCATTTCACTTGCATTTGGTGCTCGAGTTATTATGACTAGGGCAAAAACACATTATGTTTTCTCACTTTGAAACCCTACTTATAGTCTGCCGCCATGCTTGAGATAGAGTTGGTTACGAGGCACTTTGTGTTCAGTTTCTTCTTATGGGTTTCAAATGTGATGATTTTCGGACAGTGCAGATTTCATTGTTGGGTTTCATGGCCAATTTTGTTGGGATTTTGTTGGCAGATTTCAAGGAATTTTATCGAAAGGTTTTACCTTCAAATTTTCACAGGTATTATTGTTTCATTTTCATGACAACACATTTGAATTTGGTTAGTATAAGAGTGAAAGGATTTATTCAGTTCAGTTTCTCTCTTTGAAAAAAAACGGGGTTTTGCTTCTTTTTATTTTTTGGTTCAAAATCAAAGTTTAAAAAGGGAGAGATAGAAAATGAAAATTGAAGATTTTCATTGCTAGTTTTTACTTTCACTTTTGGGGAAAAGGAAAGAAGTTTTGTGCTGTTCGAATACAGGGAAGATTATCTTACATTTTGATTTCATTTTTCAGTAAAATGAGATATGCTAAAAGTTCTTTTTTGTAAAAGTAAAATTTGTTTTACTTTTCTGCAACAATGTTCTTTTACAAACCCTAACTAGGGTTAAGATACCCTAACTAGAGGGTATACTTTGGAGACATAGAGATATTTTATTTGATATAAAAAGACACATCATTATAAATGTTGGAGGTTGGATATTTTCAGAGAATTCTTCAAAGCATTATTTTATTGATACTTGAGATTCATTGGTTACTCAGGTTTTCATAACAGAGTTTTTATGAGATTTTGTTTGTGATTCTCTGATATTGTTATAGAGATTTATGAGAGATATGCATGTATTGTATTAATAGTACCTTGTAATTGGAAACATTAAACATCATTATACAAAACTTATACAACCACTGATAATTTTGTAATTGCACATACATAGTGCAGTTATAAGGTTATGAGTGTTTGAAATCAAAGACATATACTTTGCATGAGGAATAGGGGTTGGTGCTCCTTGAAGTTGGTGCTTCAAAATTATTATGTACAGAGTTGGTGCTCTTTGAGATAACAGAAATAATTTTTTACTGACTGGTTTTTCTCCCCCAAGAGGGGTTTCCACTCATGAAATTCATGGTGTTATGTGTCTATTTTGTCTCTTAATTCGTTCCATTAGTTGATGCTTTGATATTTCAATTCATTTGTTATTTCATGTTATACACTATTGTCCTTGAGTTCTTATTTTGTTTACAAGTTGTTATCTCTGCAATACACAATTTAAACTTGTTGAAAAGACAAAGTCATTCCTATTTGAAAGCATCAAAAAGATTATTCATCTTGATAATTGAATGATCATATTTACATGCTTTAATAACAGTTTGGTTGTTAAGTGGTTAAGTCACATTGGTTCAAATTCTTGGCTTGCAAATTCACTGTCACTCATCAGTCTCAAATTGTTAAACAGGGTTGTCAAAGATTAAAAGATGTTTTAAAGTGTTTGTTGAGTCAAAATTCATTCACTCTGATTCAGCCCCCCCTCACAGAGTGATTTCACTTCCAACAAGTACTGCATCTTTATGACCCTAGTGAATGTTTGTGATTCGATTATAATAAATTCTTGACCCTTGAGAATGTTGGTGTGTCTTGTCTGATTCAAGAAATTGGATGATTTCATCATCGACAAATTCCCTTTTCTCTCCCTTTGACATGTCAACCATTTTGTAACTAGGTTTTACTGATTTTTCCTCCTTTTAGGTTTTTTTACCAAATTAGCTTAGCGTTTTCTCCCAATTGATTACCTTTACCAGTGATTTTAATTAAACTAAGACACCAAATTTTAATTGCTAAGAATTTCCTTCACTATGAACTCTAAATTAGTAGGAAATCCTAGCCAATTTTCAAAAGATGATAAGGGTACTTCTCAATATCTAATTAACCCTACATAGTATATGCCCTTGCACAATAGAGTGAGTCCCTGTCTATCCTGAATACGTGGGTACATTTGCTCGATTACTTCTCCAAAAGAGATTCTATTCTATTGAGTGAGTTATACCCAAGTCGAGTCTTGTTGGTCATTAGTCGAGCCCTATGTGTGGGGTTGGGTGGGGGGCTACGGTCGGGTGGGAGGGAGATAGTCGGGTGGGTGGCTCCCTCTGGGAGGTTAAGTCTGGGTTAATGGTGTTTGAGAACCTTGAATAGCTTCTTCAAGATCCTCTTTTCATCACTTGAATTAAAAATTCTTCACCTCTACACCTTGATGAGATTTGGAATGTGTTTGTGCTCTCGAAAAGTGAAAAAAAATAAAAATCACTTAATATTGACTTTGGAAGCCATTAATGCAATTTGAGTAAAATAGATCATCTATTAGTGGACCGTTGACCTATTTTAATGTCAATCATTGATTTGATCTAATCTACAATTATCATGGGGATTCAGATTCCCATTATCAAAGAGAAACTCCTTTTCCTAAGTTTGTAAGTTTTTGGACATGTGTTAGCATTTTGGCCCCTTTGCTAGGACTGCTGAAAAAATCCCATGAAAGATTGAGGTTCAATGAAGGTTGTCAACTCAACTATGTGATCTGACCTGAAGTATTTCACAACCTCGAGGGACATCTGATATGTTCCAATGAAGGTTCAAACTCTATTGAAATGTGTTGTCTAGGACATCTAACATTCCCATTTAACCTGTGGGGCCACTAAAAAGCTTAGTCAATGACATGACCCTTCACGAAACACAATTCATCTAAAATTCTTTGTCACACATGCACTTTCACTGACTCATGAGAACCCTTGGATGGTTCCCATGAAGGAAGAAATCTTGGCAAAATCCTTTTGCTTCCAACAACACCTGACACGTCATCTTTTGCGGCCTCACATGAACCTTAAGAAGAGCTTCAATGAAGTTTTAATTTTGTATGAAATATTATTCACATTAATTCATTCAATCACAAAGGATACTCTTACCATTTTGGACATTTGTGAGAGCCTTTAATGAACTCTAATGAAGGAAAAACTCCATCGAAAAGCATTAGTAGCAAAAATTTTGAACACATCAACATTGTGTTGCTGCAAGAGCTCTTAGAATGCTTCTATGAAGGAACAAGTTCCTGCAAAATATGCTAATTGGGAACCACCCACCCTTTTCTCTTACTTGGGGAAGCTTATGAACATCTCAATGAAGGAGATAGTTTAAGTCGAATGCAGTTGATCCTTGAATCTCTAGCCAAAGGGTTTCACCACTTCGTTGAGACCTTATGGAAGTCCAATCAAGGCTTAAGTTCCAACAAAAACCATTGACTAGGCCAAAGGGTTCCACTCATCAGGACCTCTTTACAGACAAATTAAAGACTTCAAAAGTAATGATGATACTTTGAACATTCAATTTCCTAGGAAAATAAATGGGGCCCCTAAATGGTTATGAATACTTTGACTATGAAAATTAGATTTAGGGGCTTAGGAAAAATTGATACCGACTGGGAAAGCGGGGAACACTAGGACGAAGGGACCGGTAACCTAAATGTTTTAAAACACTCAAGTTATAAATCATGCTATCGACAACTGGGAATATCAAGTCAATGAAGAATTAAAACATAAAGTCGACCATAAACAAAAGTGTTTAGGGTTTTAGGTAAAGAGGCTTTTATAGCCTTAAACAAATTGCAGAAACCTTAATTTTTTTAACAAAGTGATAACATAATGTTTTACATATCAATGTTTATATGTTCAAAATAAAAAATTGATGGGCTATAGTAAATGTTAATTGAATTAAATAATAAGTTGGTAGTGGCATGGTGTGATAGTTAAGTTATGGTGTTGTTATTCTTGTCATCAAGGTTCAAACCCCACTGGGTTGTTATTGTTGGATGTTAAAATGGCAATGAGGTCCCGATTATAACCTCATCAGTTCATTTCAAATACAAAAAAAAATAAAAATTTAAATAGTGAACATTGTAAATGTATTGGTGAGGAAAAATTGAGGTTTCAACAATTAAGGTAATAAAACCACTAATATTGCCTATGGGACCCAAACATTGAAAGAGGGGTGAATCCCATAGATCTAGCCACAATCCAAATAGGAAAAGGGTTGGAACTCTGATTAGATTCATTGGTTTTGTTTGCCACCCTCTTTTAGTTGAAATTTTAATGTGAATTGTGAAATTAGGACAAGACAAGGGATAATTAATGCAGAATAGTAAAAATAGATTGCTATAGATATCCAACAAAGCCACAAACAGGGATCTAGGCAGAAGAAGAGAAGTACAACCTATTCCCAAAATTTTGGGCTAATTTTTCGATACTAGGTAGTAGAGATTCACCCTAGTGCTCTGATTTTTTCTCTATCAAACTCTGAACCTGTTCGTCATCGTCAACTCTGTCAAAATATTTGAGTACAACTCTTGAATCAATTTCTTGCACACAAAAAGAGAGAAGAAATGATTTTTAATAGGGTTTTGCCTTGGGTCAAACCTCGGTTTAGGAATTGACCTTGAATTGAATAATGTAAATATTGAAGTAAATGCTAGGAGATATACCTCAGATTTGTGATGGTTGATTGAAAGATTGATGATGCAATGCTCTATAGGTATGATCACAAATATTGGATGTAATGGCATGAAAAACACACATGCTTGCATGAAGATTTATGTAAATTTGCTCCATATTGCTTGAAGGATAAAATGTTGCCTTGAATGTTTGAAAATGCTTGATGAAGAATGTTTGATAGATGCATGAACAATATAGATGGTAGTGCATGTCAAAATGAATTTATAGGATGTCTTTATATAAGGTTTCTTAGGTAAATTATCAATTATGCTGACCTCCAATGATCAAGTGTAGCCATGAGGACCGAAATCCTTCAGGGAGGGAGAGAGCTTGTCCAAATTCAAATTAGGTTTCGTTTAAGGGGGACCAGGGCGATGGAGGGTGCCCTGGTCCAGGACCAAGGTTCCCCACGCCCTGGTCCTCCAAAAATAGGACCACAAATTAGGAAATGGGGGAAGGCAACTCTAGGATGGGGCCCACTCAATAGTGTCAATAGGTGACATCAAGGTTGGAGTAAAGAGGACCAAAACATACCTAGGGAGAATGGAGATAAAACATGCTAAAGTAGGAGCACAAAAAAGAGGTGTGAATTGTACCGATTACAATTTATGATGCTACATTTAGCCCCCACTTTACCAAGAGTATGAGCCTATGTAAATGCTCACAATAAAGTAGAAAGATGAGGAAAAGAGAGAGGATCAACTAGGAGTGAGATCAAGAGGATATAAGACATTGTTAATTTTGAAGAACCAAGACCCCAATCTTAGGATCTTAGCTCACACAATCACATGCAAGGGCACACATAACAAGACAAAGGCAAAAATCCAAACAAAGATAAACAAAGACAAAAGACACACAACACAAGGGGTTAGTACTAATTGAAGAGACCTCGATAATAAAAATTGTCTCAACCACTAATCTTATTCTTGGAATGCTATCACAAGAACATAAGTGGTCACATGAAAAGAGAAAGAGCATGCATCAAGTGATGAACCATGATCCACAAATAGAAAATCTATGAGATCATGGAGAAGAGAAAGGAGAGAACATGGATACCACATGCTAGAAAGCTACATTATGCTAGGTGATCCATGGGAAGAAGAGAAAGAGAGACCATGGTTGACAGGCTAGCAAGATATGTTATGCTAGGTGATCAACAAGAACATGAATACTCATGGGACAAAAATTTGTGTTATGTTGTTTGATTCATGTAAAGAAGGAGAGTCAGAATAGTCTAGCAAGTTATGTTATGCTAGTTCTAGTCTTCTTGAAAAAGGAAGAGCTGTAAGGTCTAGCAAGTTGTGTTTGGTTTGGTTTCAAGAATGTATACTCCGTATAAGACATATAAAAGGATTGTGTTTTGTTTCAAGAATGAAACATCTTGTCTAAGAGTTAGGTTTGGTTTCAAGAGTGTACACCTTGTATAAGACATGCAACATAAAAATATATACTACAAAGAGGACGATATGTATGCCCCTGCCCTTAAGATGTCAACATAGAGGTATGTTGATCTCTTAAAGAAGCTAGAAACAAGGATAAACACCTTCAACACCAAGGAGGTATCCTTTAGGAAAAAATGTACATAAATCCAAGCTAGAAAGGTGTGACTCCTATAAGCAAGGAAAAGATAGTAGTAAAAGAGATATCTTGTAACAAGTGTAAAGGGGATCCTTTGGAGGAGAAGGAGGAAGAGAACTTTGCTGAAAGACATCTACCTCTAAGAGGAGATTTTGAAAAAAAATAACATCATTGACCAAAAGAAAGGAAGGAGAAGAAAAATTTATACCTTCCCCAATTTCTAGGTAAAGGGATTCTTGATGAAGGCTAACACACTTTTGACTCAAGGTGGGATTTGTTTATAATAATACATTTCCAAGTGAAGAAGAGGTTGTACACAAGGATACACACCTCTTGCATACAAGAGAATCCTTAAGAAATCAAACAACTTCACACACAGAATAACATTGTATCATAAGCAAACACCGCATAACAAAGAAAAAGCGGATCCTTAGAAAGGATATGATAAATCAATGCCTCCAAGCATAGGGACAAAGAGAAGGATTACACAATTTCCAAAGAGAGATTATACATAAAATATGTAGCACTTCAAGCAAAGAAAAGGTCCTAAGAAAGGAACATACATGTACTCACATGAAGGAAAATTCAATGTGAGAAAAGACATCAAGATATGCAAAATACAACTCAAAAGAGGAGGCAATCTTCAAAAGGATAGATAATTGAATATACTATCCTTTCCCCCCAAGCGAGGAGAAAAGGATGAATTATGTTGTTGTCCAAATATGATTGGAAATTAAGATGTTTCACCACACATGACAAAGAGCCCCCAATAAGGTTAAACTACTATGTGACCAAAATCGTGCATGAATACGAGTGACTAAAATACTTGCGATGACAACCAAGCAAAAACAATTAGCTAAAATACATCAAGATAGGTATGTTAGAAAGAAATGAACAAAGCATAATTGAAATAAAAACAAAAAATATGCAAACTCTATTCAACTTCTTGATTTGATTATCCCATGGTCGGATGTGTGCTCATTGACACAACGAGTGCTTGATATTGCTCCATGATGCGTGATGTGAAGATGAGATTCTAAAACATGAAGATATGGATTAAAGGATGAGATGAAATTTGATGCATTATGGGAGGATTATTTCCATAGCATGGATGAAATTTGGCATGATGGAGTTACAAATGCATAAAAGTGGATAAAAATGTGGCATTATAACATTATGATTGCATGAAGGTGGATGATTTGATTGAAAAAGAGGGGGGATTAAATAGGAAAGGAAGGAAAGGAGGGGATTGGGAAAATGTAACACTTGTCCTCAATCCTAAAGATGTTATGTGGAATAAGATTCCACATTTGTCCTCAAGGAGGACAAGTGCCTCGAAAGGGAAAGACAAGTGTCCCAAGGGAGGGACACATGTCTTAAGGAGGAATAGGACATGTGTCCTCAAGGACACATGTCTATTTGGGGAGTAACCACCCCAAAATAGAATATTTTCCAATATTTGGAAAATAGGGAATGTGCACACATGTGGGAGAGGAGGTTAGGATGGGATAGGATAACTAAATGGGATTTATTTGAATTAAATTAATTCAAATAAGGGGATGAAAAGAGAGAATTAATTAATTTGATTAATTAATTCAAGGATTGGAAAGGGGGGACTAATTAATTGAAGGGATTGGAAAGCGAGGGAATTAATTAATTAATTAGATTAATTAATTCAAGGGATTGGAAGAAAAGGGGTGGGTTAGCTATTTAAGATATTTAATTAATTAATTGGCTAATGGGGCATGGCTTCATTTAATTAATTTAGCCAAAAGGGATACTTGATTTTAATTGAATAACATGGATTATTCAACTAATACAAGAGACTTGGGAGATTTGGTCTGATTAAATTGATCAGACAAATTTAACTATCTACAAATACTAGTGCCATAGGGTGAGGAGCAACATAATATGGTGAATGGAGTGCTAAGGCACTATCTCTTCATCTTGAAAAATTTCAAGATCAGTTGTAAGAGCTATGCGAGCTTGATCATATTGGTCTTGAAAATTAAAATTTCCAAGATAATGAATAAAAATGATTAAAAAGACAATACTCATCACCTTCTTTATTCTTATTATTATATCTTATGAAAGGAAAAACAACATTCTTTTCATACTTTAATCTCCAAAATATTCTTGTAGCTAATTTGTCTTGATTGTCAATATTGGTAGGTGTTGTCTCTTGAGATGTAGGAAAAGGTGTGATAGTAGAAGGAGAAGGGTTGTTTTCTTGAAGCAAAATAATTGGTAAAGGAGGAGGATTGTTTTCTTGAGGTAAAGGAATTGGTAAAGAACGGGGACTATTATTTGATGTAGAAGCATGCTTGTATGGGTGATAGTTTCTATGTCTTGCAAAATAGTCCTTAAGAATTTGAACCTTCAGGAGATTGTCCATAGGTGAGTGATGAGGATGTCCTAGACATTTTGTAATAGCTTTCAAAGGAGGGTTTATAGGGACTTTGATTCCTTGTTCATATTTTCCAAGTTCTTGTCGAGTATAACCTTGTTTTGAGATTATATCATAACCAATCCTATAAGAATTTTTCAAATGTGAAGAAGAAGGATTATTACCATGAATTTATTTAAAATTTGTAGTGTAAGGACACAAATATGAGTCAAAGGGATAAGTAGATGAGGAAGGGATATCCCTTGTGGGGAAATTATCCTTTCTATCATCATTCGTGTCCTCTTTGATAGGTTGGGAAGTAGGGTCCTTATTATCTAAAGCTTCGTCTCTACTTAATGCTATGTGAGGAGATAGATCATGAACAAAATGCATAATATCATCTTGTCTACAAATATGTTGGTGATTAAGATAAGCTCTAAGAGAATGAGGAGGATCTAGAGAGATTGATACACCAACATTTTGATCTTTCCCCCCTTGCACTAGAGTATACACATTAGAATAAGATGATGTCATGTTGTTCTTCAATGGTTGATCTCCATTGGAGAGATCATTTATAGGAGTATTGACTCTTTCCTCATTTATATGAGACCCAAGGAGAGGTACAAGTGTTATTTTTTTCAGTGTCATTTCTAGGATTATCATTGTCTACAAAAGATTTCATGTGATCTACACATGTAATGTATTTTCTTAAAAATATCATCATAAAACAACATACCTTATGGATAAAAGCTTTGAGAGATAATTTGCAAGTAGGAAATATCTTTGAAATTCTAAAGATACAATATGCAAAAGTACTATCAATGAAAAGAAGTAATGTAAAGCGAAAGAAACCATCATCCAACACATTATTTTGATAAATGTAACTAAGGAACAAGGTAATCATATGTGAAATAGAAAACCAATTAGATTTAGTAAATTTCATTATCAAATAGCCCAAATTAGATCTAAAAACACAAGTGAAAAATTATACAACCCACAAGTCAATTGTAGAATAAAGTAGGGTTTTTTTAATAAATTTAACCTCTACATTTATGTAATTCAATTGCATATATCAGTGAAAAATTTAGTGTTTAAGTGTATACAAATTAGATCTAAGACCACAAATAAAAAAAAGCATGAAAAAAAGTTGGGTTCACCAAAATGTATTGGTGAGGAATAATTAGGGTTTCACCAATTAAGATAATAAAACCACTAATCTTTCCTATGGGATCAAAACATTGAAAGGGGTGAATCCAATAGATCTTCCCACAATCCAAATGGGAAAAGGGCTAAAATTTTGATTAGATTCTCTGGTTTTGTTTGCCACCCTCTTTTAGTTGAAATTTGGATGTGAAGTGTGAAATTAGGGAAATATAAGG